>NC_135627.1:15789848-16092878 GCF_053574225.1 Canis aureus
CTGCTGCCCAGCAACGCGGAGCTGCAGAAGGATGGAAAACATCTCACCTCTCCAACATTTCTGCAGGGTGCTTACATAACTCCTTCCTGCCAGTGGCTTCCTCAGGACACAGCACCTCAGCAGCCCCTGGCCCCTGACTCGCCTGGCCAAGAGACACACGTGCCTCTGCTCCCAAGCCAGCATTTCATCTGCTGACCAGAATCCTGCAAATCTGTCCAGATGCTACAGAAAGCAGAAAATCCACAAAAGACATTTGGGCCCTAAATTATTTCAGGCAGTCAGAAAAAGTCAGAAGGGCTCTTTGGGTTTATCTAAGCTGGCACTCTTATTTTTCAAAAAGGAAAACTGGACCCTTCTAACTAACTGGGTCAGACTGCACAATACCGGTTTGTGGCAGAAGCGTGTCTGGCATCCATGTGTCCTGATCCTTGTGATTTTTTTTTTCCCCCGAGGAAAGCTTGGAGATTTGGTTCAGATCGTTTCTCTACCTCTAGACTCTGAACGTTGTGAGAACACCTGCCTCTTCATCACCTCGTGCAGTGCCGATGTTTCAGAAGGGATTTGTAACACCTCCCTAAACACAGGAGACTGAAAAAAAATGTGCTGAACCCACAGCGGTGACCAAGGCAGGCATGGGCCCTGCCCTCCCTGAGCCCACACTCCATAATAGCTGGTCAAGAAATAAGTTTTTGAACGAATGAATATAGATTACTTTTTTACCTGCCTACAGTAATCAGCAAACTACCATATTTCCATAACAGCTGACACATTGGCAAAATAAAACAAAACTTGACATGGAAAATACTTAAATCAATTGGTTTAATCCAGTCTGTCCTTAGTTATTTTTTAAAAAGATTTTATTTATTTATTCATAAGAGACACAGAGAGAGGCAGAGACACAGGCAGAGGGAGAAGCAGGCTCCATGCAGGGAGCCTGATGCCGGACTCGGTCCCAGGACCCCAGGACCTAGAATCACAATCACTGAGCCATCTCAGTGCCCTGGTCCTTAGTTATTTTTAGAAATTGATGTTAACCTGCTGTCAAGCTATGCTATATAACAAAAGACTGTTACAGTTGGTTTGTGAATATTTGTTATTGAACTTGATATATTTTTTTAAGGATTATATTGTTTTTCAGTTATGACAGCATTCCTCTGTAATGATGTTGGCCAAGAAGGGAGAGCAGTGGTAACTCAGAAGCTTGCTGGCTGCTGGATAAACGTAGCCTGAGATTAAGAATAAAAATAGTGAAATATGGTGGAGTGGAGAGCTGGATGTCCTTTGTTGCATTCAGGAATAGAGCTGAATTTCATTTGGGAGTTCCTGCCTGCTAATGGCTGTGTCCAGGGCAAATGAAGTACCTAAGTGGATCCGTAAGGTCAGGCCTGGAGTCCCTTGGTCTTCCTTCATGCAGCCTATCTCCTCCACTGAGAGTAGGCACTGGATTGGCAGGAGCCCAGAGGGATTTGGCTGTGGTTGGAAATGGGGAACAGGGAGTGGGCCGTATTTGTATGTGAGTGTGATAGGATAAAGTTGCACACAGGCTTTGTGCACAGTGTACTTTACAGTGAGATGTGTATTTCTACTGGATGGGGTTGGGAACAGAAAACAGAAGACCAGAGGCACCCTACAGTCCTATGAACTAGCCAGGGTCTGTGCTACCTCCTCCCTCTGGTTAGCAAGCTTACCCCCGGGGGAGGCTTTCCGGAGCCAACACTCTGACTGGAAGACATTACTTTAAGGGGGGTTATTTCTGGAACTGTGACTGGATATCCTTCTCAGTCTTCAAATCACACCCCAAAGATAGCTGAAAACGCTTCAGTGCATAGGGGTAGCCTTATATGTAGCAAACGAATCACTCCAAAGATGGTAGATAACTTGCATGTGGATACAGGTGTTTCTTGAGAGGATAACGACAGACAAGTTTTATGTTTAAAATCTGGTTTGTGAAGTAATCCTAGTCTCCAAGGCTTTGGTGGGATTGCCAAGGTCCTTCTACAGGCATGGTGGTTGGAAGAGAGGAGCTTCAGACATAAGTAGGCATTTCCTCCAGGAAAATGGGGCAGAAGAAGCACCAACCCCTGTTTTTTGGGACTTGCTCCCTGCTCCAACCTGTTCTTGTACTTACCGCCCAGGGTCAAGGCATTTTGGAGGCTTCACAGGGAATGAGACCAGATGACACAGAGCCATGGAGCAAGTGGTTAGGGAAGCAGCTGCTTCCTCTCGGACCACAAGCACACCAGAGCCCACTTCTCATGGTCAAGTAGGCTCTTATGGCCTCTAATGCCCTGTACCCTTTTCTATAAAGCTTAATGCATGGGTTAGCCAGTCCCAGTGAAAATGACTCTAAAAAGTGGGTTTGTGAGCTTTTCCATTAGGAGTGCATTCTACAGGTAAGTTACTTAGGAAACTGCCAACTCCTCTTTCAGCTTGTTTTACAAATTTCTGAGAAGAAATAGCTGTCCATATTCTCTGCCCGAAATGCAAAAGCTAATGGTCTTATGAAGAGAGACTTCTATGGGCAAGTCAATTGCACACTGCAATTTGGGGCAGCGTTTTCTTGTATTTCTGTGAATTCTGTGTTCTCAGATAAATTGCAGAACCCAGAAATTATGGGGAAACAGAAAATTGCATGAATCAACTTTTCCCTGTAAGGCGAATTTAAAAATATCCGTCACAGCCTAAGCAAGCCAAGTGAAAATCTCCAGTGAAGTGTTTAAGACTCCTTGTGGTCCATCCAAGAGATGCTGGGGGGGTCATTGTCCAGGCATAAAAGAATAAGTTTAATAAATAATTAAAATGCTCTTCTCCCTGGAATTACAGCTGCTATGCAACTATGAGCCCCTATTTCCATTTTATCCTTGCTGAGCTATTAATTCTGACTGAAATAGTCCTTATGAGAACATCATATGATAATACTTCAATCATTTCTTTAAACAACATCAAGAAAGTTCAAAATTGCCATCATATTCTGACCCTAGCATTCAGGTCCTACAACTACCATACAGAAAAGCACACGGATCATGAGTATCCAGCTTGATGGAGTTTTACAAGGTGAAAACACCCGTGTGACGATTAGATTAAAAAAATAGACTATTTCTAGGATCTCATATCCTCTAAGCCATTACTTGCCAAAAGCACCCACTGTTCTGACTACTACCACCATAATACATTGGTTTTGTGCATTTCTGAACTTAACGTAAATGGAATCATACAATATGTACTTTTTTTTGTTTGTTTGGCTTATTTCACTCAGCCCTGAGTTTGTGAGATTCAATCATATTGTGCTGTGTGGCTGTGGCTTCTTTTCACTAGTTAATTATGCTAATAAACCACAATTTATTCATGCATTTTACTGTCGATGAATGCTTGGCTTATTTCCAACTTTAGTTTGTTTTCAACTTTTGGAATAGGGTTGCATGGACCTTACAAAGCTTTCTTTCTGTACGTGCATCCACACATTTCTGTTGGGTATATTCCTAGGAGTGGAATTACTAGATCCTAGATTATGTGTACATGCAGCTTTAGCAGATAATGGTCTAACAATTTCCCAAAGTACTAAACCAATTTCCATTTTCTCCAGGAGTGCCTGGGAGTTCCAGTTGCTCTATATCTGTGCTCAATATTCTGAATTCTCAGTTTCGAAACAGTTTGTCATTCTGGTGAGATATATACAGTAACATGCTGTGGTTTTGATTTTTATTTCCTTGATAAATTATGAGATTGAGTAGTTTAGATGTTTATTTTGGTATGTGGCTCTCTTTCTTTTATGAAGTGCTTATAGAAGTCTTTTGCCCATTTTGTAGAAATTTGAGTTGTCCTTTTCTTACAGATGTGCAAAAGCTTCTTATATGTTCTGAATATAAGTCTTCTGTTAAATATATTAATTGGAAATATTTTCTCTCCATTCTTAGAATGGGTGTCTCCAGATAAACAATAGTTCTTAATTTCAACAAGGTCCAAACTATTAATATTTTTTATGCTTGATTTAAGAAATCTGGGATGCCTGGGTGGCTCAGCAGTTGAGCGTCTGCCTTTGGTTTAGGGTGTGATCCCATGGTCCTGGGATTGAGTCCCATATCAGGCTCCCTGCATGGAGCCTGCTTCTCCCTCTGCCTCTGAGAGTCTCTGCCTTTCTCTCTGAGTCTCTCATGAATAAATAAATAAAATCTAAAAAAAAAAAAAAGAAATCTATACCTCAGGGCACCTGGGTGGCTCAAGTTGGTATAGCGTCTGAGACTATTGACTTTGGCTTAGGTCATGGTCTAGGGTTTCAGAAGGAGCCTTGCATTGGGGTGTGCACTGGGTGTGGAGCCTGCTTGGGATTCTCTCTCTCCCTCTCCTCCTGACCTCTGCTCATGTGCTCCCTTTAAAAAAAAAAAAAATCAATACCTCTCTAAAGCCAAGATATTTTCTAGGCTAGTTTCTAGTAGTTTTATTATTTTCATTTTTTTTTTCATTTGTACCTCAAGTCAGCTGGAGTGGACTTCATGTGTATGGTGTGAGGTAGCTGACAAGATTCCATTTTTCCATGTAGTTGTTCAGCCAACATGAATTCTACTTACCCTCGACTTATTTGCTCCGTGGCTTTCCTTCTCACCTGGCCCACTTCCCAGTCACTCTTGTTTTGAAATCTTTTCTTTCTGCCTTATGTTCCAACTCCCTGTAAGAGGCTCTGCCCATCACTACCTCTGTGCTAAACCCATCATTTGGGCGATTTTTGTGACTGGGCAATAAGTGCTTCCATATTTGTGACCAACAAACCATAGTAATGTAAGCTGTTAACATCAGAGGAAGCTGGATGGGGAGTGGCTGGGAATTCTTTTTACTCTGCCTGCAACTTTTCTGTAAATCTAGGGCTATTCTAAAATTAGAAATGTGTTCAAAACTTCTGCCTCAAAAAGAGGTCACAAGAATTGAGTCAGCATTTGGATACAAGTTTGTCCACGGTTTTTATGTTTCCTCCGTTAAAGGCCTTGTGGTGAAAGCTGGATAGCCATCCATTTTTAAAGGTTAGTTTTCTTCCTCAATGAAAGGTGCTCATTCACAGAAGCAACAAGCAAAGAGCGAGTGTTTGACTCCCCCACTCAGGAAGTGATGATCAAATCTTAATATGTGGTACGGGATTAAAGCCCTGGATTCGTGGGATCATTCGTTTGGGGCATTGTTCCTGCTGCATTGAATAACCACCATCATAATCTCCCATTCAGCAGCTGTGATTAAGAAACCCTGTGGGGTTGATAACAGTAGTGCAGAGCTGGCTTCTTCCCACAGTCATCCTGAGTTAGAGGTCTATTTGAACCATAGCCCGCAGCTTCCTTATCAAAATATAATTCTATCTAGATAGGTCTGATAATGCTTAAGTTCCTGACACAGTTGCTTTCTCCAATCATTAATTAGGATTTCATGCAGCAATATAATGTTTATTGAGTCTTTATTTGTGGTAAGCAATGGCCTATATCTTAAGTGTCTAATCACAGAGCATGCTGAGGATGGCCAAGATACAAACTCTCTGAGGATGACTACATTGTAATGTTGTTTTGCTCCTCAAGTAACTAGGATGTACCATGTCATAAAAACAGTCAGTGAGGAGGCATTCATGCTCTGGGAATGGCTGTGCCATTCAGTGGGAAGAGCAGAGGCTTTGGGGTTGGATAGATCTGGATTTTAGTCCTGGGTCTTACATTTATTTGACAGTGGGCAAGTTACTTAATTAAGCCCTCTGATTCTCAGTCGTCCCATCTGGAAATAAGGGTCCTAACATCCTCCTGGGAGTACTCTTTCCTGGATTGGAGAGTGGACTTAATATGCCAGGTACAGCAGAACCTTTCAGGAAGTGATTCCTTAAGATGATTTCCTGATAGACCATGAGCAATGTCAGGAGTTTATGTAGATGACTAAAGCATAAATGTAAACAAAAAAAACCCCGCAATGTCTTCTTCAGGGGTTTCCAATTTAGGTGGCAAAGACAGTTGTGCAAAAGAATGATGACCATTCTGTGAACTCGGTAGAGAAAGCAACTAGCTCTGAGTGGCTACTCAATACCACCTTGAATGAAGTCACAGTCATTACAATGGCCATGACTGAGGGGGAAATATAGTAGGACATTATCACCCATTAATAAGTGAACATGGATTCAGGCATTTGAGCAAAGAGCTGCCATCATAGGTTCGTGGCCTGGGACAATAGGCTCAAGATGAGTTTCTAGTCTAAAGATATGTCTGAACTTCACCCCAAAAGATGTGTCCCAAAATGGACATTGTCCCTTGCTGCTGCCCATCAGGCACTGAGAGGAAGGAGAACGAGGGAGGGGGTGTGCAGATGTGTGCGCGTATGATATTTATTCTCTCATTTTTTCAACAAATATGTATCAGGCTCTTTTCATGCATCTGGCATTGAGTTAGACAATGAGTATTCACTTGCAATCAATACACTGATCAGGCCAGACAAGTCTGTTCTACTATTAATAAATAGACAATAAGAAGTGCTATAAAAATTGCCTGAGATAAACTGTGCCTGGCTTAAAGATTTTCTGATGTCTAGTTTGCACTGTATAACTGAAAGGATACTGAACAAATATTGACGGAGTATCTTCCAGTCACAAATTGAGAATGGATGGGCGTGGATAATGGTGCCCGCAGAATAGATTGGTTGAACCCCCTGAATGAATGGGCCTTCCCTGAAGGCTGTGGAATTTGATAGAAACCAAAATGGACCGAGAGTCCAAAAGGATATTTAACATGCTGCCCATTTGCCATATTAGAGCCAGGTTTCCAAAGCTAAAGCACCAGGAATGGTTGAGTAAATCATTCAGATTACTTTACCTTCTCTCAGCACTCTGCTCTCTCTCGTGCCCTCTTTCCTCCTGATCCACAATCACTTTCGCTTAAATTACTTAGAAAAACTACCTAACTTTTCCATCTCCTTTGACTACAGAAGTGTGGTCCATCAGACTTAGCCAGTTTCCAGAACAATTTCTTTTGTCTGTTCACTCAACAAGTGCTGGCTAATCAGGCTCAACTATTCTATATGCATACATCGGTGTTTGAGGCAACTAAACTCTGGCTAGAGATCTGAGGTCGTAATCAAACTAAGTTAATTATGCTGTTTTTTTAAATATGGAAAATAAGTATTAGTCTATAAAAGTTCTGATAAATTATTAGCCACTAATTATAGGAAATCACTCCAAATTTTCAGTACTATTTTCTCATATACAGACAGACAGACACACACACAGACACACACACACACACACACACACACACACACTGGAATGCAGCAGCAATATGTCTTTTCTCAAATTGTCACTGATCTGTTATTTTGTTCCTTTAGAGTATCACCTAGACTTCTGTAGCAGTTTTATTATGATACAGATTTCCAAAAACATTTAAAAACCCATGGTTAAGAGTTTCGGATATGTGCAATTTAGTGATTCGAGGAAAAAGAGGGGCACTTGGGAGGCTCAGTGGTTGAGCATCTGCCTTTGGCTCAGGTCGTGATCCCGGGGTCCCTGAATCCAGCCCCTCACTGGGCTCCCTGCATGGAGCCTGCTTCTCCCTCTGCCTGTGTCTCTGCCTCTCTCTCTGTGTCTCTCATGAATAAATAAATAAAATCTTTTTAAAAATTAGAGGGAAAAGATCTGGCTTCTAGTCTTTAAGCAAACTCAACCTCAATCCTCACATTATGACGACCGAGTCCTTTTATAACCACAAAATTCTATTATTTCTAATACACGGCAACCTGCGAAAACTCAAGTTGAGTTATATAGAATAAAATCTGACAGAGCTCTTCAAACAAAGCCATAGGAAAAAAGAAGAAAACCGTGTTTGCTATTAATCATTTCAAGAAGTCTAACATAGCCCAATAATCTCAAAAAATTTACTTACGTAAATTTTGATTTACGAAATGATTCTTACGTATTTGTAAATATATCACCACATTTTGTGTTATTTATTATAGGTAAACTTGCATAGAACTATTCCATAGACCCATGTTACATTCATGATAGGAATAGTTATTTTAAACGATTACTTTGCCAAGGTGCAACACAAACTATTTAAAAGGTGTAAAGACCCTGAGATGCTGAGTGGCTCAGAGGTTGAGCATCTACCTTCAGCTCAGGGTATGATCCTGGGATCCCTGTGGGGAGCCTGGTTCTCCTTCTGCCTAGGTCTCTGCCTCTCTCTCTGTGTCTCCTATGAATGAATGAATGAATGAATGAATGAATACATAAATAAATAAAAACTTTATTTAACAAAAAGAAACTCCAGGCAATGAGAATCTGCACATAAAAACTAAGATCAATTGTTTTCTCATCATATAACGTTTCACTGGTTTCATTTCAAATGCCTAATGCTATTATGAGTCACCAAAGCAAATACTGTTTTACTGCCATATCTGCATAATAACACTCTTAATTATCTTCCTTCCAATGACTCTTAAATTATTGGTTTTCCTCTAGTATTTTAGCCCATTTTGGTCTCAACTTTTAAAATTCTCCCAGGTTGTAAAATTTCTCTAGGAAATATAAAAAGCAAAAGTTTACACTTTTTAAATCACCTAGGTGAGATGGATAAATATATACTAATTTTTGGATTCTTATAGTCATTTTCTCTAAATTCCCATTCAAACTCCATAATCCAATGGTACTGTTAGAAGTGTCTGTCCAGTTACAAATGTATGTCTGCTTTACATGTGTGTAATGTATGTAAGACACAGACTCATCTGATATCTCAGACTGCTCCACTTGTAGGTAAACTTACAATATCTTGTGTCAAGTAGTAATTTTTTCTTCAAAATGCTGCAGGTCCCAACAGACTTGTTAAAATCAGTGTGGCCACATCCTAAGAGCTCTTCAACAAAAGAAAGTGGATAATTGTTCACTAATTCTGAGCACTGTAAAATGGGGAAAAAATGCACTTGGGATTTAGATTTTAAACAATAGATAAAGAATTTCTCCAATCTGCCAGAAAGGAGTTGGCTAATGTCTACTTATTTTAATGCAATGGGAAAGCAACAGGGATTTTGTTGTGAATTAGGTATGTGTTTGAGGGGAGGATTGGAGAACATGGGGAGGACAGGGGATAGGGGAGAGTACGCATGGCAAGGTGCATGGGAAGAAGGTTCTGGAGGGAGTGCACCTGATGCCAATAGATATGTATTAGTTGATTTCCTTCCTCAATGAACTTCAGGGGTGCTTGTAGAACCCTTGGGAGGCCAAGCCTATGTAGAGAGCTCTCCTAGCAGGATGGGGAGTGGGTAACCAGGCCAGCTGGGCTGGAGGTTCTCTGTCTGGCTGCCACAGCCTGTCCTATCCTTGGGGTTTGTTGGAAATGAGGTGGCAGGCTGCTGGAAGAGGTAGGGTCCTGTTTGGGCCCAAACCTTGCAAAGAATCAGGGAGCAGGAGGGTCCATTTAGCCAGTTCTCTCAGTATGGCCCCAAAGATATGTAAAAATCATATCTGAGAAAGGAAGCTGAGTCCTTTGTCTCTGCCTCAGTGAATTACACACAGGCCAGCTCCCAGACTTCAGTCCTTAATAATTTCCCCAGGGTACTCGTTCATAGCTGTTCTATAGGAGGACACCTATTCCTGTATTTGTTTCCTCGTACCACTGTGAGACCCTTGAGTCCAGACATGGTCTTTCTAATTGTAATAGACAGTTTAGGAGAGGAGTGTATAGGCACATAAATAAAATGAAGTCGTTAGGACTCCGCAATATTTCTCATCTGGGATGATGATGATGACAATGGTATAAATAATAATGTTAACGTATACGTATTACTTTATATGCACCAGGCAGTGGGTGAGTATTTTCAAAACATCTCATTTATCTCAACTGTTATCATTCTTATCTTATTTTTATTAGTTAATTCATTTTTAGTTTTTTTTTTTTTTTTAATTTTAGAGAAAGAGCTTGCATGTGTTCCCAGGTGGGGGGAGGGGCAGAGGAAGAGGATGAAGGAGGAAGCTGACTCCCTGATGAGTGTGGAATCGCACTCAGGGCTAGATCTCACAACTCAGAGGTCGTGACCTGAGCTGAAACCAAAAGTCCGATGTTCAACCAACTAAGCCACCAAGACGCCCCATGTTCTTTATTTTAGAGATGTGGAGAACAATAGAGGTTAGGCAATTTCCCCAAGGTCACGCTCATGCAGTGGCAGAGCTGAGATTTACACAGAATAAGTCACAGCAAGGTGGGAGCTTTCCTCTATAGCTTCTCTATAATTTCTCATGTCCCCCCAGCAGCCTCCAAATCCAATGCTCTGATGCTAATGGGACAGGACTATCTCACTTTGTCATCAGATTGATGACTTCCTGGGAGGGTCTTACAAAGCCAAGTGCAGATGCCCAGTCCTCCTGTAAAGGGCACTGCAGGAGGGACACCAGTGAGGGGAGGCCAGACTCTGGGGTCATCCCCACTCCCTTGCGTGGACCTTCTCACACATAGGTGCACAAATGTGGATGCACTTGTATCTTCCCTTGTTTTCCAGAGGTGTCCCAGGCAATTTAAAGGGGATTATTCCAAAAATGTAACAAAATGAAAAATGAATTTAGAGGAAATATTTAAAAAGCTGGAGCTGGGAATAAAGCTATTATGAAAAGGCTGATTTTTAATCCCGTGTACTCTCTAATGTGGGTCCCAAATTTGGCTCTAATCCCGATCTGTGACGTAATTCACAGTGCCCATAGTAAAAAACCAACCAACTATTTCTGATACTAAGAATGTGGGGAAAATTCTACGTAGGAAAATTGTTTCCTTTGTGGTGTAATGGACAATATCCTCACCAATATCGTCACAACAGACACAGCATGAGCCTCATCACGATCTTTCTTTTATTTGATGATTGAATAAAAGGCCATTTTTTACGGTTCACAGTTCTGCCAAGAAAATGCCTACTGGCAGCACCAAGATTCGTGTTAGAAAGAAGGAAATGGAATCTGTTCTGACACCCTGAAAATAAACAAAGGGCCTTACATTTCTGCTCCCTGCAGCCTGATCCTGCACACGAACTCACCTGGATGCCTGGGCCAAGGAGACTGTGGGCTGACCCATCCCTCCCACCTACAGGGGCTGCACAGGCTCTTGGGCCTGAAATGTGTTCCTTCCGCTCTTGGCAGTGGGCCTCAAAATGGAGGTGAGTTACTGTCTACAGAGGAGTACTCCACTCCCTGACTCTGTTGTCTCACTGTCCTGCTAAAGACCAAGGGAGTTGGGACTAACAAAGCCTTAATGGCACAAGGCACCAGCATCCGATGAGTCTGGGAGACCTTGGTTTATTTTGCTTTGCTGTCTTCAGAATGATGGACTATCCCACCCTGCTGTATGCTCAGTTGGCATGTGGCTTATATTTGGCTCCATCATCCCCTCTTCCTAAATTCATTTTCATTCAGGCTTTTGAGAGGGGTCCAGGGGGCTTAGAATAAGATAATCAGGCTTGACATCCTGGTATGGCCACTTTCTTGGTCCCTCTGTGGAAGATGGTGGCCTTGATTCCTCACTCCCGGATTTCACGTTCATAGGTATTAAATGACGTAACATGGGTAGAAACAACCAGCACAGCTCCAAGCACAGAGTGGGAGCTCAATGAACATTTTTCGAAAGAAAAACTTAAATAATGCATATTTCCTCACTCATCCTGATTCAGCCGCAAGCACCCAACAGAGTATACATGCAGGATTGATGATGTTTCATTGGGATATTTGCCAGTAAGTTCAGGTTACCAATGTACCTGATGAGAGGTCTCAGGGCAAAGAGCAAAAGGTAAAAACCATTTGCCATAAAGTAGTATCTGAGAATAGAATCTGGGTACACTTGCCCCTTCTCTGTGGCCTGATTTTCAAACCCTAACTATATTGAATGTGAGGTCAAGAGGAAGAACAGTTTCACAATTAAAATTATAGTTCAAGTTGCTACTATTAAGTTATTAACTTTTATATTTTAAAATTATAGAATAAATATAGCCTTGAAACTACCTAAACCACAGCACTGAACTTCAAAGGCAAGTCTATGGGAAAAGCCACACTGATGATCATTTTTATTAGTTTTATATACCCCAAACTTTTATGAACACATTTCATATTATAACTTAACAAGCCGAAACCAAACAACTAAACACACTATAAAAACAGCCCTCTCTCCCCGGAAACTGATATACCATCGGTGTATGTGTATGGATAAGTCTCACTTTTTAAAATGCAAATTACTAATCCCTAAAAGTTGGCATTTTTCACTTACTTTTCAATTACAAGTAAACTGAGATTGAATTTTCTTGAGTGGAAACTGGCTCAGCTTTTAACCTTTGAAAATTTTATATCTTAATATAATAAATGCAAACTAGGTAAAACCTGAAGTTTTTTATTCTTTTATTAGGATCTTTGTTAACTACAAAATACGGGGCTGCCATTATGTTTATATCAAAGCAAATGTTTTTTAATAATGTTTTTTGGATTATAAAAGTTACATGTATTCATAGAAAATCCAGAAAATGTGAAGAAGTAGAATTTTATAAGAATAACTCAAAAACTGGCATGATGAGAGTGTTCAGATTTGGGATTAAAAATATATACATAATAGTTCAAATTTATAAGTTTTTTTTTTCCTTTTCCACAAAAGCTCCTGGCTTAGACATGCAAATACTGGCTGCCAATTATTTTTTCATGTCCTCTTCATTTGTCTTTTTAAGAGTATCTTTGTACTTTGCTTGGCTAATTTTCTTTTCCAAGCTTTAAATAGCATTGCATATATTTTCATGTTCTTTACCAAAGTAACATTCCTTTCAGTACCTGATGCTTTATTGGTGCCTCTTTCTTGCTATTCCTCTGAATCTTTCACCATTCCACAGAAGTATGACACGTGTAATATAATTTGAGTTGCCGTTAAGCCCCGTAATGGTAGCAGGATAGGTGTTAACACTTAATAAACATTTATCAGGTACCCAACACTTTGCCTTATTTCAAGGCCACTTAATCTTTCCAACAGATCTTTGGGAATTGGCATCCGAATACTGCAGATAGGAAACCAGAAGCTCTGAGAAATTAAGTGACTTACCCACACATTTTTGGATATATTCTAAAGGTAGACCCTACAGGCCTTTTAGAGGGATTTGTCCTGGGATGTGGGAAAAAAGGAGGCAATTGGGATGACTTCTGATTCTGGGGTTGAGCAACTGGAAGAATGGAGTTGCTGTCCTTTGAATGAATAAATGAATGGGATCAAAATAAGAAGAAAGATGTTGAATTGGAGACACACTTGAAAAGCCTTAAACACTGAAGGAGACAATAGTCCCTCTGTGAGTGAATTGAATTAATAAAGTCTAAACAACTTGTTCTGAGTAATTTGGAACAAAACTAAGAGGGAATGTGCAACAAAAGCCCTCATCATTCTAAGCAAATTGTTGGAAGGGGTGTTCGGGGAAACACTACAATGTAGCCAGTAGCGTTTCCCTTAAGCCGAAGGACGACAAGATTGTTATCTATTCTACACTGAGATACCATCACACTTGCCAACACTTGGTGTTTTCCTTCATCTTGATCTAGAGAGATACTCATGAGTGACAACTGCAATGCTTCCATGTGAAGGCTTTAGTTCTTTAAGGAAAAACAATATGTGTTTTCTTTTCTTGTTGAAATGAAGAGCAAGTAAAGAGGAGGAAGACCCTAGATCCCAAGATACCTGAGCATCTCCAACTCGGCGCTCAGCTGGATCAGACTAACTAACCCATTCTCAGAGCCGGCTGATTAATCATGGGCCTTATATTTGATAGCCTACCTTCTCCCTTCCATTTCTGTGTAATTATGTTTCTTTAATGTTTTATGTTGCATGACTTTACCTTGTAAATAGTTCTATAATGAATGCTATAATTAGTTTAATAGCACTTTGACTGCATTATATTTAAGGGTGTGCCCTCCTGCATCTTTTGGAGCTATGCCAACGAGCCTTTGTGTAGAGATAAACCTGTCAGATTTCCCCCTCCCCCAGATTAATTGGGGGATGGGCCGGTGAGGAAGGGGAGTAACCTTGCAATACAACTTAAAATGCTTATCATGGATCTCAAACTTCTCTCTGAGATGCATCACCAGTGGGCTCTCAGGTTATGGGAGGCAGACCAAGGGGTCCTTGGCAAGGCCCACGTTGTCACGATCTCAGGGGAGACCTGAAGAAGGAGCCCAGGGGAAAGTTTGAGACCCCCACAAATGAACCCACAGAGTATCCTCTCCCTCTTTGAGCCATGAGAAAGGGGTCTCCAGTTCTGTCATGGTTTTCAGGGTCCCCAGGATAAATAATTTCCATTTCCATCCCCGGCAGGAGAGGTCTGTGACGCTGCTGGAGGAAATGCAGGCTGGAGAGAAGTTGAGTTTATTTTAGTACTGCTCTCTTAAAAACTTCATTGCAAAGCTGCACGGGTTCACAGATATCATGCTGGTAGAGCAGTTTTCCCTTTGGGGCATGTTCTAGAAAGAATTGCTGGAAGGAAATCCTCATGAATGTCCAAATTCAATAGATCGGCCAGCCATTACTCAGGTTTATCTCTCACACGTCAGCCCATCATTACCTCTGAATCTGCCCCTTGATAAAATCTGTTTGGGTGGTGATATGTTTTCACCTAAGGAGATATTCTGATTTAAACACACATCTTCCTGTAAATCACCGTATCTTCACTTTTATGGTTTCCATGGTGCCCTATTTACAGTCTAAACTTTGAAATAAATTCACCCACTTAAGAATGGGCTGTCTAACATATGAAATCTATTTGGCATAAATGCCACTCATGGAGGAAGTGAGCCTATCCCTATGGCTTCGTTTGATCAAAACTGGAAAATAAGTCTTCAGGGGTCAGTCTTGCTTTTGGAGGCCTCAAACTTTTCAGATTTCACTTTGGTAATCTTATGGCTGTGATAGGAGTGATAGGAGATGTGGTGTGTGCTTCTGCATGAGAACCAGATAGAGAATTTGAAAACTGAAATCTATCTAATGGTTCATTCATTCATCCAGTAACTCATCTATATATGTGTGTTTATTCAACACATATTTCTTGAATGTCTGCAGGGCCAGCACGAGAGATTAGCAGACCCCCCCATCCCACCCCCGCTTGCTCTCTGAGGACTCCCCGTGTAGTGAAGTAAAGAGTCACACAATCTCATCAACTTTTGACATCTATAAAATAGAAGTAATGTTCATTTGCTATCATTTTGTTCTTTAAGTGAACAAAATGTGTTTTTGCTTCCTGCAGCTTCTTCTTTCTGAACCTTCCAATCTTTTCTGGCCTAAGGTAGGTCCTGATATCTGTGGAAGTTATATGGTCATTAAACTAAATCAGTCAAAGTCACGGCTTGAGTTACAAAGATGCATTAATAAAAAACATTACCATGCGATTATTAAAACAAGAACCATAAAAGCTAGCCCTCTGGCATTCAGTTTTACTCATATACATCTCAGCTTGAAACAAATCGTTAAAAGTTAACAATATTGAAAAATTAGTAACGTTGCACTTTAAATATCATTTCTTAAACACTTTGTGCTGAGTGTCTTTGGGTGATGGCACCCAAAAAGAACAGTGTACACCTGTATACAGAGCTTTTAAAGGACATAATAATGCAACAAGGTCTATTGGCAAAACAAATCGATTAAAGTTGTAAAGTGTGCCTTATAGGAAGTCAGATCCAGCATCCTTTGAGAATCTGTTTCTTACAAAAATGGATGCAGTCAGTGGTGAAGCTCAGAGCCCCCGCTACAGAATTTTGGTTAGACCCCTCCCAGCCTTGTGATTTGTGCCCTGGTGCCCTTTGCAGTAGAGAGGGGCCTGTTCCTCTCATAACCACCTAAAGTGTGGGGGACATTTTATTTAACATTTTAATAAGGGGCTTTAATACAAAGTAATGGTTGTTATGGGAAAAATATAATATAGGTAAATACAGAATGAAAGGAAGTTAACATTTCCTACCCTCACCCCAAATCACCATAACCACTCCTAGCTGTTTGTGTCCTTCTAGAACTTATTTCATACAAGACAAGTAGGATAATGAAATTTAAAATATCCTAGGATACATGAAAAGAGCAAAACCTTCCACCCTCTTTGTATTTTAGTTCCCTCTGCCAACGGTAAGCACTTTTAACTGATTCTCTTTTACATTTCTCCTAGATGGTACCCCCATATATCCAGGTGGTTTACGCATGCCCCTCTTTCTTGACTTGTCACTTTGAAGCCGTACCAAGTGACTAAGAACTATGAACTCATCTGAACTTCTTTCTCTCTCTCCCTCTCTTCCCTCCCAACGTCACATGTTTATTTTTGGTTCTATTGGCTAATTTTATCAATTGAAATAATATACTTAATCCTCTATTTGTTTGACCCACTAGCTTTAGTCTGTATGTCTTGACCTCCTACTATGTGATTTGAAGAAATTCGAGCCCTTACCTGTTCCCCTTCACCTTTCTGCCTCTGTGTCTATAACTTCCAGACTTTTATATTCTGTGCTTTAATCATAATGAAGCCTGCCTTTTCCTCATGTTTATTTGAAAAATTCAAAACCAACAACTACCTTTATCATTTACCTGTCGACTGAATTTTAAAATTTTAATCATCGTACATTAGTGACTTTTCTCTGTTCTTTGGGTTCTTTTTTTTTTCCCAAGCAGCCTAATTTTTTAGTTAAATTGATGTAATATCTTTTCAAAACTCTAAATAGAATTTCTGAAGTGTGTCTTACATTCTCTGAGTAATTTCTGAGGTTGACTGTTGTCTTTTTCTGCCTTGTTCCTTGTTTCTGGTGCCATAACATTAAATGTTTATTGTTCATTGTCTGGTGGTCCTTTGTTATATGAGTCGGTCCACCAAAATCTGCTCTGTCTCTTCCTGGTTCACAGCTAGACTTTATTCCCCAGGTGTGCTTGCAGTTTTGTGTCTAGTCCAAGGAAATGAGCCTGTCTCCGGTGCGTGTGTTAAGAGCAC
Organism: Canis aureus; assembly: GCF_053574225.1. Taxonomy (NCBI): domain Eukaryota; kingdom Metazoa; phylum Chordata; class Mammalia; order Carnivora; family Canidae; genus Canis; species Canis aureus. Next base: position 15,806,799 of record NC_135627.1, read on the forward strand.
AAACATGACTCCCCCAAGACCTCTTTCCCTCTTTCTGCAGGATGGAGAGACCTCAGATACCATGCGTTGGTGATGGCTGAGCTGCTCTCCCAAAATGATTCAAGAGCCATCCACTGACTGAATGGCTGCCGGATAGTGAAATGAACTTTGATGCTTCTCCTGCCAACGAATGTTAGACATCTCCTCCTAGCTTGTGTGGATTGGGTAGCTTCTAGCTGTGAGGACTCCTGATTTCCCTCCAGCCCTTCCCCCTAAAAGAAAGGACTGACTGTAAGAAATGTGTGCCTTTAGGGCATGTTGCCTGGCAGGCCGTCTTTAGGGTGTCCTGGCAGGGAGGGAGTGAAATCTCTCTATATATCATGCCAAAACAAAGAGGTCTTAACTCTGTGTACCCACAGAACTCTCAGTTCCCTGAACCTCCTCAAGTACTATTTTCTTTAGAGAGCAAGCATCTGATTTTAATCTGAGATGTAAGTACTCCCCACATCTGTGAGGGGTGGAGATGGAGGAGGAAGGTGGCATTTGTGTGAATATTCCAAAACTATTCCTTCCACAAACCACTTCCTATACTATCCATTTTTCACTCACTCCTGATGTCTGTTGCCACCCCTGTGCTTGGAGCCTCCTTCTGGCTCAGCCACCAGAATTACCTCAGGTCCCCACCGCTCCTTCAGGAACTAGCCCAGCTATCCAGCTCCAGAATATCACTCAGCCTGACTCCTTCTGTTACCCTAGTTGGGTTCTTGAGCCCAAAAGTGATAGAAATAACGCCAGACCTAAAACTCAAAGGCACCTGTATGGCTTTCATGGAGATATAGCTCCAGTTGAAAAGAACCACACCACGAGAACCCAGAACACAACACCTATGCTGTCCTCCCATCACAGAAGGGAGGCCCTGCATATAGACAGAAAACTTCTCTTGCCCTGACTGTTGGAAGGCAACTCAAGCAGCTCATTGGAGCTCTTTAGAGCCAAGGTCCTCTGTTTTAATTCTGTCTCGTATAGGGAGCCCCATCCTGGCCTCATTCTGCTTCTGCCCTGCAAGGAAAGTGGTGTACACGATAGCAGGCAACAGGCAGTGCCCCAAGTGCACAATGTTTTTCACCTGGAGCTTGTTTTCATGGACCCTGTCTTACTTCTGCTTCTTGTTTTCCAGAAATTCATCCCTCTTTCTGGTCTGATGTTTCTTCCTTTTCTCTCATGTTCGGTGGTTCACTTTTGTTCTTTGTTGTCATTCCAATGGCGTTTGGGGAGGAAGGAGAGTAAACGTTGATGTTTAGTGTGACCTCTTGTATAAGGAAGCCAGAACTCATTGTTAGAAATGCAGAGACTTTATGGGGAGAAGGAACTAGAATTTTACCCTTCTCACTGAGGCCTTGAAAATTGGTATCTAAGGAGCAAATTGTTCTAAAATCATAACCCACTGGACAGTCGTAGTAACAAGTACCCCCACGTGGCCCATGCTTCACCGGACTCTACATACAGATACAGTCATCTCAGCATGAATATCCAAGTTCATCCAAGCTCTAAACCCTGACCTGCACACGTGTGGAAACCCGATTCCTTGGTGTTTGCCCTCCTCCAAACATTTCTACTAATTTGCAAGAGGCATTTTACGTGTTTTCTTGAATCAGTGTAGTCATTTTCTGCCAAGCCAGGGCTCTGCTTCTGCTGGCCCTGACCAAATAACACCACTGCTACCTTGGGGCTCTTACAGCTGGAATTCAGACCCTCCTGGCTGAGGCTTTTCGGTCCCAGTGCCAGTGGAGCTGGCATGCCACCGCCTCCTTAGAGGGGACACATGCCAATTCATGTTGGCCAGAGATGATCTTGTGAAGTTGGAAAGCAAACATTCCTTCCTTTCTCTGTTATTCTCAATTAAAAAAGGTCTCTCTCACAACAGGGCTGCTTCAGCTTTAGAATTTTAAGAGAATTTTTGGAAATAGCTATTTTCTCGGACCATAAGCCAGTGGTGGAACTTCTCCGTTAGCACAGGTCACCATCTTGGTGCTGATTTGCTTTAAGATTCAACATTTGGCTGATGATATTCTTGATCCTCATGGGGCTGAGATTGCAGAGCAATCTCCTGTGAAGGGAGAGGGCAGACACTCCTTGTTCAGGTAATTTCTGATTGGAAAGAGGGAGGGTCAGATGGGGGCGGGGGTTCGGGACCTCACAGTGGAGATTCGGGTCCAAGGCACTAACAGCTCTAGTGAAGCAACTCTTTCAACTCACGGGAACAACAGTTAATTCACGGCAGCAACATGTGCAAAAATTCCAACCTCTCTTCAGAGGTTGCTCAGTGTGGCTCATTTTGTGCCTTTCCTTCCACTTTGCCAGAAACTAGCTTCTGTCACCATCCCTTCTCCCAAACCATCAGGGTCTAACCACTAATAACTGCAGGTGGGATTCAAGTGTCCCCTACCTCCCAAAGAAACTTCCACAGGCCCATGGAAGCCAGTAAATGAAACATATTATGAGAGGAGGCGGGGATCACATTCAGATTCCTTAGGCTTAAAGGAAGTTCTCTTTTTCCCAACACCATTTATTCTTCCTCTTGTTATCATTCATGTATTACCAATTTTCCCTGACTCTGTGGAATAGTTGAATCATAAAGCAACTCTCTGCTATCAGGAGAGCCCACTAGTAGCCAGGCAATAAGAGCTTTATTATGTAAAGTGCTCCCACCTGGGCTATGAACAGGGAAATGTCTAGAATCTAAGCCTGTGTGTGAATTTCCATATTGAGGCCACTATTTTCTCTGTGTCATATGAGGGACGGTGTCAGGTGCACTCTCCTGGGAACTGGGATACGTAGGCTCTTTTTTTAACCTACTAATGTGGCCGAAGACCATCCAAACAGTCAAGATCCAGGGTCAGCCATGCACCCTGGGATCCTCCATTTCCAGGGAATACTCACTTTTTCCCCCTGGTATAATGAGCAGTGAGGCATATCAGAATAGAAGTGACTTCCAATGCTAGCTCTCCCAAGCTCACTCATATCCTTGAGAGTTTCATGCAGTCTTTTTTGGACCTCAGTGTCTTCATCAATAAAATGATGGATTTAAACTAGATCAATGGTTTTCATCTTTCTCTCTTTTTTTAAGATTTTATTTATTTATTCATGAGAGACACACATAGAGAGGCAGAGACATAGACGGAGGGAGAAGGAGGCTCTCTGCAGGGAGCCCGATGTGGGACTCGATCCTAGGACATCGGGATCACACCCTGAACCAAAGGTAGACACTCAGCACTGAGCCCCTGAGGCGTCCCAATGGTTTTCATCTCGTAACCTACAAACACTTTCTTCATACAAATAAGGTTACATTCTATGGTACTGGGAGTTAGACCGTCAAGGTATGAATCTGGGGGACTGGGATGGGGGTGAGGAAGAGACAATTCAACTCATAACATTCTGTTACCCCAAACAAATTATTTTACCTCTCTATGCCTTAATTTCTAATACCTATGATTTGGATTTGTTGTGAGATAAGGCAGGTAAAGTGCTTTCTTAATGTAGCAAGCATTCAATAAATGGTAGTCATTATCATGAACATGGTTTTTGTTTCATTTCCAGTACTTCTTCTAAAGGGTCCCACTTGTATTTGTTTTAATGTAACAGCATATGAGGGTCCACAACCCTAGGGGACCATCTGAAGTGACTTTCTAGACCCTTGGATAATTTCTTTGATAATCATTACCTTGTAGTTGCATGAAAACATCTCTCTCTCTCTCTCTCTCTCTCTTTGGTCTCTGTATCCAGATTCAAAAAATGATACTTTTATTCTACTCCTAATTGAGCTTTGAACAGGTAACTGCATGAAAATAGTAAATAAAAAAAAAACCCACTTGGTATCTGGCTAAAACCCACACACAAGCAAGTGGGTAGGAAGCCCGCAGGTCCCTCTAACTCAGCCTTTTGAGTTTTCTAGAATTTCCGGATCTGTTTGATTGTCTGCTTTGTTTTGTTACATCTTGTTTTGTTCTGATTTGTTTGTTTCTTTTTCTATATCCTTCTCATGTGGTAGCATACAGAAATATGTAATCCAGGTCTGTGCTCCCATTGTATGTGATTTTTTGTTTTGTTTTGTTTTGTTGCTGCCTTGGTGGGCAGTAATCGTACATATACAGTCTGAAGATGTGTGACATGCTCACTTTTTGTGATTTCGTACCCACCTCATTTTCAAAGGATAAGTATATTTGAACAGACATCCAGATTTCTGATATCTAACATAAAGAAAAGCATTCCAGTGTTTGTTATAAGCCTAATCCGAGATGTCTTCCGTGCCGACTGGGAGGAAGGTACGGTAAGTAGGCATGGCTATTTGACAAATAGGTTTCCGATCACACAACACTCATCTTAAGGCTTTTATAAATCAGTCTAATGTGGAGTCCTGTCTGCCTGTGTGTGTATTTGTCATTTCTGCCAGAGGAGCAAAAACGAGTCAAGCAGACAAAATTTCTTCTGTATTTGGAAAGAAGTGAATGGATCCTTTTAAAGTAACCTAATGTCAAACTTTCTTGCTTTGGGTTATGGCTCTAAGGTGGCATATGGACTAGTGCCTCCTTTTTAAGGGCCAGGGGATAAATTAAAGTCTCAAATTAAGATGATAAGAATCTGTGGTGGTCTGTTCTCTTAGCACATTAAGAAGCTTTATCAGCTGTCCTCCCATGCCCACTTCTCTAAACTTATATACCCCCTGATTGTTATGGAAAACATAAGAAGAACATCTAAATCCTACAGAAAGTCATTGCTTTGGGAATATCACTGACTCTTTAATATCTCTTCTGAAAGAAGAGGGAGCCCAGAGTTCTAGAGGTCTCTGAGTTTTATGACTTCAGTAATATATATATATATGACCTCAATAATCAATGAAGAGAATAAATTGTCTATTTATAACATGTGTATAATATCTAATTTTGATCTTTTACATTAACTTCCAGACTTTCCTCTCCTTGTTTTTGAAGGTCAATATCAAATTGAACACCAGACTTTACAGAGAATACCTGATCCACGTGTGTGATAACACAACATACATCTCCCAAATAACTCAGATGTGGGACTAAGTGTTTATTTCTATAATATGGAAAACTTTCCACCTTGCTCATGTAGGACATCCTGATGTCCACCAGCCATTGATGAATAACTCCGAACACAAGGACTTGAGCTGCATATCATACTGTTTCACCAGATGCTGAGTTCATATTCACTGTTGCCATTACAGATAATGAGTTTCCCCCTATTCGAATACTTTCATTTAAAAAATGTACAATATCCTCCGTAACCTTCAACCACACTGTGCTTACTGAACTAAAGCCTTCTATTTCCTTCTGAATAGAAACGCCTCCTGCCCAGACCTTGTGCAGCTAGGGATTTGAGTGCAATAGGCAATTTCAAAGACTGCTCTTTCTACTTAACAATTGGTGCATTAGGCTAAAATGTTCACACAAATGCAATAGCAACAGAGGGGGTTTGCGGTATAGTGACAAGGTCCTTCTTTTACCTGGATCTGGAGAATGATGAATGAGCATTAGCAAAATATTCTTCTGGCCCTTAGGTTTACCTTGATCTTCTCACAGAATGCAAATTGACATTATACCCACATTTCTATGGTATTTATTACCGTGGTCACGATGTGAGGGCTTTTTTCAATATAAATGGTATAAAAGAGGAAGCATATAACTGCAAAGAGACATTATTGCACGGGGGTGAGGGGGGGATGTATAAACAAATGAGAAGAATGGACGGCATGCTCATAATAGAAACTGAAAGCTCCTCATTTTGTCCCGATTGTCTACTCTTCCTTTTTAAACAACCTTCCTTTTTTCTAGCTATCAATACAAAGTTCTTTTTGGTAAAATGAAGTGCATTCATGCTGCTTGAAAGAAGCTTTTAAAGTTGATCTGTGCCCACACAAAAGAGAGGCAGTGCCGGGTCCAGCCAGTTGAGGAAGCAAACTTGGTCAATGTTCATTACTCATGGCTCGACACGCCGGCCTCCATATCATTTTGTAAAGAATCAGATAAACTTTCCTCGTGATAAACAACTGAAATAATTTTTCTTAGCTGTCAGCTCCCTTTCTCCCCTTCCCAGCCTGTTCCCACACTCTTCCCTGCTCGTAAAAGCAGCCGAGCGCAGCTCTTTGGTCTGATAAATGGGCTCCTTTCAACTGGTGGCAGGCTTCAGGAAAAAGAGATAATCCTGGATAATGTGGACACAGTTTTCATTTCATGTCACCCAATTAAACTGCAATTATCCAGAGTGCAACAGCAGAAAAACTGGAAAGAATGGCGGGAGAATGAGGCGCTAAGACTCCCTGGGATTCTTTATACCACGCGCATCAGCTAGATTTGTTCTGTTCTGATAATAAAGTGCCGGCCTAAGCACTCAGCCACACAAAACCTTGGCCAGGCCAGCTGCAACCTGTAGTTGCACATGAAATGCTCCCACAAATTCTGTGAGAAATAGCGGTTCAAGTCCCAGTTGCTTTTTTATTCAATTATTTGCATCCGAAGCCAAGGTCTGCGGGCACCCGTGCATCTCCTCTCCTTGGCTCCCTGGTGTAGACTTGCCTTTCCACAGCCGGAGCCAGGCGGGGACTGCTCCTCACACAAGAACAGAATACCTTCCCCTCTAGGACAGTCTCAGCTCCTCATGAAATATCATCCTGAGAACTACTCATTAAATAGTAAGAGAGTAAGGGTACCACTGTCATTACAAACATGTTTAATAAATCACATGAAGCTGTATTAGTCTTGGGACTGAATAGATAATAAAAATTTCGATGAACAGCTAGCTCCTCAGTTGGGACCTTTCCTTTCATTTAAAAGTGATTATATTCAGGGGGATCCCTGGGTGGCTCAGTGGTTCAGCGCCTGCCTTTGGCCCAGGGCATGATCCTGGAGACCTGGGATCGAGTCCCATGTTGGGCTCCCTGCGTGGAGCCTGCTTCTCCCTCTGCCTGTGTCTCTGCCTCTCTCTCTCTCTCCCTCTCTGTGTCTATCATGAATGAATAAATAAAATCTTTAAGAAAAATAATTTAAAAATAACAAAAATAAAAGTGATGATATTCAGCCCTGCAAAGAACTACAGCCATGGGATGCGAAGTAGATAAAGGGATCCATCATCTTACATTGATAAATTACACAAGTTTTCAGATTTTCTGGTGTCTAAAACATTGGCCCTTCAGTGGAAGAGAGGGCCAAAAATAAAATGCAAGCTTTAAGGGTGAGGCTTTCCTGTAAATAATTGTGGCCAAATCTATCCACAGTTGTGAGGGGATTAATAACAGTAGAAGTCACTGGGGGAAAAACAATGCAACGGAATGAAAATGACCTTTGAGTGTGACATTGTTGGAATATAGCAAGATAAAATAAGTTTCCCAGACTTGCAAACTTCAAACTAAAATTTTCATCACTGATAGAATAAATCTTTGGATTTATTAATACCCTCCTCAAATAAACTGTACAACTTTACTGGCTGGTCTATTTAGTGATGGATCAACTACTTTAATCTTAGAAAGTGATTCTCTGGTGTGCCATTTGGCTTTCCAACTCTTCTTCATTCCTCTTTTCAAAATGGGTCCCACCTTAATCTTCTCCAGAATAGCCATCTGTGGCTCCTAAAGGTGGCAAATGTGACCAAGAGTCACTCAAAGTTGGTTGTAGCCAGGATGGCTTCCATGAGTGCAGCTGTCGGGAGGCCTGGGACCCTGCCCCCTCTCCCAGGCTCTGGCCCAACAGGGATACCCATCAGCATCCTGGGGGACCCTGCCTGTCTCTCCTTTCCCCCAAGTGATGTCTTACTCCAAGCCATTAAACAGATGGGGAAGAGCATGCTATTGCAATCACACAGGAAACATTGAAAACAATTGGAGAATTTTGCAATAAATTTGCATATTGGTTCCTTGTTCAATAATCATAAATGCAACAATAATCCCTATGATGATGCTAACATGAGAGAGCATGTGCGTGCCTTTCATCTAGGCTCAAAGCCCTAGATGTAGAATGGGGCCGGGATCCCATCCTGTGTAGCTTTATGGGAGAACCCACACAATTACAATAACATAATGACACTATGCTAATAATAATAATACCTTATGTTTATCTAATGCCTATCTCTGGGAAACCTAAAGCAAGTTAGAGATGTTAATCTAATTAAACTCCAGGTCCTTGTCAGGCAAGGAGGGGGCAGGTATTTTTAATTCAAATGCTGTTTAGGAAATGATGGGAATGCTGACATCTATCACCTCCCTCCCTCCCCTCTAGGTATTTGTGAACATAAAGAAAAAAAGATAGCCTTGATTTAAATCTCCTAGCTACATGGAAGAACAATGATAATAGTAGAATATAATAATACTGTTTAGATCACTTTTCATCTGATATACTTGTCTTTTCAAATTATGGGTTGAATTCATATCCTGTCTTTGTTCGTGAGAGATTTTCACACAGTTCCACCACGAAGACAAGATGGTTATGTTCTATGGGAGAGAGCCATCCCCTTCTGCTGAAAAACCTCCTATAGCTCCTCTGGTTATTCCTCCTGGGGCATAATTTCAATTTCCTTGAGGACATCCCTCTAAATATTTCATAGAGTTAGACTATATAAACCCAGATCCTTTGAATTCTGAATTCAGAATAGTAAAAAATGCAAATAATAATGAAACTGGTTTTGGCTCAACCTGGGAGGAACTCAGATTCAGTGAATCGGCTAAGTATAAAGGAACTCTTTTAAAATACTGTACAGTAAACAAATGCAATATAAGGAGAGTTTACGTAGACTCTTTCCCTTCCATTGATTAGTAGATATTTTTGAAAAGACTTCATTTTAAAACAATCTCAAACATTAGATGGGAGCCATAGCATTTATCAGAATCTGTAACCTTACTGTTTATTTATTCACTTGTTTATTTTTCTCCTAAATACCACAGAAGCGAAGACCATGTCTGTCTCATTGATTATTGTATCCCCATGATGACACGTGTTTACTATACAGTAGATATTAAAGAAACATTGCCTGAGTGACCAAAGGAAGAAATAGGCTCTAGCATAGGATCATGGCCAAGTACCTAGACTTTGCAGTTGGCAGAACCGAGTTTGAATCAGCACTCCATTGCTAACTTGGGCAGATCACTTAAGCTCTTTGAGCCTCAATTTTCACATCTGTAAAATGGAAATGATACCTTTTAGGATTATCATAAGAATCAACTGAACTGGGGACGCCTGGGTGGCTCAGTGGTTGAGCATCTGCCTTCGGCTCAGGTCATGATCCCAGGGTCCTAGATTAAAGTCCTGGCTCAGGCTCCCCGCCAGGAAGCCTGCTTCTTCCTCTGCCTATGTCTCGGCCTCTCTCTGTGTGTCACTCATGAATAAATAAAATCTTAAAAAAAAAAAAAAAAAAAAACTGAACTGATGTAGGTAACTTCTTTATTACAGTGCCTAAGCACTTAGTGAATATATGCTATTACTTGTTTTGTTTTGTTTGCTTCAAAAATAGAATGTTAGTTTGACCCAATGTTTAAGGCCAATCATGTACTTCTGAAATACGTAGGCTTCCCGCCTCCTCCTCATTGCCCCTCTTACTACAAAGAGTTACCATCTAGTACAGACACATGGCTTCCTTCTCTGTCACCATAAACCACAGTTCTGCTGTGAGCACAGAGGAACAGCCTCAGCAGCCTCCTCCCATCCTCATTCTGAGGTCCTGGTTCTGCCTTGGCCTCTGTAACCTGGACCCAGGGACTGCTGTCATTTAACCCCTTACAACTGCCAGGACTTTGGGGACACCGCTGGGCTGATATCCTCTGATGTCTTGGCTTTGCCCACACTCAGGATGGCCCACGGGGCCAACGAAGAACTTCCACTGCTTCCCACTTTCCCTAACCTCACCCTTCTGTCCCTGATTAGCTGGCAGGGGGATAATAAGGCCATTTCAGGGTAGAGACAAGAAGGGAGAAGCAGCAGTGCCTTAAAAATCATGTGGGCCCCTGACTTCAAAAGGGAGAGGCTGATTTAGCCTTTGCCCTCCTCTACTCTCCCCAGAGAATGCCCTGGGGAAACACAGCGTCAGGCAGAGAGGGCAATTCTTGGAGACCAAGGGGGAATGAAGGTGAGGCAGGATGTCTGCTCTGTGTGAGTGTATGTGTGTGGTGGGGGTGGGGAGGCATCCTGGGCAACTTTCCAAACCCTATGCAGCTGCTTCACAAATCCACTACCACCCGAGGGCTGGAAGCTGGAAGAGGTAGAAAGCTAGGTTTTGATCCATTTGCCAAAAAATGTGAGCTGGTGCCATGAAGCTTGCAAGGATCAGAGAAAGAGGATCCTGGTCTCCTCTGCTCCCCAACTCAGGCCTGAATCAGGAGAAGGAAGCAGGCCCAGGACCACAGTCATGATGTAAGGCATTCCTGCTCTGCTTCTCACAGCTACTTGACCCTTGGCATGTTATTTAACCTCTCCAGACCTCAGTTTCTTTACCTGTAGAGGGGAGATCATAATCCTTTCTAATAAAATAGTTCTAAGAATTAAATGGAATGGGGGCACCTGGGTGGCTCAGTTGGTTGAGCATCTGCTTTCAGCTCAGGTGTGATCTCAGGGTCCTAGGATCAAGCCCTGTGTCAGGCTCCCTGCTCAGTAGGGAGTTTGCTTCTCCTTCTCACTCTCCCTCTGAGCTCTCCCTCTTTCTCTCTCTCAGATAAATAAACAAAAATTTTTAAAAAGAGAGAATTAAATGGAATGGTATATGTAAAGTATACAGTACTGGCACGTACAAGCACAGATCAAGAATAGCTATGGCTGTTATTAGTGAGCTCTGTGAGAGCCAATGTCCACCAATGATGGGCTGCTTAAATAAACTATGGTAAGGCCATGCCATAATAGTTGAATATTAAAATGGAATAAAGGACATATCTATATACTGCTATGGGGTGATTGGTAGGATATATTGTTGAGGTTAAAAGAAAAAAAGCAGAGTGGAGAAAAGTGTCAGAAGTATGCCATTCATCAGAAAAGTAGGGACTTGACATTTATGGGTCTACTGATAAACTTTTTAAGCAACGGCAGACAAAACAAAGATGGACAGGTAAGGGATCCCTGGGTGGCGCAGCTGTTTGGCGCCTGCCTTTGACCCAGGGCGTGATCCTGGAGACCCGAGATCGAATCCCACGTCGGGCTCCCGGTGCATGGAGCCTGCTTCTCCCTCTGCCTATGTCTCTGCCTCTCTCTCTCTCTCTGTGACTATCAAAGATTAAAAAAAAAAAAAAAGATGGACAGGTAAGGGAATAAAGAGTGGGGAACAAAACTGTTCATGCTTTGGATTCCCACTAAGAGATTCTTCAGTTCTGTTCCTCTAGTTTGTTGTCGTTGTCATCTTCATCATCATTCTCAGAAGAAAGAGCTTCAGTTTACGACCTTAGCAATTGTAATGTTTCGCAGGGAGGGAGGCACCCCAATTTTTCTGTTATTAATTATGACTATAGCCTTAACAGGGAGTGGTGGTCATCAGTAGTTGTCAACTCCTGGGTTGTCCGGTTGAAGAGTAATTTGTGGACAATCTTCCACCCAGACTTTGCATTAATTATTTCCATCTGGCTCCTAATTTCTTCTTCTCTATATACTTGGGCACATGTGAAGTATTCCTTGCAGCTGTTGGCAGCCTCTACTCTAGAGTAGGGGTCAGTAAATTACTGACCAAGTAATTCATTATCTACTTTTTGTTACTATGTTCATTATCTACTCTTTAATAAGTTTAAAATCTTCCATAAAAAGGTTTTTATTATGGAATAAAATGGTAGCCCATAGAAGACACACACACACACAAAATTTGGTCCATAAAAAAGTAGTACTAGTGAAAAGGTATATTTTCTATCAGTTATAGTTTTAAATGCTTGTATTAGATAGAACCAGAGGCTGAGAATTAAAGGCATAAGAATCCAATTCAAGTTAGAAAAAACAGCAAATTTATCCTCCCCCTCCCAAAGTAGAAGAAAACATATAGTAAAAATAATAGCAAAAATGAATGATAACAGGATCAATGAAGCCAAAAATTCATCCTTTGGAAAGACTAATAAAGTTGACAGACCTCTGATAAAGTTATTAAAGGAAAAGAGAAAGAAGTTACAAATAAAAAATGTTAGGACTAAAAGGGGAGACATAAGTATATATATAAGGAGAAATTTTGAAGAAAAAAAGAATACTAAGAACAATTTCATCAACATACTTGAAAACTTGGATTAATTGTATACATCTTCCAAAAATGTAACTTAGAATATCTGACTCAAAGAGAATAGAAAGTGCAACTTGTCCTGTAATTATTAAAGAATTAGGATAGTAACTTAAGTGGTTTTTTCCCACAAAGAAAACATCAAGTCCAGATAATCTTTTTGAGTTGAGTTTCACCAGACTTTCAAGTAACAGATCATTTTGATCTTAAACAATTTTTCCAAGGAAAAGGAAAGAGGAACCATTGCATAATTTATCTGATTAAGCTAGTAGACTTTAAATTAAAAACTAGATAAGATTAGTATAAAAAATAAAAATCACTAGCCTGTCTCATTTATAAACACAGATGAAAATCCTACATAGTTCGAATACATCATGAACAAACTAAATTTATCCCCCAAGTGTACAATTGATTTCACATAGAAATTTTATTATTGAGCGGCACCATGGTGGCTCATTCGGTTAAGCAGCTGCCTTCAACTCAGGTCATGAATGCAGGGTCCTGGGATCAAGCCCTACACCCGGCTTCCTGCCCAGCGGGAAGTCTGCCTCTCCCTCTCGCTCATGCTGTCTCTCAAATAAATGTATAAAATCTTTTTCTTTTTTTAAAGAAATTTATCACTGAAATTATTCCCATTATAGCTTTGAATAGAGCCAAATGCTTGTTCATGTAAAGGGCGGGAAAAAATCTTAGTCACAATGAATATAAGAACACCTCCTATATCTTATGGAGACCCTTATAAAAGACCTTTACCAAAAATATACTGTGAACATTTTTCATAATGGTAAAATATTTAAAACATCTTTAAAATTAGAAATAAGACAAGGAAGATAACTGTCACTATTTCAACTCAATATTCAACGTTTACTAGAGGTCCTAAGCAGTGCTGTAAGACAAGATAAAGAAATAAAACTTAAAAAAGATTGAAAGAAAGAACTTAAACTCTCATTCACTAATGACATAATTATATACATAGAAAACTCAAAAGAAGCTACAAATTGCTAGAACTAATAAGGGTATTTATTGAGGGGCTGTATGTAAGACCAAACATTTTAAATACCTTTCAATAACTTAGTAACTCTAATTAAATAGCCTAATTTTTAAAAATGCCACATCACTTAAAATAATAAGAAATAGAGCAAATCTATTAAAAGATGTATAAAACCTACATAAATGTCAAGATACATTATACTCATAGATAGGAAGAGTCTGAGAGTATAAAGATATCAATTCTCTTCAAGTTAATCTATAAATTCAAAGCAATCTCAACCAAAACTCCAAAAGAGTTACTTGAGGAATTTGGCAAAGCTGATCCTAAAAGCTATAAGGAATAACAAAGAGCCAAGAATAGCCAAGACGTTTCTGAAGAAGACAGGGAGAATTTCCCGACCAGACTTATCAAGACTTATCATAGGGACGCCTGAGTGGCTCAGCAGCTGAGCGTCTGCCTTCGGCTCAGGGCAATATTCTGGGGTCCTGGGATTGAATCCTGAATCGGGTTTCCTGCATGGAGTCTAATTCTCCCTCTGCCTATGTCTCTCTCTCTCTCTTTCTCTGTGTGTGTGTGTGTGTGTGTGTGTGTGTTTCTCATGAATAAATAAATAAAATCTTTAAAAAAAGACTTATCATAAAATTATAGCAATTAAGTCAGTAATAAAATAGAAAAGACATACAGAAAATTATCAATGCAACTGAATAAAAAGTACAGATACAGCCTCACATCTAAATGAAACTGGATGTGCTACCACACAGGTCAGTAGAAGAATGGAGGACATAGTCAATAAATAATCAATTAATAAGCTACTGGGAAATTGGATCTCTATTTTATGCCATGCACAAAAATCAATGCTATATGGATGTAAAATACAAAACTTTAATGTTTTCAGTATAAAATATAAAATACCTTTCTGGCCTTGAGGAGCAGAAGAATTTGTCTTGAAAGAAAGGAAAAGCACTCTTCATAAGGAATAGAAAAAAATATATAAATTGGGCTATATTAAAATAAGTTCTAGTCATTTAATTGTAAGGAAAATGAAAACACAAGCCACTGACTAGTGGGGGGAGGAAGCTATTTGCAGCATATTTATCAAAAAAAGGAATTGATCTCTAGAATATATAAAGGACTTTTAAAATGGTGAATAAGTACAGAAAACTACTCATCCTTACTTGTAATAAGGGAAATACAAATTGAGGAAACAATGAAATACTATTTTATAACTGTTGGGTTGGCAAAAATAATTAAGTTGATAATGCCTGTCATTGGTGAGGAAGTAGAACGATGTGAAAAATGTAAAGATTCAAAAATATATTGGAAAATAAGTTAGTATTATTTTTATAAAGTTGACTAGGCATGTGCTTTCTGACCCAATTCTAATCTTAGGTATATGCCCTAAGGAAAATATTTATATAACCAAGGAGAAAATATATGCTTCCAGAGAAATGTATACCAATGTTCACAGCAGGAGCACCTGGGTGGCTCAGTGGATGAGAGTCTGCCTTTGGCTCAGGTCATGATCCCAGGATCCTGGGATGGAGTTCCACATCGGGCTCCACGCAGGGAGCCTGCTTCTCCCTCTGCCTGTTGTCTCTGCCTCTCTCTGTGTGTCTCTCATGAATAAATAAATAAAATCTTTAAAAAAAAAAAAAAAGAATGTTCATTGCAGCCTTGTTTGTGAAGATGGATGGAGGAATGGAAAGAGAGATAGATAGATTGATGATAGATAGATGATAGATAGATAGATAGATAGATAGATAGATAGATAGATAGATAATAGATAGAAAATAGGTGAGTGGATGGAGAAAGAGAGCACACAGATGTTCATTGAAAACAAGTAAATTATGATATATTCCCATAGTTGAATACTGTACCTCAGCAAGTTTGGATAAACTACAACTATGAATTCCAAAATAAATGAAATCTTAGGAAGATAATGGTGAGGATAAAACCAAGTGCCAGAAGATAACCCAGAATTTTATATCATGTTCTAAATTTCAAAAACAACCAAAATTTTTAAACATATTCTTTATGGACTCTTATCAGTAAAGATAAGCAAGGGAATAATGGCTACAAAACTCAGAATTATGATTGCCTTTGGATGGGGAAGAGGAATGTGGTCAGAATTCCATTTCTTGTGTCAGGTGATGGATTTTATTAGGTGTTTATTTTATCTTATTGATGCACTTCATAGCATAGCATGGGTTTGCATTATGCACATTCTTTCATACATATTGCATATAACATATTTTAAATATTTTTTAAAAGCTGAAGTACAGAGGTTACTTCAGAAAAAGTGTGACAGGTGATGGATGGCAAAAAACCTTTTTTTTTTTTTTTTAGATTTTATTTATTTATTCATGAGAGACAGAGAAACGTAGAGACAGAGGCAGAGGAGAAGCAAGCTCCCTGCAGGGAGCCCCATGTGGGACTTGATCCTGGGATCCCGGGATCACAACCTGAGCCAAAGGCAGATGGCCAACCGCTGAGACACCCAGGCGTCCCAAGACTCTTGTTTTAATGTCATTTAAACATCTTAATCTAATTACATAATTTTAACTTAAAAAATCATGTTAACCTGTTGTTTGTGTTATGACTGTATTTGTACTAAGAAGAAAGGAAAGGAGAGGGAGCAGGGGGAGGAGGAACAAGAGAGGAGACAAAACCTGGAGACCCTAAGAGGCCCCATGAGATGAGAGACACTGAACTGGGAGCACCGATGGCGGGCGTGATGGAGTGAGCATCACTTTCCCAAGGCAGCAGAAAGGAGGAGGCGTGGAAGGCCAGTTCTGTGTTTGCCTCCAGCAGAGACAATTTGGCCATAGTCCAGAGTGGGAGGAAACAGAAGGCCCTTCCAACAGAGGGAGGTAAACAGAGTTTTTACTCTTCCCCCTGTTTCACCCTCTCTTCTGTCTCCTCCCCCACTTCCTTATCATCCGTTAGGTCCTAAAGGGGTCTGTCTTCTTAGTCCCTGTCATACTTTCCCAACATGTAGTACAATCCAGCTCTTGTAACGGTTCTCAAGGTCAGGTACTCGAAACTTACAGAAGGTAGAGATCATGTCTGTTTTTTTTTTTCAAAGATTTTTTATTTATTCATTCATGAGAGACACACAGAGAGAGGCAGAGACATAGGCAGAAGGACAAGTAGGTTCCACTCAGGGAGACCCATGTGGAACTTGATCCCAGGACCCCAGGATCACAACCTGAGTCAAAGGCAAGCACTTAACCACTGAGCCACCCAGGTGCCCCTTGAGATCATGTCTGTTTTATTCACCCTTCTCCTTAGGACAGGATTGGACACACTGAAGTGAATAATTGTGTCATTAAATCACAAATAAACAGTTCATGAATGTGTAGGTGCAAAGTGATATATAGTTGGCCCTTTATATTTGTATCTATTATTAAGTTCAGTGTTTCCATTTTGGGGAAGACAAACTGAAGCAGAATTTTTGCAAACAAGATCATTACCCAACATTTTACAGTATGATTTTAGACTGCATGATCACATCTTCCACGGTCCAGGCACCAACAGCTTTGAAAGGAACTGCCAAACTATCCTAAATTTGTCAAAATGTTCATGCATGTAGTTGAGAGGAAAGGTGTGCTATCACCACACAAAAAAGAGACTTTTTTCATATGTTTTGTGATTTAAAAGAATTTATTTGAGAGAGTGCTGGAGCGGGGCTTAGGAGGCAGAGGGAGAAGGAGGCTCCCCACTGAGCAGGGAGGCTCTTGTGGGACTCAATCCCAGGACCCCAAGATCATGACCTGAGCCAAAGGCAGGTGCTTAATTGACTGAGCCACCCAGGTGCCCAACGTTTTGTGATATTTTTAAGCAAGTTTAAAGTTGTGATTTTTTTTTATAACTATATCCCTTGCTAGGGACAAAGTGAGAGTTAATAGCCTGAATTTCTCTAAGATAATAATAACATTGACCAACAGTTGCTACCTCGCTTGACTCTGACATAAAATACTTTAAGCTGAAGAAGTACATTAAAGTAGATTTTGGAAAACATTCTAGGGAATTGTTTATTTTTCTAAAAGTAGATCTATAGTAAAAACTTGGAAGCCCAGATTTATTTCCACTTAGTCTAACAGCAAATAATTCTGAAATACAAATGCACTCACATATAAGGTGGATTGGCATTAAATCATGGCAATGCAATGGAATGGAAAGAACATTAGGCTATTTGTTCTCATTCCAGCTCTGTCGGTAACTAGCTATTCACCTACTAACAAGTCATTCAGATTCTCTAAGTCTCAGCTTCTTGATATACAAAATACAGAGATTGAAAAAGTACCTACATACTTATCAATACCTGGTTTCACATACTCAAAGTATGTTGCAAAATCTCCTTTCGCAAGTGTGGTCAGCCCAACATCTCTGGAAGGATCCATTCCAACTTTGCTCACTTGTTGGAATGAGTGGCCATCCATTCTGGGTTTTTTTCTCAGCAGGACCAAGAGTCACTTTTCACTCTTCTGCAGGCACTTCCAAAGGTAGAGACTCAGGAGGTTTGCATTGGTGGAGAACGCTCGCAGGCACTTATCTCCCCCCTCCCTACTGGCCCCACTGGCCCCCCAGAATATGGACACCATGGCTGAGAAGGCAGAGGTGCTCTCTGGACCGCTCTGTGCAGGAGACTGGCTGCCAGAAGTGCTTAAGAAGGCATTTCCACAATAGCCACCCCATCCTGAGAACAGCGACAACCCAGCGTTCATTCATTTGAATGCAGCTATGTGAAGTTTAAATTTTGGAGTGTTTGTGTTTTCCCTGAAAGAGCTATTTGAACACAGAATCCCCATTCTATCACCGCAGACAAAAGAGGAGCTGAGGACATTGTTTAGAATCTGTGCTTTTGCCATAAAGAATGTGTATCCTAAAGAGCCCTTCTCTGGCCGTAGATTTGCTTCTGCCCCTTAAAGAAAAGGGAATATCAAAGGAGAGCCCTTTCTAGTACTTTGGAATTTTTTATTTACATAGAGAGATGAGTGTCACTTGTCCTTCTAATGGTTTGGCCTTTCAGTTCTGGCGGGGGGGGATTGTAGGTTGAGGGGCAGGAGTGAGAACACAATCTGATTCTGAGATCTGGAGTCTCTCTACTTCCTCACATACTGTCAGTCACTCCAATGGTCAAAGACATTTCACAATTAATTTAGTTATTTCCGTGGCACCTGGGTGACTCAGTGGTTGAGCATTTACCTTTGGCTCAGGTCATGATCCTGGGGTCCTGGGATCGAGTCCCGCATCAGGATCCCCTCAGGGAGTCTGCTTCTCCCTCTGCCTATGTCTCTGACACTCTCTGTGCATCTCTCATGAATGAATAAATGAAAAATCTTTTTAAAAAATTTTAGTTACTTCCCCCATTTATTTATTGAACATTCACTGTATGTTAGCACCGCCCACAGTTCTGGGTTAACAATAATTAATGAAGAGCTGCCCTTCAAGAACTGACAATATACTGAAGGAAAATGAAGAGTAAATACAAGATTATAGTCAAATGTGGTAAATTCAAGGTTGTATGTGTGTGTGTGGGGGAATATATATACTCTGAGTTTCTCATGAGAGTCATGAAGAAGTTTTGAATAAATGGAAAGACACGCCCTCTTCCGGTATTAAGATTCATTATTCTAAATAAAACCATCCTCCCTTAATCCAGCTATAAACTCATCATAATTCTACTTACAAGGCCAGTAGGATTTTTTTAACTAATTAAGCTGTTTCCAAATATCATATAGAAAATAAATGTTTAAAAATACTTAAGAAAATGTTTCAAAGAAGAATAAGGAAGAAAGGGCAGCCCGGGTGGCCAAGCGGTTTAGAGCCTGCCTTCCGCCCAGGGCCTGATCCTGGAGTCCTGGGGTTGAGTCCCACGTCGGGCTCCTTGCATGGAGCCTGCTTCTCCCTCTGCCTGTGTCTCTGCCTCTCTCTCTCTCTCTGTATGTCTCTCATGAATAAATAAATAAATAAATAAATAAATAAATAAATAAATAAATATCTTTAAAAAAAAAGAATAAGGAAGAAGAATAAGTCCTCCAGATATTAAAGTCTATTATCAAGCTATTATAATTAGTATGAATAGACAAAGCCACTGACCAGAAAAAAGTCCAGAAAGAGACTCAAAAACATGTGGAACAAAAGTATATGATAAGGTGGCATTTCAAAGCAGTGGGGAAAAGATAATCAATTTGGTATCATTCACAAATTTGGCAGATACACAATTGTAGTACAAAGCTCAGGTCAGCTCTTCTACGGTCTGAGGCTTCACGTGGTCTTACTAAATTGGTAGATGCTTTTGGATTAGTAAATTCTTGCATGCCCCAAGCTGGCAAAGACTTTAGTTTATGTCATATTGAGTTAGTCTTCTGCAGATTGGATTTTCCAAAATAAAAGTGATGATTGCATTTCTTCTTGATTGGTTTATTGTTTGTAACTGATCATAAATGTCTCTAGTGTGAAAAGATTACTTTCAGGTTTTTTTATTAAATACATGAAATGTAAAGCTAAATTTAAGTCTTTCCCATTTTATTTCAAAGAGTGGTTGGAACCTGTAAAAGAAATATTTGATCTACTCAAATGTATGTCTACTTAGATTCAAATGTGCCAGAAATTATGCAAAATGCTAAAGATCCAGGACATGAAGAACTAGTTGCTCCTACTCTAGTAAGAATTAAAGTCAGTGGCACCAAAGATTGTATAATAAAATGTGACAGTTCTGTGTGAGAGAAGAAGGCCTTCCATCTGACTTACAGAGAGACAGGTAGGTTGTGGTAAATGTAGAGTAACGTCAGAAGCAATTTCCCTGTGTATATAGATGTTTATGGGATAGTTACAATTCCTGAATCATACACACATAGGTAATGTTTATAAGGCTGAGTCTACATGAGCAACAACAAACAACAGTGTATTGATTGATAATAATCAATGAGATTTACAGAGACTCTGATGGTGGCCCTTGTCTACAAGACTCCAATGATGGTGTCAATCCTTCAGGGGTCTCAGGGAGAAAGACTACATAGCACAAAAAAAGAAAAGGAAAAATTTTAAAGTCAGCTGGATTTGGGATCATCTTCTAGTTTTGCCACCTGACTATTTGACTACTTTAATCACAAAGCTATTCCCATTTTCTTATCCACAAACATGGTAATACCTATGAGGCTCTGCTGGTATAAGAACTAAATGAGATACTGTATTTGTGACAATATTTTGAAATAGTAACTATTGGTATCTCACTCACAGGGACTCCCACCCCTGCTCATCATCTCCTTTACCTTTAACTCTAGCCCTGAGAGTTAGGCTCACTGCCTCTTGGAGGCCAAATGAAAGCAGAAGGTTGCCTTCGGACTTCCAGAACTGATGCTGAAAACCCACAGCAGAAACAGTTTCCCTGTTCCTTACCCACCCATCACCCTCCTGTGCGTTTCATTAAAATGCTCCCTTTCATCCCCAGTTATACAAAATCTTCAGGTTAAATGCATTTTAGTAGTATCTAGGTGTTCTATAAAATAGTTGACTGTGAACTTTTCTTGTAGCTCCAACTGAGACATGAAAAAGATGAATGGCATGACCAAAAAGATGGAGAGACAAGGCAAAGAAGAGAATTAGGGTAAAGAAGGTAAAAAAAAATTAGGTTTTAAAGTGAATCTTGTATGTACATTCTATGAGCAGCCACAATTCTATACTCAATTGCAAACCAGACATTCTTATTCCCTTACATACTTGTCTCTTGGAGAAAGTAGCTAAACTCTGGGTGCCTATTTTCCAATTGTGGCCATTTGAGCCCAAAACCAGTGCCTTGGATTATTTAGTCTCCTACTCTAACCTGTTGCTAAGACTCTTTCCAATCATAAGTGTAAATCTGACTGGATTTCATCATGCTGTAACTTTTATTCAAGAAGTCAAATAATTACTTATATAAGAAAAAAAGAGAAAGTTAATAAATCACTAGCTATGTTAACTAACATTGTGTTCATCTTTTTGCAATATATACATGTATCTAATCATCACATTGTATTCCTTAAGCTTTATGTGTTATATAATATCTCCATATAGGTGGGAATAAATAAATAATTCACTAGCTAGCTTGATAAATAATACAGAAAAGACATAAATAACTAAATTAGGAATAAGAATGGGTGAATCACCTCCAGATGCTGAGAAAATGAGAGAATTATGACAAAATACTTTATATAAAGCCATGTAAATTTGTTAAATCTGCATTCAATGCATTGATTTCTATGAAAATGTAAATGAACAAAAATGAGAGCAAAACCCTAATAAAGAAATCAATAAACATGGAAGAAAGAGAATATGTCAAAGAATTACCCCCTCTTCCCTATACACCAAAATGTAGTAGGTTTAGATTGTTTCAGAGTTGAATAATTTCAAACCTTCATGGAGCCCTTGTTACTTAAACCTTTCAGATTATGAAGAAAGACAGTTTCCAAGTTCTCTCTGTGAAGCTATTAATGATAAAATTAGTTTTAAAAAGGGAAAGTATAGATCAATTGCACATTTATAAAAATGCAGTATTAAGTACCGATAAACAGCGTCATGAGAGGGTATCATATCATATATCTCTAGCTCAGGAAAAGATCAAAATCAAAATTCAAAGTGTGGTTTCTACTGAATGTATATTGCTCTTATAACATCGTAAAGTCAAAAACTTGTAAGTTGAACCATCATAAGTTAAAGACCATCTGTATATTTATATTCACTGACATAGAAAAAGCTCCAGAACATATTGTTTGAAGTAAACAATAGAAGCAAAATCTGCATTGTATTATGTACATAGAATTGAGTCTGTATGCATAGAGAAATATAAAGAATGTTCATTAAAAAAATTAATAGGGGATAGCATGAGATTGTACATTTTTTCTTTTTTAAAAAAAGATTTTATTTATTTATTCATGAGAGACACAGAGAGAGAGGCAGAGACACAGGCAGAGGGAGAAGCAGGAAGCCTGATGTGGGACTCGATCTCAGGATTCCAGGATCACACCCTGAGCTGAAGGCAGACGCTTAACTGCTGAGCCACCCAGGCATCCTGTGATTGTACATTTTCTTTGTGGATATCTATTTTTATAAACAGAATAATACATTTTAAATTTTGAAAATAGAAAAATTGTTAATATCATGCTAAAGTTTTAATTAACACATTTTAAGAGAAAAATATGGACTATACAGTGAAGCTCTTTGAGATTGACATATTATAAGCCCTTTCCACAGATGTTATGTATGTTGTTCTACCTTCCAAGTCTTCCAGATTTTTTTTTAAAGATTTTATTTATTTATTCATGAGAGACACAGAGAGAGAGAGAGAGGCAGAGACATAGGCAGAGGGAGAAGCAGGCTCCATGCAGGAAGCCTGATGTGGGACTTGATCCCGGGTCTCCAGGATCACACCCTGGGCCAAAGGCAGATGCTTAACCACTGAGCCACCCAGGCGTCCCCCAAGTCTTCAGATTTTGAGATATCTTTACATCTACCAGATTTCTCTAGAATAATCAATGAATTGTTCAAGTGAATTCTTTATAGTATGTACTATATACAAGATCATGGAACACAGAACATTAAAAATAAAATCAGACTGCGGTTAACTTATAGTCACTTACATTTCTTATTGGGTATTTGTTAAGGTTTTTATTTAAATTCTAGTTAGTATACAGTGTAATATTAGTTTCAAGTGTACAGTATGGTGATTTAATACTTCCATACAATCCGCAATGCTCTTCCCAACAAGTGCTATCCTTATGAACAACATTCAAATTATGGAAAGAACCCAAATGTTCATTGACTGATTAGTGATATATCACATATATATATAGTATGGATTGTATATATCGTATATATCATATATATGATATATCATACATATATATATATATGCAATAGAATATTACTCAGCCATAAAAAACGGAATGAAATTTTGCCATTTGTGACACATGGATGGCGCTGGAGAGTACAATGCTAAGTGAAATAAGTCATTCAGAGAAAGACAAATGTCATGATTTCACTCATGTGTGGAATTTAAGAAACAAAACAATCATAGCAGTTGCTTACATTTCTTGCAGAAAGACTTTGGACACTATGTTGGATTATAAGAAATGTACTCTTCAGCTGGGGAAGCCTATACTGTGATAGTGTGTGTGTGTGTGTGTGTGTGTGTGTGTGTGTGAGACAAGGGAAATGAGAATTGTCCAACTGTGTAAACCAAGGATAAATAATACTTAGAGAAAAATAATGACATAGGTGTATTACCTATTGAACATGACTATAAGAAGCAAAATTTTGGATTCTAGATAGAAACTTAGTATAGCCCATCTAGCATCCTACAGGCACTGAACAAAAAACTCCCTGACTATACATTGTTTTAAAATAGAATGCTTAGAATACTTACTGTGTTAGAATGATGCGCCATCTCCCTCAAAAAATATCCATTGCAGATGTGACTCAGTTAAAGGCCTTGAGATAGGGAGATCACCCGGATTATCCACGAGACATAGTATATCACACGAGACCTTAAAACTGGAGACATGTGGTCTAAGAGATGCAATGCTTCTGATTTTAAGCATGAAGGGATGGAGGAGCAAGCCAGAGAATGAAGGTGGCCAGCAGAAACTGGAAAAGGCATGGAAAGAGATTCTCCCCTGAAGTCTCCAGAAAGGAAGGCAGCCTTGCCGACTCTGACATAAGCCTGAATGAGACTCAAGTCCAACTTCTGACCTCCAGGATTATAAGATGATAGATTCGCATTGTTTTAGCCACTCATTTGTGGCAATTTGTTACAGCAATAATAGGAAACTAATACTCCGCCTTTTTAGTTTTTGAGAGACTTACTGTATACAGATACTTTATTTCATATGTCTAGGCTTTTGGGAAGAGATGGAAAGCTTTATGTGAAAAACAAGTTCAAAATAATAGAAAACTAGAAATGGACCATTTCCAGCATCCAAGGGTTAACTGGTCAATCTGTGCCCAAGAGGAGCTAAAATTTCTGAATGTGTCTGGCATGAAACAAAGCAAAAACGAGTCTGAGGATGTCAGTCTCTGGTAAGTAAGTAGCTGCTTCTTAAAATTGTCAAAGGCGATTTTTCTTGACATATTTTGAAAGCTTGCAAAGGACTCTTTTACCATGTGGCATTATACACAGGCCTTGGCTTCATGGCCCCATTGGAGATCAGAGCAGCAGTCCATGCCCTGTGGTCTTCTCTTTCCTTTTTTTAACCCTTATATCCTTGGACAGAGTTTGCTTTCTTCTCCTCTTACTAACAACCCTTATCCCACTTTCCCATAGTGGATTCCCCCAAACTGGCAGCAGGGTAATCACTCTTCCCATATTTCCCACTTCTTAGCCAGGAAACAGACAAGCACATGGCCTCATTTCATTTGTAGCATTTTCCCTTTAACGGGTATGGTGAAACAAAGACAGAATGACAAAAAGAGCAAACGTGGGAAAGGTCTTCTAGTTTATGGCTCTGAGCTGATTAAAATCATAACTACTGAGAAGAAACAAAGCTAAACAGTCCTCAACACACAAAGGATATGAAATTAAAATTTAATAATTGAGAAAATAATAGGTAGCTGTGATGTTTGTGCATGATTAGGTACTTGTTTGTGTGTGTGTACATGGACATATATAATAACTCCAGCCCTGTACTTCTCTCTCTTTTTCTCCACAGTGAAATTGTACAATTATACAATGACAACGCTGGAAGAAGCCACAGAGGTCATTTCGTTCAACCCTCACATTTTGCCAAGGAAAGACTGAAAAGCCAGGCAGATGGAGACTTGTCTGTCCTTTGACTTCTTTTTCTTTGCCTTTCAATGTTTTTCCATCGGCAGCACATCAACCAAATGATCGGATAAGATTATTCAGGCTGGGGTCATTCTATTCCTTATTCTTATTGACCATGACAATCTCTCTCTTTAATGCCTTTCCTTCCTATCTAATCTTTAACACTATTAATCCAGTTCTTTCACGATTAGTCTCTGCTTGATTTGTCTTTTACAGATAAACTGAGTCATCAGCAGGTATTTTCCTAGAAGTCAGCCTTGTTATATGTCTAGCCCATAGAAGTCTGTGACTTTCTGTCTTATCCTATCTCCTGGATCGAAGGTTTTTGTTGATCTAACTTTCTTATCATGTCAAGTGTTAATCTTTTTTTAGTGATAGAGGAACTGCTAAACTAAAGTACTTTGGAAAAATGAGTACAATGACTTGTCATTTCAAAGTCCTCACACAACCAAAGTCCTACTTGCCCTATGGGCACATCTCTACTGAAAATGTGAAGGCAGTGGACAAAGTGCCCAGAGTCACAAAAATCTTGCAATCCTCTTAAAGAATACTCTGAAAAACCAGCAGGTGTGACTATTTTACTCAGTGAATTAATCCAAACTTGGTATAAAAAGTAATGATAGTTAATATTTACCCAAATGCTTACAATGTGATAAGTATTATTCTCAGCACTTCACGTAGATGGTCTGATTTAATCCGGAGTCCATTGCATTTGCTACCCTGATATCATATATGGGAAATGTGGGCACAGAGCAGGTAAGCTCTTTGCTTGAAACCCAGAGACAGTAATTAATGGTGGCAGGATTTAGAGTCTAGTTTCCTAATGCCTCTGCAAAGCCTCCTCTGGTATGGGGGCTGTTGTGAGTCAACCTTCACCCACACTTTATATTTGAAAAGAGCATCTTTGAAGACATGACCTAAGGACCAGGAGATGCCATAGTTTCAGAGTCTAATAAGCATATACAACATGTTTAAGCTACCTGAAGTGTCCACAGGCTTTTCTGTCTGGTGAAGACTCAAAGGAATGTGTCCTAAAGCCCCAGGGCCTGCTGGTGGGCCCCTGATTCAGCAACACTGTCCAAGAGGACAATTTATAAACTGCCTTCACAACTTTAAAAGTACTTTGTAGTAAATCGGTTAATTCTTAGAAGTTGAGCTCAGAGCTATAGGCCTGACTTGGATGGAATGCAAACTTCTGGATCACCTCTTACTGCTTCTTGTCTTTGTTGAAGTCTAGAGTCTCATTTTGCAGTAGCTCAGAATTGAAACTAGAACACCTGTCTGAGGCTCCTTGGGCTACACATACAGCTTGTAAGAAATGTCAACCATAAAGTGTGGTGGCAAAATAAACCCAGCTTTCTCCCTTGGAAGTTAGTCCCCGAGAGAATCAGAAATAATACCACAGGCTCATGCATTCTGCCCAAACCAGGGCCACCTTTGGCCAGTTAGTCTGCCATATTGGAATGTTCACTGATCAAAGCCAGGGTAGAAGCTTTTGTCCACTTCCACACTTTTGAATACCACCTATTTGGAAATGATTTCCAATCCATTTCTCCAGCAAATGCCTGATTCATATTTTCACCTACACTAATGCAAAATATGTTCTCTTTCTTATTTTTTTTAAAGATTTTATTTTTTTATTCATGAGAGACACACACACAGAGGCAGAGCCACAGGCAGAGGGAGAAGCAGGCTCCTTGCAGGGAGCCTGGCATGGGATTCAATCCCAGGTCTCCAGGATCACACCCTGGGCTGAAGGCGGCGCTAAACCGCTGGGCCACCCAGTCTGCCCTCTCTTTCTAATCTTACTAAAGATAAGTCTACCATCTACCAAGTCACAGAAGCCAGAAACCTCTAAAGTAACCAAAGTCCTTTTTACTTAACCTCAAATCCAACCCTATGCACAAATCCTGTAAATTTACTGAAATGACTCTGGAATCCATGTCTCATTCTCTATAGTCCGTGATATTCTCAGATACTCAGATATACTCAGACACCACTGGTGATCTCTATGCTTGACCACTCCAATAACCTCTTAATTAGCGTCTTCCTCCATCCCTTCCACTTCCAGTTCACCTTCTTCAATGCCTCCAGCCATTTTTCCCAATTACAGATGTAACCATGTCATTCCTCTGCTTAATTACCTGTGTATCTTCCTATGAACATAATCCTAAAATTTTATATGGCATATAACTTCTGTCACAATCCAATTTTGATCTATATTTTGGCTCCCCTCCCACCTTCACTCTTAACATACTCCCCAGAGGACAGTATTATTTTTCTCATTTGGCTCTCATCCCATCATTTACTCATAGCATTTATCACATTTTAGTTTATCATTGTGTGTATCTGTCTCTCCCATTTCTAAAGCATGTACACCTTGTGAAGGAAGGTCTTGGTCAACGCCACATGCTGAAACCCAAGCATGGGGACCTGGCATTGAGAAAGTACTCAGATAGTAGTTGCTTAATAAATGAATAAAGGCAGTAATGCCTAATTTTGTGTTGACCATTAAGAAATATGTTTATGTATATATATGCAATGCACATATCAATTGAACAATAATTATTTTGCAAGAAATAACAGGTCAAAAAATCATTTCCACAAGTGAATGGACAAAGAAAAGTGATAAACACACACACACACACACGAATATTATTCAGTCATAAAAAAGAAGGAAATCCTGCCGTTTGTGACATGGGTGAACCTATAAGGCATCATGCTAAGTGAAACAAGCCAGATGGGAAAGGACAAATAATGTATGGTGTCACTTGTATGTGGAATAATTAAAATTTTTTAAGAAGCCAATTTCATAGCGACAGAGAAAGAGTGGTGGTTGCCAGAGGCTGGGGCGGGGCGGGGGGGGGGGGGCAATGGGGAGATACAGGTAAAAAGTTACAGACTTCTGGTTATAAGGAGAATAAGTTCCAAGGGCCTAATGTACAGCATGGTGACTATAGTTACTAGTTCAGTACTGTATACTTGAAAGTTGCTGAGAGTAGATCTTAAGCTGAACACACACATGTATGCATGAACACACACACACATACACACACAATTAGAAAAAGAGTTAACCACTGAAGTGATGCATGTGTTACTTATCTTGATCTTGGTAATCATTCCATGATATATACTAAATCATCACAGTGTATACTTTAAATATATATTGTATTAGTTATATTTGTCAATTACTCCTCAATAAAGTTAAGAGGGAAACAAATAATGTAAACAATAGTTATGGACCTTGAAGTCAAGATACCTTGTATAAAATCCCAGCATTGAGGGATGCCTGGATGGCTCAGTGGTTGAACGTTTGTCTTCAGCTCAGGTCGTGATCCCAGGATCCTAGAATCGAGTCCCATATCAGGCTCCCCAAGGGGAGCCTGCTTCTCCCTCTGCCTATGTCTCTGCCTCTCTCTGTGTGTCTCTCATGAATAAATAGATAAAATCTTTTAAAAGAGTCCCAGCGTTGAGACATATTAGCTAGGTGATAATGGACAAATCAGGTACATCCTGTAGCCCATTTTTCATCTGTATCGTGTAGGTAATAACACATCATGGGTGGGAAGATGATGAAATCAAAAGGCATGTATGAAGCTGTTTACCCCTGTGCCCAACACAGGGTTGGTTTTTAACAGATGATAGCATCCCAGAATGACTCCTGTGAGCTTACTTAAATTATTTGCAACTTTTTCAGTTCTTTTTAATCCTGCTCTTGTGATTCCACTAAATTATCTAAATGTCTAAATCTTAGGAAAGCCTTGGCTTCTTTTTTTTTTTCTTTTTCTCCCCCTCTTTTTTTTAAAACCATGACAGGAAACCAAATATAGAAGGAAATTCCCTGCCTTACCAATTTTATCCAACTCACAATGTCAGATAATCACATCAAGAAAATAAAGTGGTTATTTATTTTATCATTATTATTTAGTGAGGATCTACTACATGCCCAGTACTGTGCTGGGAAATATTCAAGACAGGCTCCCATAGGGAGTTTTCAGTCTGCTTCAAAACAGAAAAAGAACATTTGTGAAACAACGACATAAAACTGTATATAACACAGACAGATCTGTGCTGTAAGTAAGTTCAGCAAGAGATGAAAATCAGTGTGGGCTAAAGGTCTCAGGGGCAGTCTGGTGAAAGAGACAGATTTGAGCTGGTCCTTCAGGGTGGCTGAAATCTGGAGAGATGGAAAGACTTGAAGAACCTACCAGCTGGGGAGGTGATGACAAGACAAGGCAGGGAGCTAAGACCAAGAAAGACTTGTCATTAAGGCATTAAATAAACTGATTTTTATAGACAGGGAATGACAACTAAAAGGTCAGCAACAAGGAAAGAACTAACAATTCTGAGGCTTCAGCCAAGCTTTATTCGATACCCACTTCCACCTCTGACCTTCTAGCCATAAAGGATTTTGGAATCTTAAAATAGGCTATGACATGAAATTATAATAATTGTTCTTTTATTAGCCTTTTCTCTGTTCAGGATGGGAACAGAGGCAAATTCTCCCCTACAGAGAAATGTCTCTCAAGATGAAGCATAAGCTCTTATCTGTAATGTGAGGTCCCAGGAAAAGTAAATAAGATCAATCATTTTGAAATGTGGCTGATTTCAGGCTTTCTGTCCTTAAGACATAAGCAATATAAAAATTATAGATATATTGGCTTTCCAATGAGGGAGAGAGGTTTTCTTGGAAGAAGAGCTTTCAAACCTGGCAAATAACTCAAATAAGTTTCTGCAATGCCCTTGCCTGGCAGTCATTCATAGAAATCTACTACTTGGCATCTTGAATCAACCACATATTATTGCTTAATTAAAAGTGCTTCTTTTAATAGATCAATAGACTTGCTTTTAGGAGCTGCCATAATAACACCTATACTTTTATTCAAAGTGGTAAAAGGTAGTCAAGAGAGATGACACATACGGGCTCAATGAAGTTTGAGTTAAGATGCACATGATACAACATGCCTTGTTGTGTCAGGGTGCACGTAACACAAATCATAGCTCTTTGAAACAGAAAGAAAAATCCGAGCCAATTCAAACTAATGACCTGGCTCTTGTTTCTCAAGTGGGCGGGGGTTTACATGAAACCTCTTCATGTCTCTCCAGAACCGGGTAAATGTGTTAGGCCTTCCTGAATCATGGCCAAAGGGCTTGGCCAAGGCCAGAGAAAGGGTATGACAGGGTAGCACAAAAAGAGGAATGAGATTGCATGGGCTTTTCTCTGAAAACCTGTATCCCATTCTTTCTTTCCTTTTATTTACATTTTTTTTTTTTTACACTTTTATCAGATTTCTCTCTCTACTGGATTTTCTGTTCTTCCCCTTTTCTGGAAAGTTTGTTGCAAAAGATTGGTTCTTCACCTCTTCTTCGGGCACAAATGCTTTTGAAAATCTGATCCAAAGTTTGTACTGTCTCACAGAAAAATGAGCATAAGACTCAAAGCGGGCAGAAATTTTCAGATCCACAAATCTTCTGAAACCTCCAGCTAAGGTCCCCTCCAAGTGTTCTCCGATGACATTAAATGAGGAAAAAGGACAGGCCTTTTAAGTCACTCTAGAAACATATTAAATCTGAGAGGCATTTCATTTGCAAGCTATAGCTTAAACAGAGTAGTGAGTTCATAACTATCTGGCTGGCCAGTATGCCAAGTGTTGCTTCACCTAAATTTTATCCTGACTCTGGGAAGAAGTCCGTGTATTTGGGAAATTTCTCTACCTCATCTTTGGGCAATGGCCATAACAAACTTTATCCTGAAGCCTGCATCCTATTGCCCTTCCTCCGATAGCCATACTGGGTCGTAAAAAAAAAAAAGGAAAGAAAGAAATATCATATGTTTCTAAATATGATTCTGTTTACTTACTGAAAACAGCTTTTCTAGAGGAAGTTTTAGATTTAAAAAATCTTTTAATTTTAAGGTAACCTTTTCTGGTTGAATCTTAAACCCGCAATCCAGGTTTCTGACCCTAACATCTGGTGTTGGTCTAGCTTCTCAATCTGTAAAAGCCTATGTTCCCTTCTCTGTATACACATGCAATATGCAACAAAATTCTACTTAACAGGACAAATAGGCCTTCAGGATGTTCTTCTTACCTGTCAGAAGCACAACCACGTGTGATTTAATCACCTCATAAAATGACTTTGCTTCTGTGACTCAACGTGAGCAAAGCAACCCTGGCCATTCAGTTACCTAAAGTGTGCTACGGGAAAATCCACCTCACCCATGAAGACCACACAATGATTAAGTGCAGAGCAAAGTCCTGCCCACGGGCTCCACTGGCCCGTGTATTATTCCTTCTTCATCCCAGGGCACCGTACTGATACCAGATGAAAATAGCTAAGCGCAGTGGCCCAGTACTCACTGTGTGCTCACTGTAATGTGTACACTTGGTCTATCTCCTTCCCTCTAGGGGAGGTGATATTATACTGCCTATTGTACAGATGAGAAAACAGGCTTTAGACAGGTGAGGTAACTTCTGCAAGGCCCACATCAGTGAGTGAGGTTATGTGATGTGAACTGCTTTCCATGCACGAAGCTTTTTGTCACAGGAGATGAAAACCTTTCAGGGGCTCACGTAGGAGGTTGGTGGAGGCACGGAGTTGGCCTTCCCCTCTGGCCACTGAAGAATCATAGACATGGACATGGGGAAGTCCTCAGGAACCTGGTGTCAATGTCTAAGTCCACTTGGTGAAAGATAAAAATAGAATTCTTGGCAGGCTTGGGTGGCTCAGTCTGTTGGGTGTCTGCCTTCAGCTTGGGTCATGATCCCAGGGTCCTGGGATGGAGCCCTGCATCCGGCTCCCTGCTCAGTGGAGAGCCTGTTTCTCCTTTTCCCTCTGCCCCTGCTGGTGCAAACACACACACTCTCTCTCTCTCAAATAAATACATAAAATCTTTAAAAAAATAAAAAATAGAATTCCCAACTTGTAGTTATGTTTTGGATACCCGATGGAAGGCTTTAATATGTTTAATGTGCTATTCTGCTCTTCACAGGGAATAGATTTTAAGTCATAGTAAATAAATAAATGGTCTTCTCATTGATTAAACTATATTTGAACTGAGAATGTATAATCTCAAGACTTTTTTTCCCCCTGGAACAATTGTAAGGCAATGCAAAAACGAACAGAGTAAGTTACTCAAGCAGAAACAAAAAATAAAGATTAAAATACCAGGAAGATGGGGTTCAATACAATTCATCCTTACTCTATATGAGCCTTAGACTCCAATTACTTTTATTCCTTTTTAAAAACACGTGGCCCCTCCCTTTCATAGAACGCCAACTCTGTTTCCTTAATTTTATTTGTCGCTGTTATGGCTACAAAAATAGTAAAAAGATTTTTAAAATAAATACTAAAACTGTATGTATCTGCAGTAGGTTTTATTTCTCAAGGACTGCCAAACTTGTCTCACACCTGTTCCCTTCAGAGCTACCCCATGAAAGGATGGTTTTACAAAAGTGCAAGGCACAATTCTAATTTATCTTGATATCAAAAAGAAATCAAATACTGGCACAGAAGAGCTTTTCAACAAGCTGGAAAATTGTGTACAGGTACACTGCTACCAGTGTGTGTGTGAATGCATTCACAGCAAGTTGATGGGGAGTGGTTATTATGAAGAATTACAGTTTGTTGTTTTAAATAGATCATCTCATAAAGTAAATTAATCAAGCCAGATTAAATATTCATGAAGGATATAATTTTAAAAACCACATCTGTAAAACCACATTTTAAATCCGACACTTGGGAAATGTGCACCTTTTGTTAGTATTGAGAGCAACACATTTTCTCGCTCACTGATGTCCAACCACACACACAAATCTGCCTTTCCCATAATGGGCAGGGTTGCCTGCAAAATTGTCTGACAAGCTAAAGGAAAATTTTTCAAGCTATTATTTATTAAAATGAACTTTCATTGAATTTTTTTAAGTCCACTTAAATGAAACTGCCATTATTAAAATGAATGTAAATAATTTTCTCTCATTTCATTTTTCACTTATTAATGTAAGGTCATTTCATATTAACTAGATTCACTACTACCACTCTCAATATTTATAAGAGTGTTATGAAAATCAACCCTAGAATTTCTTTTCTTCCTAATAGGCCTTTCTGCCAGAGTTAAAAAGAACCCATTTTTTTCAATGGGTAGAAAGTCTCAGTTATGCAAAATGAGTAAGTTCTGGAGAACTGGCCTATAACATAGTGTCTGTAGTTAACAACACTTAACTGTGCACTTTCAAATTTGTTAAGGGGATAGGTCTCATGTTAATCTTTCTTACCACAAACAAGACAAAAGCAGACACAAGGATACTTTGGAAGGTCATAGATAGATATGTTTATCACCTTGATTGTGGTGGTAGTATCAGGTGTGAGCATGTCTAAACTCATCAAATTGTGTATGTTAATTATGTACTGGGATTTTCGGGGGTACATCAACCATACTTCAATAAAGCTGTTAAAAAAATACCCCTTTGAAACAAAACAGATGAACATAGGGAAAGAGAAGGAGAAAGAAAATAAGACAAAAATAGGGAGGCAAATTATAAGAGACTCTCAGCTATAGGAAACAAACTGAAGGTTGCTGGAGGGGAGGGGGGTGGGTGAGTGGGGTAACTGGGTGATGGGCATTAAGGAAGGCACTTGATAGAATGAGTGCTGGGTGTTATATGCAACTGATGAATAACTAAATTCTACCTCCGAAACTATTAATACAGTATATGTTAAATTGAAATTAAATTAAAAAAAAAATTAAACACCCTTTTGAATTTCCAACAGACTTCACTGAGGGCAGCCGCCATCCGGTAAGTAAATTATCCCACATAAAATAGAACTGTGTATAGAAGCATATCGTCTAACTGCACTAACCAGGATGAGAGCACCTGTGTGGTGGTGTGTGCACCCAAGCACGCGCGCACACACGGACCATCACTTATCCTTGGAACCTGCCCTTGGGCTATATTCCCCAATGGGGAGTAAGGGAAGACCTCAGTACCCATGATGTGTTGTCATACTTCTTGAGAAGTCCGCTTTGGCTCGGACTTTCGCCGTCAATGCCAGGCCAACCACGTAGAAAAGGCGCTGCTGGCGCGGGTCTCGGTGCCCCGCGGCTCCTCCCGCGCACCCAGCGCCGCGCAGCCCGCGGGCCCCGCCAGGTGCACCTGCTCCGCGCGCGGCCACGCGCCCCGGGGCCCTGCCGGACAATTTCATCCCAATTTCCTTTCCGCAGCCAGAGGTGGCCCGGGTGTTTGGGAGAAGCAGAGGGGGAGGAACGGCTGCTGCGGGAGGGAGCAACAGTAACCTCACGGAACAAATAAGCCGGCAAGTGCGTCTCATAATGGCCCGGGTTCAGCATTTTCCTGCGATAAATGAGTAAACGTTCAATGTATCTGTGAGATGCACTATCACAGGCATTGCCATGGGCAAGTCTTATCCAATGATGAAACAGCAAGGCCTCGTGAGATAAAGATGATAGAAGGGGCGCTATCAGGTGGCAGCTGGGTAATTACAACTCTCTATTTGGGCTCTGCAGTGATGCTGCATGTGATAAGTGGGGAATAATGAAGAAAAAGGAGCAGTGATAATGCAGGAGCTAAATGGTAGAAAATAGCCTATCATAGCCCACAGCCCTCCGCGCGCCTATGGGGACTTTGAACTATCTTCTTCAGTTTTCATCCACAAGAAAAAAAAAAAAAAAAAACTCTCTCTTTCTTCTTCCTTCGCTAAATTTATGTCTGGTGGGACAAAAGGAAAAACTGAAAGGAAATCACGGGTATGTGAAGAGAATATGACCTTTGCAAATAACTCTGAAGGTCACTATGTAATTATTCTAAAATAAAAGTATCCTGTAATCTTGCCCGCACTCACAAAAGATTCAAGAGCATTTTTTTAAATGTGATTCGGCACCATTTTGTTGGGGGATCATGGCTTATAAAAGGTCAAGTAAAGTGTTTCTAATTATAGCCTGTCAAGTGGAGCCTCAGAACACTCGAGCCATTTGTTACTATTGAGTCGAACTTTGATTACAGCCAAAGACAGGCCGAAGACAATCCATTATGGGTAAGGGGGAAAAAAAACTGCTTCTGGTGGTTATTTTAGGTCTAGGGTTTTAAGACAAAATAGCCTGCGCAAAAAAGTTGAAGAGTTTTAACCTTGGGCCTTCTGTCATCTAAAGCGCGGTAAGTCTGATCTTTCTCAGAGGCCTGAATTTGGATTAATTTTGTTGGTACATTTTTGTTTTACTTGAAACCACCCAGAGCCTCACAATGAGGATGAATGAAATCAAGGGAGAGAAAGTGTGTGTGTGTGTGTGTGTGTGTGTGTAGACGTGTTTATGTGATGTGTGGTCAGACACATGTGATGGTTAAGGCCCTTTAAAAAGAATTTTTTCTTTAAAATTGTGATAAAATACACATAAAATGTACCATGTCAAGTGTACGGTTCAGTAACGTTAAATAGATTCACATTGTTGTGCAACCGATCTCCAGAACTCATTCCTCTTGCAACATTGAACTCTACTCATTGAACAACTCCTCATTCTCTTTCTCTCCCTGCCCCTAGTAACCCTCACCCTGCTTTCAATTTTTATGAATTTGATTGTTGCAGGTACCTCATGTAAGTGGAACCATGCGATATTTGTTCTTGGTGATTGACTAATTCACTTAAGGTTAGTCACTTAAGGTTAATATCACCTCAAGGTACATCCATGTTATAATATTTGTTAGAACTCCTTCCTTTATAAGATAGAATAATGTTCCATTGTATGTATATACATGTTTTGTTTATCCATTTGTCTATTGGTGGACACTTGGGTTACTTTCACTCTATAATTATTGTGAATAATGCTGCCATGAACATGAGTGTATAAATATCTCTTTGAGACCCTGTTTCCAATTCTTTTGAGTATATCTCCAAAAGTAGTATTACTGGGTCCTTTGGTAATTCTATTTTCATTTTTTTTACATTTGTTTTTATTTAAATTCAATTTGCCAACATATATTATAATACCCAGTGCTCATCCCATCAAGTGCCCTCCTCAGTGCCCATCACCCAGTTACCCCATCCCCCCACTCACCTCCCCTTCCGCAACCCTTTTTTGTTTCCCAGAGTTAGGAGTCTCTCATGGTTTGTCTCCCTCTGTTTTTCCCACTCAGTTTCTGTCCTTTCCCTTATAATCCCTTTCACTATTTCTTATATTCCAAATATGAGTGAAACCATATGATGATTGTCCTTCTCCTATTGACTTACTTCACTCAGCATGATACCCTCCAGTTTCATGCATGTTAAAGCAAATGGTGGGTATTTATCCTTTCTGATGGCTGAGTAATATTCCATTGAATATATAGACCATATCTCCTTTATCCATTCATCTGTCGAAGGACATTGTGGCTCCTCCTTTCACAGTTTGGCTGTTGTGGACATTGCTGCTATAAACATTGGGGTGCAGGCGTCTCGGCTTTTCAATACATCTGTATGTTTGGGGTAAAAACCCAGTAGTGCAATTGCTGGGTCGTAGGGCAGGTCTATTTTTAACTCTTTGAGGAACCTCCACACAGTTTTCCAGAGTGGCTGTACCAGTTCACATTCCCACCAACAGTGCAAAAGGGTTCCCCCTTGCACAAACTCTCCAACATTTGTTGTTTCCTGTCTTGTTAATTTTGGCCATTCTCACTAGTGTGAGGTGGTATCTCATCGTGGTTTTGATTTGTATTTCCCTGATAGTAAGCGATGTAGAACATTTTCTCATGTGCTTGTGGCCATGTGTATGTCTTCTTTGGAGAAATATCTGTTCATGTCTTCTACCTATTTCATGATTGGATTTTTTGTTTCTTGGGTTATTTTCTTTTTTTTTTTTGAGGAAACACCAAATTATTTTCCACAGCGACTGCACCATTTATATTCCCACTAGGAATATACAAGAGCTCCAATTTCACCACATGCTCACCAGCACTGATTATCATCCTTTTTTTTCCCCCCCAAATAACCATTCTAGTGGGTCTGAAGTGGTATGTATTTATGGTTTGATTTGTATTTCCTTAATGACTAATGGTATTGATTATTTTTCCATGTGTTTATTGGCCATTCTTCTTTGGAGACACATCTATTCAAATCTGTTGCCCTTTTTTTAAGCTGGGTTATTTGTCTTTTTATTATTGAGTTGAAAGGGTTCTTAATGTATCATAGATCCTAAACCCTTATCAGATATATGATATACAAATATTTTCTTACATTCTGTGAATTGTTTCCCTTTCTTGATAGTATCATTTCATATATAAAAGTTTTCAACTTTAGTGAAGTACAATTTATTTGTGCTATAGGTGTTTTATCTAATCCAAATCCACAAAGGTTTAGACCTAAGTTTTCTTCTAAGAGTTTCTAAGAGTTTTATAATTTTTTAAATTCATTTTTAAACAAATGCAATTTAAAATTTTTTGAACTGGCCCCTAAATGACACTATCTAAAGCTTGGATGCTACGTTGAAATCCACATAGACAGAAATTTCTGTAGGAAACAGATGTGTGGAGTCGGTCACTCTGCTGTCATGGCAGCTGTGAACTGGGCTGTTGGGGTGCAGAAGGGACCACGACACACTTACAGCCTTGGAGAAGCTTATAAGGTTGTGTAGGAGAAGGTTTATGAACAAATCATTATAATTGTATTAGGCTATTCAGGGTACATTAACAGAATATCACAGACTGAATGGCTTCACAATGGAAATTTATTTTCCCAGAGTTCTGGAGGCTGGAAGTTCAAGATCAACATGTCTGTAAGATTGGTTTCTGGTGAGACCTCTCTCCTTGGCTTGCAGATGGGATCTTTGCCCTGCTTTGTCTTTTCTCTGTGTTCTTGCACAGAGAGAAAGAGAGCAAGTACACTCTGGTGTCTCTGCTCCTTTTTTTTTTTTTTTCTGCTCCTTCTTATAAGGAAACCATTCCTATTACATTAGGGTGCCATTCTGATGAGCTCATTTAATTTTAGTTAACCCCTCAAAGGTCCTATCTCTAAATACAGTCACACTGGGGATTAGGGGAGGGACTCAATTCAGTCTGTAACAATAATATATATATCAATTATATAATATATGTAATTATATATATAATTGATATAATTGATTATGTATATGTGTATATATAATTGATTATGTATATGTATGTAAATATATATAAATCTTCTCTAATACTTACCGTCTTGTTGACATAGGTAAGTATGTCATATTACAGCATATTACAGATGCTGACAGTCTGATATTGAGCCCTTTCTCCAAAGTCACACAGCTTGATGGGATCGAATCAAGATCTGCTTGTTTAATTGACAACATTGGCGGTCACTGTTCTCTGTCCCCTCTGCATCACCCTGATCCACGGCGGCATCATCTCTTTCTCAGACCTTTGCACTTGCCCCTTAATCTTTTCCACTCTTGCCCGCTACCATCTGTTTTCCCCTCACTTATGAGCCAGTTTCTGCCTGCCTCTCTGACCCCAGTTTTGGGCCACTCACCCCATGCTTTCTACTTAGAATATACTAATACACTGAGGTGTAGGCTCTCTTTGCAACTATGGCTACTTTTGCCTGAAACACTCCTCCCAAGCTCTTCACACAGCTCCTTCCTTCTGGTAATTTAGCTCAACCCAAACACCTGCCTTTTTTGGTGAGGCTACTTCAGACCACACGGTAGAAAGCAGCTCCCTTCCCCCTGAGATTCTCTGATGCCATTGCTATATCTTTTCCACAGCACTTGTCACTATCTCAAAAAAAATTTTTTTTTTTACTGTATTGACCAGTTGATTCTCTGCCTTCTCTTACTAGATTATAAACTACAAAAGCAAGGACTTTGTTTCTCTTATCCATTGCTGCCCCACCTATTCCTAGGATACTGTCTGGCACATAATAGGTGATTAGTTAATATTTGTTGAGTTAAATTATAATGTATACTATGCTTTAGAAGGGAACAATTAACCACTGGTGGGGCAGAGAGGGAGGAAAGAGAGTAAAAGGGAGGACACGTGAGATTGAAAAAGCCTTCAGTGAGAAGA
The DNA here is from genome assembly GCF_053574225.1 of Canis aureus. Classification (NCBI taxonomy): domain Eukaryota; kingdom Metazoa; phylum Chordata; class Mammalia; order Carnivora; family Canidae; genus Canis; species Canis aureus. The sequence goes on from NC_135627.1 coordinate 15,845,833, forward strand.
CAATTTGAACATTTGAAATTGAAGAATAAAGCTGTGTGAGCACTAAAAAGAGAAATGGGATGAGGGCATTCCAAAATGAACAGCATGTGTGATGTCACAAGGCTATGAAACACTATTGTAATCTTAATAATATTTCACATTTTTTGCCCTTCACAGTTTGAAAGCATTTCAATAGACACAATTTTATTTTATTTTCATTCATCTTTTGAAGATGAGAAAATTAAGCTTGCAAGGCTAAGTGACTTCCCAAGTATACACAGAAAGCAGCTGAGAATACAAATTCTGTGACTGGCTCTTAAAAAGTTTTCACAAAGTAAATACTAAAAAGAATATCATATTAACTGTTGTAGTTAGAGGAATTCTAACTACTGAAACAAATAAACCCCAAATTGTCAGTGTCTTAACACCATGCAAATTTGTTTCTTGTTTACACACAGACTGAGGTGTTTCTGATGACTTTCCTCCATGTAGTAATTCAGTGACCCAGGCTTATTCCAATCTGTGACTCTCCCATACCCTAGGGCCTTGTTACTGGCATCTGGCCAGTGAAAGGAGCAAGCGTGTGGATGAAGTATAACAGCCTAAAATCCTTGACCGAAAAGAGATACCCATCCTTTCCATTCATATACTGTTAGTGAGAAATAGTCACATGACTCCATCTTCCTGCAACAGCATCTGGGAAATGTAGTCGTCATCAAGGTAGACATTTTCCAGTGGCAACTCGGTCCTATTGGATGGAAGACATGAATTTTGGAAAGCCAGTAACCATCTCTGCCTTCAGTTCTTTTAGATATCTGATTTTAAGGCTTAACTGTCTCAGAGCATGACTATATGGACCTGAACATGGGGTGGAGAGGGCACTCAAGGTATGGGAGAGGATAAAAACAATACCTTAGAACTCTTAAACATTCTAACTGGTGACTGGATATTTTAGGACTTTTCTGGGCCTATGTTTTAAAGGAACATTATCCTTCTTAGCTATCCTATGAAACTACTACACCCAGCTGTTCATTTATACTCTACTTCTCGAGGCACCTGGGTGGCTCCATCAGTTAAATGTCTGGCTTCCACCCAGGTCATGATCTCAGGGTCCTGGGATCGAGCCCCACGTCTGACTCCGCACTCACCAGAGTTTGCTCATCCCTCTCCCTCTCCCTGCCCTCAGATCCTTGTTTATTAAATAAACACTGCTCTCTCCCACATGATTGTTAGTGATTAATACAAATAGTTATAAAGCGATATTAGAGGGCTAAGACAGGAATTAGTGATCCTTCCATTTATTCTTCATTTTTGCCATCCTAAAGCTGGTGTCATCTCCTAAATCCCTTAGATATCTAAGAAAAGGAGTTCTTACCTCCAAAACTCTAATGACAATCTCTCCCTTGGCTTTATTTTCTCTTTCAAAACTCATGTTTCTCTTCTTTAGCCACATTCTGTGATATTCTTCTATGGAAGTAGACCTTCACATGTGTCACAGTCACCATTTTGTCACTGGTACTTTGTTAAAGTTTTCTCTTTTAAATACACCTTAGGGGCATCTGGATGGCTCGGCCAGTTAGGCATCTGCCTTTGGCTCACCAGTTGTGATCTCAGGGCCTGGGATAGAGCTCCACATCTCTCTGCCTCCCCGCTGCCCACCTCCCCGCCCCTGCTTGTGCTCTCTCTCTTTCTCTGTCAAATAAATAAAATCTTTTAAAAAATACATTTTAGACAGTAACAGATTTTTTTCTCAAGCCTGTGTTCTTCCCTCAAGATATTCATATGCGACTCTGTTTGATTTTAGAGAAAGGTACAGACTTCAGAGCACAAATAATTAAGTCTTCACCTTTTAGGAAATTTTATTATGTTTTTCTGATCAATTAAAAGCTACAACTATATTTGACTGAAGAAAAAACTGTTTTACCTTCTTAAGTTTTTAAATACTCAGCCAATTAATGTGTGCTACTCAGGAGAAATAACAGTTTATAATGGTGATACTCATAGTTAACACTTGCATAAACCTATAATGTGCCAGGTGCTGTGCTAAGTACTTTATATACATTGAAATCATTCAATTCTCAACCAATCCGATGAGGTAATTACTGTTTTGATGTCCATTTCCCAGATGAGGAAACCACAGTAAAAGAAGCTAAATGACTTGTCCAAGTCCTATAGCTGAAAAGTAGTAAAGCCAGGATTTGAACTAGGGCTGTAAGTGCTTGTTGACTTCAACCAAACTTGTATTTTGGAAAGACTATAAAATAATTAAGTATAGATATGGAAGAAGGTTATTAAGATCACTTTGCACCTTAGCTTTCCTTATTTTTTTTAAATTTAAAAAGAATTTATTTATATATTTGAAAGAGAGAGAGGGAGATGGTAGAGGGAGCAGAGAGAGAGGGAGAAGCAGGCTCCCTGATGAGCAGAGACCCCCACCCCCCATGCGATGCTCAATCCTAGAACCCTGGGATCATGACCTGAGCTTAAGGCAGCTGCTTAACTGACTGAGCCACGCAGGCACTCTCAGCTTTCCTTATTTTAAAATATGTGGGGAGCCTGGGTGGCTCAGTGGTTTAGCGCTGCCTTCTGCCTGGGCCTGATCCTGGGCCTGATCCTGGAGACCCGGGATTGAGTTCCACATCAGGCTCCCTGTATTGCATGGAGCCTGCTTCTCCCTCTGCCTGTGTCTCTGCCTCTCTCTCTCTCTCTCTCTCTCTCTCTCTCTGTCTCTCAATGTCTCTCATGAATAAATAAATAAATCTTAAAAAAAAAATAAAACATGCAAATTGTCAATGCCGGAGGTGAAACTTGCAGCCTGAGTTTCCTGTTGTCCTTTTGACAGTCTGCTGTGATATTGTCCCATTGGACAGGCATCTCAAGTTCAGAAACTGCCACCCACCATGAGTTTCTAAGTGTTTACAGTGCTTGCATTTGTATATTGAAACTTAGTATAATTTAATTTTTATATTGATTCTTTTTCTTTTCTATCCTCAATTCAGAGTTGTTAGCATATCTCTTAGTTATCAAGGTAAACCTTGGAGACACTAAAACAGTATCTACTCAGCATTAAATAATAATCTTTTTAGTGAAAAAGAGTCAAATGGTCTTTGTTTCTTAGTAAAGTTGCCTATGGTTGTCTCTCCTTCCTCTCTCCCACCATCATCACTGCAATGAGTGAAGGAAGTGAACCAAGAAGACAATTGCCACACTACCACCTCAATGTTTAAAAAATAGGATTTATCATCTCCCCTAAAATCCTGATCTCTTCATGTATTCTCCATTTCAGTGAGGGGCACCATCATGCCCAGGAGCATGCAAGCCAGAAATCTGCAAATCATCTTAGGTCCTCTCTTTTCCTCGCCTTCCATATCCAAATAATCACCAAGCTTTATTGATTTTACTCCCCTAAAGATTTCTTTGTTTGTTTTTTGTCTTGTTTTTTTGTTGTTGTTTTTTTTTAAGATGTTATTTATTTATTCATGAGTGACAGAGAGAGAGAGAGAGAGATAGACAGACAGACTCTTGAAGATTTCTATATGTATCTCTCAATCTCTCTTCATTCCCATCCTCTTTGGTCCATCCTTTACAGTTGAGATGGTCTTTCTCAATCAATGTTCTCTAAGCCTCCATTTAAAATAATGTAAGGAGGGAATTCCTAGGTGGCTTAGAGGTTTAGTGCCTGCCTTCTACCCAGGGTGTGATCCTGGAGACCCGGGATCGAGTCCCACGTCGGGCTCCCTGCATGGAGCCTGCTTCTCCCTCTGCCTGTGTCTGTGCCTCTCTGTGTGTGTGTCTCTCATGAATAAATAAAATCTTTAAAAAAATAAAAATAAAATAATGTAAGGATTGTTACTACCTCTAAGACAAAAATCCAAGTTCCTTGGCACAGCATACAAAACTCCTGTGTTCTGGTGCATATCACCTAAGCACTCTCACTTCCATTTCCCCGAAGTCTCATTATTCTCCAGACACACCAAATCTCTCTAAATACATTATAAAATTAATCATTGTTCTTTCTCAGTTAACTCTTTCACATCTTTCATTACTTGTACATCTTTCATTACTGTGAACTTCTTCCTCTGCCTTTTCCATTCCCACCATCTCCTTGCACCAGGCACTCCTACCCCATAGTCTAGTGATTTGCCTCTGAATTCCATTAGTGCACTATGTTATGTGATACTTCTATCACAGTATGTATCAAAAGGTATTGGAATTGCTGACTTATTTATCTTCTCTCTATCTAGGCTGGAAATTACTGAGGGTAGAAACTACATGTGCATAAGCTTTTCATTATTCCGTAGACTGACTGATAATCTAGAAATACAGAAACAAGGAGAAAAATGGATAATTTCCACTAAAAATGTCTCATTGAATTGGATATATATAGTATGTATAACCCAGAATCAAAATCTATAAACCATCAACAGAATGTATTTTTGCCAAATTCTGTCCCTTGTAATGTGGTTGATTTCCATAGAGTGCAAATGTTCTATCTTCCTTAGCATAGTGATAGGAGAAGCATAAAAAGAGCTTTTCACTTCTTTTTTGAGAATTATCTTGCATCTTGTTCACAAAAACTGATTTACCCTCCAACTGTGTTGGAGCTATTTTCACTGAGCTCCAATAATTCAATTGACTTAAATCCTTAATAGTTTAAATGAAGCTCTAGATCAACTAAAACTGATAAAGGAGCTAAGAATCCTGTTCTTAAGAAACTTCAAGATGATCAGCATGGCCATTACTCCAGAGAGTTTCCAATAAAACTATAATAATAGCCAACAATCATAATAATAACGACAATCATGATTGATAATCATAATACTATATATTTATCCCATGCCTTTCATCCAGGATCAAAAGGCTCTTTTTATCATCATTATGATGAACATTCTCATAGACCAAATAGTCAGTGTCCAGAAAAGGGACTGAATCACTGTCAATGATGACAATAATCCAAACAGATGTAAGATGGAATGGCACAAAAGGGATAAGTGACAAGCTCTAGTTCTCCCACCAAATTCTAACTGCAAGCTCTGTTTTCCATTACACTGAATGGCCTGTGATTGCCAGGATACTAGAAATCGATAATGACAAAGGATAGCTGTTCTATGGAATTCAGGAATTATGTCAGGTGTGACTGCTGAAGAAATCCTGGCTACAAGATTTTTCTATAAAAATACTTCTGCTGAGAAGATGAGACTGTCCTTACTGGCCCAAATTCATCCTGGAGTTAACGCAAACTTTTTTTTTTAAGATTTATTTATTTATTTTAGAGTGAGCACACATGAATGGGGGGAGGCAGAGGGAGAGGGAGACAAATAGACCCCCCCCATCCCCGCCTGAGCAGGGAGTCCAATACTGAACTCCATCCCAGGACCCCAAGAGCATGATTGTAGCTGAAACCAAGAGTCAGAGCCACTCAGGCACCTCTCAACTTTCAATATACCAAAATTTGGCCCTCACAAATGATCCTCAGTGTTGGTTTGACCTAAGGGGAAAATTGAATTCGATTTTTTTTCTTAGTTTGCATTTGGGGTGAACAGACATGCTTTTATTTTTAAAATGAAGTCTCTTGAACTGTTAATGAAAGAGTTTCACGTGGTTTGTTGTCAAAAGCTTAGCTGAATGGGTAGGTTTGGAACTGTCAGAGAAGCAAGAAGGTATAGTGGGCAATCAGTTTCTCAGGATGCTGCTCTAAATCTAAAACAACACAGAGGAAAACCCAACAAAATCAAAATGAAAGAGGAAGGGAAAATGATGTCATACAAAAGGCAAATATTTATTCATCCAATCTTGTTTGAGCACCAAAAGTGAGGCATTTTGGAAGTTCTATATGCATGTATTTATGCATGGAAGGTTATAAAAATAACCCCTTTTCCTTTTGCCAAATTCATGGGTCTTGCTCTTTTCTCACTGTTTTTGGACAACAATTTTTGTTTAGGTCAGATGTTTTGGTACAAAATATTAATGCATTAATCTGTTTCCTTGCGAGTGTCATTATCACTCCTATGTCAGTTCCTTTTAATACAGGACGGATATCAAGGGAATATGATACAATCTCTGGACCTGTACGTACAACAGTGAATGGAGTATCATCAAGTTACTGGGAAGAATTCATTTGCTGTGTGCACTTAGGCTTTCGTGAAACTGCATCATAAATCCTTAATTCCCCTTAGAATGAAGAACACATTCACCCATACCCTTCAGTCTGGCCCTTACCCTAATCCCTGTACATTCTGTAACAACTTTATCATTCTTGGCTTCTTCATTTGCCTGGAAGGGGCATTTTAGCATATGCACGTATTTTATACTTCCTGCTGCTCAGCACTTTCATAGAACAGAAGAGAAAATTGGGACTTCTGGAGACTGGGGTCTTACCCAAGGCCACAGATTAGTTGATGAGAATTTGGAACAGAAATCAGACCTTCAGGTCACCGTCCTCTACTCTTTTCTGCTCCGCTGAATGAAAATCATGGCCAACTACCCAACCCTCAGCCTGGAAATTAGGCTCTTTTTAGCCATAAGCTTCAGCAGTGAAGAGTAGGATGAATCCATAATAAAAAGCAACACAAGCACAGATCAGCCAAAAAAGTCCCCAGAGCTAATCTATGTTACTGTGAGGTATTATATTTGCCTTTCATTAATCTATATATAGTTGTCCCAAAAAGGAAAAATCCAGTTTACCTTCTATTTCCCAACTCATTAACCAGGAAACTAGTCTTGTTAAATATATAGTAACCAAGATTTTAAGTTCAGACAAGTTTTTACATTTTCTGGTTCTTCAATATATTGCTTAAGTATTTCATTTTCAGCTCACTCTCCTCCTTTGTTGAATAGACTGTTTCAAACACTAGTAATTCTCACTTCCCTCTGAATCAAATCTGTTGTTTCTAGTCTACCCCTTTAATCCCATTAGTTATGGGTAGATATCATTTTATTCCTTTATTTTTTCCCCCATTTACATCACCATTTCTTGACAAACATCGTAGCCATGTAGCTAAAGGATGTGCACGTGTAATGAATTTCTTTTCCAAAAAGTTTCAATTTTCCATTAATTTGGCCATCTAGCAGTTTGGTTCAGAAAACCTTTTCATTCGATTGTAACTTCATTAGATTTACAGTCCACTGAAAGAATCTACACACAAACTTACGGGGGAAGGTTTGAGCATTGGTTTCCAAGAGCTGCTATAACATTACCACAAACTGGATGGCTTAAAACACCGGAAATTTATTGGCTCACAGTTCTGGGGGCTGGGAGTCTGAAACCAAGTTTTCAGCAGAAGACTCTACACCACTCCAATCTCTGCCTCTGTCATCACTTGGCATCTTCTCTCTGTGTCTGAATCTCCCTCTCCTTTCTCTCATCAAGATACCAGCCATCTGGTTTGGGACCCAATCTAAACCAGTATGCCTCATCTTAATTACATCTGCCAAGACCCTATTTCCAAATAAGGTCACATTCTGAGGTCTTGGTTGGATGTGAATTTTGGCAGAGGGTGAGGGGGAACACTATTCAACCCAGTACAGATTGCTTCTTCCATTCCACTCTACAATTTTCTCCCAAGGTTTTGCAGATGCACAGAGTCCAGCGTGGCTGTTCAGATCTTCTCAGGACAGGAACCAGTCAACTTAGGTGATGGAGCAACACAGAGTATAAAGGGAATGGGTCCTACCTCCACCTGTTCCTGGCTTGGGACTTTGCACAAGTCACATAATTTCACTGAGCCACACATGCCTCATATTCAAATTGTAGAACATCTATATCACAATAGCCACAGTGAGTATTAAAGGAGATTATAGAACTGAATGTCTTACATTTAGAAATGGTGGTGCTCAGTAGCTTTTAAGACCCTTTGGTTATTTCAAGAATTGATGAGTGGCTGGGACAGGAGCCCTTTCAGGTACCCCCCCTCTGCCTTTGGAAGAGGAAGAGCACACCTAGCATGCCTGGGAAAGTTCACTGATGCTTGTCATTTTGTAAAAAGGTAGCTAGAAAAAGCAAACGGAATTCCTGGTGGATGCTTATTATATTGCTACATCATATTTACACATGGCATATGGCGCCTAACATCTGAGAACCTCAAAGCTTTTAATGAGCGTTAACTCATTATTACCTTGTGGAGAGTGTAGCAAGTAGTCATCTCATTTACAGCTGAGAGGACTGAGGCACAGGGTGATTAAGGGGCTGGTTCAAGGTCAGTACCACCTGGATGCTACAGGGACCAACAGTGGTCACTGGACAACGGAGGACAAGGCCTTGAGTTTGGTAGGTTAGTTGTTACCTTTATTTGTTCCCATCTCAGGGGAGCAGTGCTATTTGCAACATACTCCCAGGAAAGAGAAGAGGGTGCCTTAGAAGAGAAAATAAAAACAAAGAACCATAACAAACAAAAATGGGAGTTATCCACACCATGGAATATTACTCAACCATAAACAACCATAAAGTGCTGACACATGCTATGTTGTGATGAGCCCTAAAACCATGATGGTTTTTTTTTTAGAATATTTATTTATTTATTTATTTATTTATTTATTTATTTATTTATTCATGAGGACACCCAGAGAGAGGCAGAGACACAGGCAGAGGGAGAAGCAGGCTCCCTGTGGGAAGCCTGATGTGGTATTCGGTCCCAGAACCCTGGGATCATGACCAGAGCCAAAGGTAGACGCTCAGCCACTGAGCCACCAGGTGCCCTGAAACCATGATGTTTAGTGAAAGGAGTCACATATTGTGATTTCACCCTTTGAAATGTCCAGAGCAAGTAAGGAGACAGAGACAGAAAGCAGATCTGTGGTTGCCAGGCTCTGAGGTTGGCAGGGGAATGGGCACAAATTGAGTAACGGGTTTGGGGTTTCTTTTTGGGGTGATTAAAATATGTTGGAACCATAGCAGTGATGATGGCACAACATTGCAAGTGTAGTGAATGACACTGGATTACACACTCTAAAATGGCTCATTTTATGTGACTTTTATCCAAATAAAAAATAATAAAGAATAATAAAAAATAATAAATGTGAGTCACACCACTTGGGTCCAGAGGCCAGACTTATGAAAAGCAGATTGCCTGAACCTGCAGAGGCCACATCTTCCACTTAGCTAACTGTAATTGTGTCACCTTGGGCTAATTTCTGAGTTGGATTCCTCAATTGCATGATGAGATTGTGTACCAAATTAGTGGTTTTCAAACTTCTGTTTTAAAAGCTACTTAAAACTTTTTAAAAACAAAATTCTATGTAGGACTTTAATATATAAAACAAAGACAAGCTTAGTGAGGGGTCTGTCCAATCCACTCCCTTTTACCATCCCTGGCAGCCCCAAGGGTACCCTCTTCACTGTCTCGGGTAAAGTTGAAAATCTCCCAAATATATGATTTCCAAACTCATGATCCTATGGCCCCTCCCTGTTAAAAAGCAGAATAGTAAGATGAGATATGAGGATCAGTATCATATAATTTATTGATATACACTTGGCCTGATGAAGATTTAAGAGGGAAAATTATAAAATGTAGAGTGACAGGTGCAGCCAGACATGGGCATAATGAGGACTTCCGGTAGCTTTGGGTGTACGGGGGCCACGAGGAGGCCCCACTGCTACCACATCACCCAGAGTCTAAGACAGCCCAATGGGACCTGACCCAGGAGACCAAGAACAAGCCACTGCCACTTGCTCAGGGTTCAAGATTCCCCTGGGCCACCAGTGGGGAGAGCCAAGGCTTTGTGTCAGTTATTGATCAAGGGGATTATGACTGGGTTTGGGAAATTTTATATGAGGTTGGAAATCACAGAACAAAACAAGAAGCCTGAGGACATTGACTTGGTCACTGTCAGTGATCACTTGATCACTTGGTCAGTGATTTCTCCAGTTTCTTATCACATATGGCATGGATAAGGTTCATTCCAGAGTTGGCATCCTCCACAAAGACATCAAAACATCTGTATATGAAGCCACAGATAGACTTCTACAACCTGTGAGGTTATATAAAAACTCATCAGTTGGGATCCCTGGGTGGCGCAGCGGTTTGGCGCCTGCCTTTGGCCCAGGGCGCGATCCTGGAGACCCGGGATCGAATCCCACGTCGGGCTCCCGGTGCATGGAGCCTGCTTCTCCCTCTGCCTGTGTCTCTGCCTCTCTCTCTCTCTCTGTGACTATCATGAATAAATAAATAAAATCTTAAAAAAAAAAAAAAAAAAACTCATCAGTTGCACCAGAATTTCACTAGACCATCCACTCACCAACATCCCTGCCTGACTTGTCCCAGGGAGATATTTTTCCCCACTACTCCCCAAAGACTTAAGATCTGCCCGGAAGACAGGAAGTGATGGGTGATGTGGGAGGGCTGAGAGTTTTAGCTGAGTGGAGCTGTGTTATCACTTAATAGTAAATAAATAAGGTGTGGATCCAGAAATGAAGATGACTTTCATGTATCCTTGGAATCAAAATCAGAAACTCTGGTAGTGCGGCCCAGCATTATGTGTTTTATCAAGCCATCCAGTGTCTCTACTGCGAGTGAGTTTGAGACCTTCTTTGAGATCTTCTGTTCCAATGAATTCCCTAATGTTAGATGAGGAAACCAAGGCCCAAAGGAAATAAATAGCTTTCCCACGATCACCTGAACATGTGAGCTAGAAAAGAAGATGAAGATTTGGAAATCTTGCAAATTATGTTTTAAAAAAAGAAGCCACATTTCCTTTCCTTCCAAATTAGGGGACAATCAATGCTTCTGTTTAAAACCTACTTTTTGATTCATCAAATGTGAATTTAACATGCACAATTCTGTGCTTACTGCTGTGTCCTCAGCACTCATGACAGGTCTGGCAAATAATAGACAATAAATATTAGTGTTTTGATTGAATCAGTTCACACAAAGACGGTGGGCAAGTACATTGTCCATTTCCTTGTTTGATGGCTGGGCATCTGCCCAACTTGTGGAAACTTGCCCCAGGCGCAGAGATTCTACAAACACCATTTTCTCTCCCGGAGAATAGTTTTGATAAGTAACTCAGTTTCTCCCCATCTCCACTCAAATGCTTCCAAAAAGAGGACCAAAAAGGAAAAATCCATTGTGAAAACCACCAGGCCAAGAGAAATCTCTGATATGCTACTCATGTAAAATTTCCCTTAATACTTATCCGGACAACTTTCTGAGCATCTGGGCAACTTTCACTCATTTTAAACAGCTAAAATTTTGTTTTTCCTTTGCCAGGAAACAAATTGAAAATGCAGACTTCATCTCTTTGAAAGTTTTTCTTTTTAGAAACAGGACGAGAGGCTCAAGTGAAGGTAAAAGGAGATCTCAGGCTGACAGAAATTAAGAAACAAAACACATTTTCCCAAAAGAGAATTGAAAACTTAAAAGCACCTATATGGAAAGAACAACATCAACATTCAACACTTGTACGTAATAATATCCAGTCCATCTTTTTTTCTCTAGAGCAAGTTCTTGACTTCTTGTAATGTTTTAATTCATAATTGTTTCTTATGTTTTCTCTGAACTATTGGTTCTATCATAAGAATATTATTTTAAATAGTTTTTAATTTTCCACTTTTTCTTAAAATTACTTTTTTCTAAAAAAAGTAATATCTGTATTAGGAGAAATTAGGGGCATATTTTATTGGTTCAATAATCTTTACATGTGATGGTTAAAGTTCTTGGCATCACCACATACTCAAGGCTTATATTACTATTAAAAGGCTTTATTGAAGAGAAACAGCAACCAAATTATATAATACAAAATCTAACAACTGTACCTAATAAAAATACTGTACAATTAAGCCATTTACCTCAGAACCACATGAACTTTGTGATCAAATAACTTATATCAAACTCTTTCTATGTTACATCTCATTTACTGACAAATTCTGGACCACATAAACATTTTAGACCAGGAACAATTTTTTTTTTATTTTTTTTTTATTTTTTGTCTGTTCTTCATTCTGTCTCTTATACCTCAATTAACAGAATAAGCGTTCTGGGGATAGGGACAATGCAGAGCTGATTTTTTTTTTTTTTAATGGTAGCTAAATGGTTTCTGGACCTGATCTGGAAACTGTCGCTATAGCTCTCATGCTTAGAAAGAGAGAGTAGATCTAGGAAACTAGCTATGCTGAAAGGTACATTTTCTCAGGGGTCAATTTTTCCTACCAAGGAATCTTATTCTTGTTGACAGTTGTGATTCTCCTAATCTTAAAGGGACAACAATTTCTCTAATATGCCAATTGAAACAAGTGGTCCATATTTTGCTTAAAAAATTATCAACCACCAGTCATCAGTAATGCAGCAAATTCTCCAGCCAGGCTGCGCTGATGCCAGTTCTCATTGCCCCTGGCATTCAGGGATACAGGATTACCGTTATTAGTAAAGCTGCATTAAAGAAACAGCTTCCTCTGAGCTTTCAAAGTAAAATACTAAAGTAGACTAAAGACACCACCAAAATGATCAATAAATCAGAGGAGAATGGTCCTAAGGAATGAAAATCCAAGTTCATGAGCGGAGCTCTAGAACTAGTCCCTTGTAACTACCCTTGTAACTCTGCGGGAGCCTTCTTAATTCCCACCTTCAAAAAAACGGGGCTAATAAACATATCTGTAATCAACTCAATTATTCTTTGACCTGCATATTTTTCTAGCAGTTTACTGAGACTTGGGCAAAACTCTCTTAGCCATCTTTGAATGCTCTGGTCTTGTGGAAAGTATGAAACCTAGTGTACTATAAAAAATGTGAATGATGTTTTTTAGTGCCATTGCAAATGTACTTACATTAGCTAGATGTGCAAAAGAAAAAAAGCACTAATTTTTTTCCTTCTCTATAATTGACCTGTTCTTCATTGTTGACAATACAAGCAAACTCAGCCAAATCCATTAACTTAAGCATATGTTTAAGGTAACTTGGTCTCTTTTGGATAAATGCTCACTTTGTCAGATTTCCTATCTTTCTCTCTGCTCCCATCCAAGATGGCAGCTCAGTGTGTACATCAAGGCCACAGGGAAAAGTGAGGGCTTGGGTTTATCAGTGCTGGTCCTTTCCTGACTCCATGTCCATTCCATTGGCAGGAAAGCCCTCCTTTCCTGCTGAGGAGCCCATCTCAGCCTTCTGGGTGCTGTGGCAGTTTCAGGATATGGCTGTGACCTCCACTGGTCTCTGTTGTATTGTAGGTGGTCCATCTGGGAGACCTCAAGGTCAGAGACCCAGTGCAATAACTGTCTATGAGGCCTGCAGGCAATCCAACAATCAAAATACACATCCCTCCATAGGGTCCTGGAGAATTTGGGGTGTCTTCTCTGCCACACATAATAGTTGACTGAGAGACACCTAGCAGACCAAATCCAGGCCCTCCTCTGCCACCCTGGGGGAAGTGGAGCCAAGGCTCCTTCCTACCTGCACTTTCTCTTCCTAGCTAACGTTCCCCTGTCCCATGTCGTCTTCCTTCCCTTGGCAATACCTACCCCTTTACCTATGTTTGAGGCTGTAATGGTGAAACTTGACTTGCCAGGAGTAGAATACACCTGGGACGAATATTTTAAAAATATTATCCTGATGGAATATGAATTTCCCATACTAAGGATCCTAAATATCTCTGAAAGTGTACCTTCCTTTCCATTCCACTGCTTCCAAACTTATATGCTTCCCAACCATCCCATAGGTCAGTGATTTCTCACTAATTATCAGCATCAGTAAGGAGCGTTATAAAAATATAGATTCCCAAACTTTATCCTTCTAAATGAAATCTCAAAAAAACTCTAAAACCTTAACCCCCGCAAAACAACAACAACAAAAAGCAAGGTTCAGAATACTGACTACAATCTGCCCTTGGGCTAAGAAAGGGAATAAGAGAGTTCATATTCATATTTGCTTGTATTTGATGAAAGACTAGAAAAGAAACATAAAAATCACTGGAAGTAACCTTTTTTGGTTACTGAGGGTGTGAAGGAAAATGGAGATAGTTCATCTCTTCAAATGCTTTTGATTTTAATGTTAAATGTTTAGCTTTTCAAAAACAAGTAAAATAAATGGTGTTTATTTTTCATTTGGTCTCTTCTAGTTCTTGTGATAATGAGCCAGGTCTGGAAGGTCCTGAGCAGGGCAGCCTGAGACACCTTTCTAAACTTGCATGTGAACACACCACCTTGCGATCCCTCCAACTACATCCAGTCATCTTGGGGATGAACCTTAGTTAGCGTGACCCCAGGCCATGTTTGACCTGAGCCCACTTGGCACCGCCACCCATGCGTTAGCTTGCACTCTCCTCCTTCCTGCCCTCTTCCAGCTCCTCTTCCCAACTTCACGTTATTTTTCCAGAAAAATGCAGCCTGGCACCACCCTTTCTACTGTCTGCCCTCCCCAGAATTAACCAGAATAAATAAGATTCTTCTCCTAGGTCCCACCACACCATTTTTTTGTGATAGTCTTCCCTGCCCTTCCTCTTCCAGTTCAGGGATGAAGGCATTCTCAGAGGTGTGGTGTTGTTGAATGAGTGAATACATGATTTACAGGACGCCTGGGTGGCTCAGTGGTTTAGCGTCTGCCTTTGGTCCAGTCCCGCATCGGGCTCCTGCTTCTCCCTCTGCCTATGTCTCTGCCTCTCTCTCTCTTTCTGTGTCTCTCATGAATAAATAAATAAAGTCTTAAAAAAAACCCACATGATTTTCAGTGTTAATGGAAAGATTTTTTAAATAATAAAACATACGTAGAAGAAAACTCATGAGATCGCTTAAATCTGCGATTTTTAAAAAGATCTGTGTGTGTTTGTGTGTGTGTGTGTGTGTGTGTGTGTGTGTGTGTGTGTGTTTTAGTAAGCAAACAGCAAAATTATGGTCAGGATAATGGGCTTTAAGTGTTAAGGAGTGACTGCTAAGTCTGTTAATAGGTAGATAAGAATCATTCATAATTGGCATGTTCTTTATATGCCAACAATGCCACTAACTGGTTTCTCAGGCCCTAGACAACGTTCGGCCCCACTCTTAAGTAAAGAAAGTGTTTCCCTTGTTTACACAATGAATTTGTTTAAGGAACTGTGTTTTCACGGGCAGAACAATGGTGTTTTTACATCTCTTCACACTCAAATTATCACAAATTAGGAATGAATCTAAACGAGGTCATACAGTGTTTATAAACATGATATGAGCTCATGATGAAATGTTACCTTGTGATCTACATGATAGGAAAACAGTCCATCGCTTTCTACATGGAAAAGAAAACTTGATAAAACTGTCACTTCATCTTTTCCCCTCTTGCCTTTCAGACAAATTAAAAACACACAATTCTGCCATAATTGAGGAATACCGGCTTTTATAGAATTTTTTTTATTTTGTGTTTTTAAAAAGAAACTGGTAGTCATGAAAATACGAATGTGTCATCTAGCGTTTAGATAAGATCATCGTGTTAACAACTCAGATAGCTTTCGAAACAGACTTATCTAGCTAATACTCTGCTTCCTGAAGAAGAAATTAACTGTTACTTTTGAACCAGGAAAATACCAAGCCTTATGGCAGATCAAAAAACAAATAAACCTGGAACAAGAAAAATTAATGGTCCTTTAATTCTTCAAAGAACGTAGGTTAGTTCAATCCCACAATCACCTGTTAGAATTATGCCCCCTTTTTGAAGCCAAATGCCAGCCTGCTAATTCTCAAATATTGGGTCATTGATACAGATCCACAAAAGAGTTAAAAAAAAAAAAAGTTACCAAGAATTGATTTAACTTGCTGCCATATATTAAATATGGTTCTAATGAGAGAATTTATTTTTTTCACAAGGTATGAATCCTTTGAAATTGGAATCCAGAAAATTATATGTGGGAGACGCTTCTTCCTTTCCTAATTAAGCAGGTAGTATTGTCTTCACTATTCAGCTGGTTTCTCAGAAACTGAAGTCAGCCTTCCATATAAATATAACTTCATTTTATGAGAAGTGATTTCTACCACACGGTATACCTAAGCTTCTTTAGATGTGAGTGGCACTGTCATGAAGGCCTGTCTTCCCAACTGAAATGTGAAACCCGCCTTTCCAAATGACTTAATATTTAACTCTTAACTATTAAGGCCAACAACTGCCTAAAATAAGTGTCCTTGGCATAGTAACCATTTTCACAAAACTAATTCACTCAAATAGGCATGTCCTAATGGACCAATAAAACTTGCCTTGTCGTGTCTGAATGCAGCATTACTGCCATTTAGAGTTGGCTATAATTGGTAATCACTGCTCAGTGAAAGTGGGAGGTGAGGAGGCTTTATATAATAATACTTTAGGCTGGGCTTCCACGGGGCCTTTCATCTGAAGATCTCAAAGAACTTGACAAACATTAATTAATACTCATGACACCCCAGTGAGAGAGGTAAGTACTATTAGCCCCATTTTACAGATGAGGAAATGGTGAGGTTAAGTTGGGTAACCTGGTGAGTCAGGGGCAGAATGAAGAGCTCCTAATTCTCAGTCTTGTGCTCACACAAGCATTACAAGGGGCTGCCATTGGAGAGATAAAAGGAGCTGCACCTCATTTTCAAATACCCCAAGGTGAAAGCATCAATTATAAATGGGATCACAATTAAGTCATTTGATTTTAACAACCATAATACCATCTTGTAATCTTCAAACTTTATTCTAAAATATCAAAATACTATTAAAAGTAGCTTCTTAGACTCTGAAGTATAAAGATTATTTTATCGTATAAGAAGCAAACGTAGAAATTTATGTCAAGTAATTTGATGACATAGGTCAAAAATGTTTTATTTTTTGGATGGTGATTTAGATTCTTTCAATAACTCTAAATTCCCTGAGGGTGGAGATCCATCATTTTAGGTTTTGTGTCCTAGTGTGAAGCACTATTGGGTACGTAGCTCAAGAAATGTTAGTTACACCAGTGAAGTCCATTAAGCACCAAGGTGCTAGAGGACCTGTGAAGATGAATAGGAGAGAACCTCATCCTCAGAGGGGCTAGGGATTTAATGAGAGACACAGAACACAAGAAAGGAATTAAGAAATGAGAGGCAAGAGGATAGAATGGGCCAAATGTTCAGTGTGAAAACACCAAGATTCTAGGTTCAAATGGGAACATTGACATTCTGCTGAATTTCCAGATAACAAGACAATTGTTTCTTAAAAAGCATATGGCATTAACTCTTACAAACCATTATGGCAGGTTTCTTCAGCTAAAGCCAACTGGCTTCTAAACAGCCCATTGGGTTTTATAATTCATTATTTAGGGGCATTTGGGTGGCTCAGTGGTTGAGTATCTGCCTTGGGTTCAGGTCATGATCCTGGGGTCCTGGGATCAAGTCCCACATCGGGCTCCCCACAGGGAGCCTGCTTCTTCTCCCTCTGCCTCTCTCTGTGTGTGCCTCTCTCTCTCATTAATAAATAAATAAAATCTTTAAAAATAAATAAATAAATAAATAAAAGTCATTATTTCAAATGCTGAATATTGTAATAAATACTGTTTGGTCCAAGAGAATACTTGGAAATAGCTTTGAGATGGACCTTCTTGTGGTTTCTCCAAAGTCTCTCTGCCTTAGGGCCTTTGCAGATAATATTCAGTCTACCCAGAATACCCTTCCCACCATCTCTTTACCCAGCTAATTCCCACTTATGCTTTAAATTTCTGCTCAGACATCATTTTCTTACTCTATAGGGTAGGTTAGGTCTGTGGTTCTACCTTCTGACAACTCTGCTCTTTTTCTTCATAATAGCTATCATAGCTTGTAATTAAATATGTTTTTTTATTTAATTCATGTGTTTCCATCTCTCTTCTACCCACTGTGGCTCTGACTTCCAAAAGATTCCATGTCTGCTTTGACCACCATTACATTCCTAGCACATAGGAGGTCTTCAATAAAAGTCAATTGAATAAATAAACACCCATCACTGGTTAATAAATAAACAAACACCTATCACTGGTTACTGAGTAACAGTGTTGCTAAGCAGCTTCCAGGGAGAGCTCATACTAAGAAAGGGAAAAGCAGACCCTGCCAATGGGACCAAGCCTGGACCTGCCAGTGGGGCCCCAGCATTGCTATGGGCTGGTCTGGCACTCATGGTGAGGCCAGGTGTTCTCCTGTTGAACATAACCAATTTCATAGGACACCAATATCATTCAAGGCCACCTAGTGACCATGATAGATCAAGATGAAGACAGGATCGTCATTCCACAATCATGTCTAGACTCAAACAAAAACAAGAATAAAACAATGCTTTGGGTCCAACTTGGTGCCCTACCTAAATTATCTGCCTGTTGTTTCAATCCCATTAAATGATCTATGTTTCCTGTTGCCCTATGGATCCAAAAAACCCTTTGCCAGACCATTTTGGAAGCATCCTCGCTCCTTCTCTCCAGTTCCTGTCTAACATCTCAGCTCTTTTCACTCACATATTCATGTTCTCTTCCCTTACTCATCACCCCTCCTTCTTTCTTCATCTGTACGTTGCATCTGAAGGTCAGCTTTTTTGAAACCAAACTCATCTATCCTTTCCCACTGCCAAACTAATTCTTCACCTTCTACTTCCTTAAATTGAGGTCTCTTTTGCTGATTTCCTTCCCATTTCCCTTGCCCCTAACTTTAAAGCAGTTTACAAACCCCTTTCATTTTTCTTCCATTTCTCCTTTTCTCTTCCCTTGAACCATTCCCTGTGTTCATGTTCATGCTCACAGAAGACACTTATGTAAACCACTGCAACAGGCTGGGTCTTCTCTCTGCTTGTCTCTTCTCTCCATTCTGTCTATGAGATCATCACCAAGGTCACCTCCACCAAAGCTTATTCTGATCATGTCATACCCCCATTAGGACTTTTTAAAAAGTCAAGAGAGACCCATACCACATCTAGTACAGACTCTTCGTTTGGAATTTGGGGGGAAGGAGAGGAATAAGAGCTCTGACTAGAAAGGAGGAAGCCGCCTCCCTGGACCTCTTCCTTCTAGGAAATAAAGGAGAAGGCATTCTTTAGAGAAAGAACCAGGATTCCAATGCAAGCTTTTCGGACTCTAAACCTTCTGTGCCTAATCACAAGGCTATGGTAACTCCTTGCTAAGTTTCTTCAACTA
This sequence comes from Canis aureus, assembly GCF_053574225.1. Classification (NCBI taxonomy): domain Eukaryota; kingdom Metazoa; phylum Chordata; class Mammalia; order Carnivora; family Canidae; genus Canis; species Canis aureus. The sequence continues at coordinate 15,864,844 of NC_135627.1, forward strand.
TGTTTATCTATTTCATTGGTAAAATTGCACACCATCCCCTTCCTACCACCACACTGGAGGGACTGCACAATGAATGTGCTTATGAAGAGCCCATGTTACACAAGGACCTCTTCTTGATGTCCTCTTGTCTTTCCTCTCCTTCCTCTCCTTTGCTGACAATGCAAAATCTGACAAGAAAACGACAGATACGAAACAAGTAGTGAAATACACTCGCATGGAGTCAGGGCTGCCAGTCCACAATGGCAACAGTCACAGGCACTGATGAGATTCAGGAATTGTGCGTTAAATGAATGTGCCTTCTGAGCTCATCTCCTCTTAACAAACCCTCCAGAATGGTTGCCATGGTGCCCCCTATTACTGTGGCAAAACAGCATCTTAGTCTGGCTAAGGGAGCCATCTGTCAAATATGTCTGTGAAAGCATCGTCCTGCACATGCCCCATGTGTACGGAGTGAAGGAAGAGTGGAGGCTACAGTCCATCAGTTAATTTAGGAATGATTCCTAAAAATCATTAGAAAGAATGGACTTTTCTGTTAACATTTAATTTTTTAAAAACTCTGATTTTATCACACCAATTTGTGTTTCTGCTTTTTAAATATAATTTTTAAGGTAATACACACACATATATATTTTTAGAGAGAGTGTGCATGCTTGCATGCGAGCAGAGGTAGGGGCAGAGGGCAAGGGAGAGAGAGGATCTTAAGCAGGCTCCACTCTTGGCACAGAGTCTGGGGTGGGGCTGGATCTTACAACCTGGAGATCATAATCTAAACCTAAATTAAGAGTTGGATGCTTAACCGACTGAGTCACCCAAGTGCCCCTAAAGTAATACAATTTTTTAAAAGATATTATCTATTTATTCACAAGAGACACAGAGACACAGAGAGGGAGGCAGAGACATAGGCAGAGAGAGGAGAAGCAGGCGGGCACCATGCAGGGACCCCGACGCGGGACTTAATCCTAGGACTCCAGGATCACTCCCTGAGCTGAAGGCAGACGCTGAAGGCAGACACTCAACCACTGAGCCACCCAGGCATCCCAAGTAATACAATTTTTAAGGAAGAGAAAAGTGCTCCATGGAAGTTCAAGAAAAGAGTTCCTTTAGGTCAACTAATTTGGGGTACAGAGAATATAACATTTAAAAAATAATAATGTTATTAAATTTTTCTAAGTGTGAGTAAAAAAATAAAGATGACCTAAATTGTGTTATCATGGGCAACACCTTAGGTATATATCTTCTATGTCTTATATATATAAATATATATAATATGCTAATATACTTTATAGAATATATACACTGAAAAAGCATTTTTGGAAGTTTCAACCTTCAAAAAGGATGTGATGGAGCAGGAGGCTGCCCGCTACTCAAATAGCAAAGATGGGATTAAAACAAGCTTAACTTAATGAGGGTGGTTAAAGACACTAAAATCAATTACAGTCTGCAGTGGTCCACATACTTATCAAGAGTCAGAAGCGGGATCCCTGGATGGCGCAGCGGTTTGGCGCCTGCCTTTGGCCCAGGGCGCAATCCTGGAGACCCGGGATCGAATCCCATATCAGGCTCCCGATGCATGGAGCCTGCTTCTCCCTCTGCCTGTGTCTCTGCCTCTCTCTCTCTCTCTCTCTCTCTGTGACTATCATAAGTAAATAAATACAAATTAAAAAAAAAAAAAAAAAGAGTCAGAAGCACCTGGAGGGCTTGTTAAGCCACAGCCAGCTGGGCCACACACCCAAAGTTTCTGATTTAATAGTTCTGAGGCAAGACCCCAAATTTTGCATTTCTATCAGGCTTCAGGTGATGTTAATGGGCTCTGATCTGGGGGCCACACTTTAGGAACTACCAAATTAGAATTAAATCTGAGTACTTGAAGATTCAAATGAAATGACTAATTTAAATTTAGATCATTAAAGGTCAGCCAGAAATTCCTTATTAGGTCCTTGAACATGCTTCTGGGAGGTGTTCGCTCCATCACCACCTAAGGAGATGGAGTACACCAAGCCCTAGGGCCTCTTGCTGAGGGAGGATCTTACATTGCCCTAGGGTTATCCATCTGAGGACACTTCTTGAGAATTTTTACCAAATTCTTGAGTGGAGGTGATGCTCCAGCATGGGCAACCAGGAACATTCAAGGAAGTTCATTTAAAATCCTACACTAGGGGTGCCTGGGTGACTCAGTGGTTGAGCATCTGCCTTTGGCTCAGGTCAGGATCCCGGGGTCTTGGGATCCAGTCCCACATCATGCTCCCAGCAGGAAGTCTGCTTCTCCCTCTGCCTAGGTCTGCCTCGCTCTCCATGTCTCTCGCACATAAATAAATAAAATCTTAAAAAAAAAAAAAAAAAAAGAACAAGTCCACAGATAGCCATTATACAAAATAGAGTATGGTTCTTTCAAAAAAAAACAATAGAATGGGTGGATTGCTTGCTTTCAAAACATATTAGAAACTTAGTCTACATGGAATTGGGAAATGTGGTAAGTCCAAAACAATGACCACCTAAAAGATATCCAGTGCAAATCCCTGGAATCTGAGAAGCCACCTTATCTGGTCACTACAATGAGTCTTTGGGGATTGTAATCAAGGATCTTGAAATGAGATGGTGTTGGATCTCATTTAGGGAGGGTCCTAAATCCAATGACAAGGGGCTTCATGAGAGGGAAGCAGGGAGAGACTCGTGCAGACAAGAGAGTGTGGTGTGAGTGTGGCCAGCGAGGCAGAGACTGGGTGCTGTGGCCCCAAGGAACAGGGGCAGCCCCCAGAGGCTGGGAGAATCCGGGAAGGATCCTCTCCCAGAGCCTCCAGAGCCTCCAGAGCCCGTCGGGCCCTGCCAGCCCCTCCGGAGCAGTGAGAGGCTACATCTCTGTTGTTTGAAGTCACCTCGTTTTTGATAATTTGTTCCAGCAGCAGTGGAAAAGGAATACAGGAGAGACAGGGATAGGTGTTATGAAAACTATGTTGTTTGTTTACTTAGTCATTGGGTGTCTCCCTCCGCCATCTCTCACTAAAATATGCTCCACAAGGACAAGGATTTCTTTTCTTTTTTTAAGATTTTATTTATTTATTCATGAGAGACACAGGCAGAGGGAGAAGCAGGCCCCATGCAGGGAGCCCGAAGTGGGACTCGATCCCGGGTCTCCAGGATCACGCCCTGGGCCGAAGGTGGTGCTAAACCGCTGAGCCACCCGGGCTGCCCCAAGGACAAGGATTTCTACCCGTTGTCTCACTGCAGCATCCCCGAGTCTGGAAAATTTCCAGGTACATAGTAAGTAGGTGGTCAGCATGGATTTACTGAGCAAATTGACAGTGGAGAATGTGATTTGAGGTGCATTTGGTATTTGACATGTAAGGGCTGGAGTGAGGGGAGAACATTAATTCGAAGTGGAAGGGGCAGACTTTGATGAAGAGGCCGAAGGCGAGAGCGCTGAGCTGGGTCCCACAGGTGTGGAGGGGTCTCGTGGAAATGGTTGCTTCTGCAAGAGGCAGGGCTGGATGCTTTGTTTAGTGCAGACACCCCGAGGGTAGGTTGGTTCAGCAAGCAGTGGGGAGTCCTATGGGTTTTTAGCAGAAAACTGACCTGGTAAGAATGGGATTCAGAATTTTGGGGCAGTTTCTTTTGCTGTGCAAAAGCTTATCTTGATGAAGTCCCAATAGTTCATTTTTACTTTTGTTTCTCTTGCCTTCATGGATGTATCTTGCAAGAACTCAAAGACAACCTACAGAATAGGAGAAGATATTTGCAAATGATGTATCAGATAAAGGGCGAGTATCCAAGAGCTATAAAGAACTTATTAAACTCAACAGCAAAGAAACAAACAATCCAATCATGAAATGGGCAAAAGACATGAGCAGAGATCTCACAGAGGAAGACACAGACATGGCCAACACGCACATGAGAAAATGCTCCTCATCACTTGCCATCAAGGAAATACAAATCAGAACCACAATGAGATACCACCTCATCCCAGTGAGAATGGGGAAAATTAACAAGGCAGGAAACCACAAATGTTGGAGAGGATGCGGAGAAAGGGGAACCCTCCTGCATTGTTGGTGGGAATGGGAACTGGTGCAGGCACTCTGGAAAACTCTGTGGAGGTTCCTCAAAGAGTTAAAAATAGATCTGCCTTATGACCCAGCAATTGCACTGCTGGGGATTTACTCCAAAGATACAGATGCAGTGAAACAGCAGGACACCTGCACCCCAATGTTTCTAGCAGCAATGGCCACAATAGCCAAACTGTGGAAGGAGCCTCGGTGTCCATTGACAGACGAATGGATAAAGAAGCTGTGGTCTATGTATACAATGGAATATTACTCAGCCATCAGAAGAGATGAATATCCACCATTTGGATACATTGGATGTATCCATTGGATGGAACTGGAGGGTATTATGCTGAGTGAAATAAATCAATAGGAGAAGGACAACCATCATATGGTTTCACTCATATTTGGAATATAAGAAATAGTGAAAGGGAATAAAGGGGAAAGGAAAAAAAATGAGTGGGAAATATCAGAAAGGGAGACAGAACATGAGAGACTCCTAACTCTGGGAAACGAACAAGGGGTGGTGGAAAGGGAGGTGGGCGGGGGGTGGAGGTGACTGGGTGACAGGCACTGAGGGGGGCACTTGATGGGATGAGCACTGGGTGTTATGCTATATGTTGGCAAATTGAACACCAATTAAAAAAATTTGTAAAAAAATAAATAAATAAAATCTTTATGGTAGGAAAAAAAAAAGAATTTGGGGGCACCTGGATGGCTCAGTGGTTGAGTATCTGCCTTGGGCTCAGGTTGTGATCCCTGGGTCCTGGGATCGAGTCCCACATCAGGCTCCCTGCATGGAGCCTGCTTCTCCCTCTGCCTATGTCTCTGCCTCTCTCTCTCTGTGTCTCTCATGGAAAAATAAATAAAATCTTAAAAAAAAAAAAAGAATTTTGTCTGTGTTCCCATAATTGCCACAGATTCTAGTCTTTAGATTTTATATGCTGGTGGGTTCTTGTTTTTCTCCTTCTTGTTGCGTTTGGCTATAACCGTTCATTATAATTAACTCTTACTTAATGCCAGCATCACTCCAAGGGGAAATTTATTGTTTTCCAGTTCCTCTGATTTAGCATTTATTCTACTTTCTCAACATTTTCATGCCATTCCATGATTTCCTTATATTTGCCTCATCTTTCCTAAATACCAGCTCCCCTCTTTTTTGGGGGTGCAATTAATAAGTGCTTTTCCCCCCCAATTCCCTGTAATCCAATGCTGACTCGGTCATTTTGCGTTTGTCAGTTCTTTCAGTTACAAAACATGTGGCTTTGCCATGGTTGATTATAACTGACTAGCAATATTTATATAACATTTCATCTCCAGGGCTTTTTCACATTTCTTTAAGACCTCTTTTGTGGGCTTCTTTTTTTCCTTCTTTCATGCATCATATTCAAGTATCAATTTCTTTTTCACTTCAAACATTTATCCAATCATCTTTTTTTCCCTCTTAAATATTTCTTATTAGTGGCCCGTGAATTCCAACTCTTCCTCTTTCCATTGTGTTTCAGCCACTGCGGTTTATGGGCTTCTTACAAGAACATCCCTCCAGTTACAAAGGTTCTGCTGCTGAAATCAGCCTTTAGAAACTTAGGAAAGCATAGCATGAGCAGCAAGCTTGATTATTGCCTTCTGCTGACATTTTATTTTTTTAAAACCTTTTATTTATTTATTTGAGAGAGAAAGAGAGAGAGAGTCCAGGCAGAGGGAGGGGCAGAGGGAGAGGGAGAAGCAGACTTTCTGCTGAGCAGGGAGCCTGACCTGGGACTCTGGGATCATGACCTGAGCCAAAGACAGACGCTTAACTGCTTAACCAACTGAGCCACCCAGGTGCTCCTCACTAACACTTTACATTTATGCCCACATCATAGCTCAAGGTTCATTTTTTTGTTGAGTTTTTTACCCCTACATGTTTTTTCTCCAAAGCTCTCATTTTTAGGGAAGAAATAAGATAAGGATACTAGGGCCAGATTCTTAAGTAACAAGATTTGAAAATGCCTGAAAATGAGTAAGTCTAATGATTCGAGAATATTTCAGTAAAGTTGGTAATTTTATCTGTTATCTGCATAAGAATTGACAAAATATTCAAATTAAGTGCTTCCACAGCTTTTCAGGGCCAACAGATTTCAACAGAACTACAAGAGCAATAAAAATCCTCCTTCTAAAAACAGTCTTTCTGAAACAAATGCATTGACCCAGTATCTTACATTTCATTTTGAAAGTTTACATGAATTTTAGAAAACTGTCTACCTTTGGCTTACAATCTCAAAAAGGAAAGAAAAAAGAGATAACACAATGTTTCTACATCATCATTCTGTTTAATTTCCTGTTTTGAAGATTTTTTTTTTTAAGTGAAAGCATTCAGAAACACAAACCATTTTTAAAACCCAGGTACCTGCTTTGCTCTATCTGCAAACAAGCTGAAAATACAAGTTTCTCTTGGGAAAGAAACCAAACCCCCAAATCCTATGGTCAAAGCAAATTGAGTGAACGGTTGAGGAATTAGCCTGATCATTTTTGCAATGCTGGTATAGAGATAATGGTATAATTTCAAAATTTAAGAACATATAGAAAAACTGTTTTTGCAGCTCTGTAAAGAACATGCTTTTCTAGAATGTAAGACTGAGTTTAAGTTCTAACTCTGCCACCAAGAAGGTGTAACCAGCCATCTAACAGACATTCCTCAACTTCCTTTTTGTGGGAAACAAAGGAACAATGATGGCTCCATTGTCCTCCTTGGCCCTGGAAGGCACCAGCCAAATGCTTTCTTGGGGTGGTAGGAAATCTAAATGGCCAAGGCCACTGCTGGCATCGTTAGGTAGAGGGAAGTATTGTAGGTGACCCTGCTGTTAAGTAAGAAAACTCCATTCTTCCCAGGGAATAGCATGGTAGTCCTGGTTTCCCAGAACTACCAGATGTACTCTGCTTCCTCCGTGGAGAACTTCTAGATCACCTGTCCTTTCAAAATAAAGAAAAGGGATGCCTGGGTGCATCAGCAATTGAACATCTCCCTTCGGCCCAGGGCGTGATCCTGGAGACCCGGGATTGAGTCCCACATAGGGCTCCTTGCATGGAGCCTGCTTCTCCCTCTGCCTGTGTCTCTGCCTCTGTGTGTGTGTGTGTGTGTGTGTGTGTGTGTGTGTGTGTCTCATGAATAAATAAATAAAATCTTTAAAAAAAAATGAAGAGGAGTCCACGTTAGCAGCAGTGTAACAGGCACTCTTAACGGCTGACAAGAAGATCATAGGATTAGTAAACCCTCTGATGGACTTGCTTTCTGTGATTATTTGTGGAGGGTATAAAAAGTGGTGAGTCACTGAATGGCATCTTCATGACCTGACAGGGCTCAGGCATTTCTTCATACTTCAAGCCAAGACAACTTTGTGACACTAAAGAAATTAATTCTCAATTAGTACCTAATCCTAGTAAGTAATTAGATCTTAGTAATAAGATCTAAGTAATAAGATCTTAGTAAGAATCTTAATAGTACAATCTTAGTGGTATAGCTCTAATTTTTAGGCACTTTCAGCAGATTGGGACTACATAAAGTATTTTTACTCATGTTAGCTCAATGAATCCTCACAATCACCCTATAAAATGGATATCTATTTTATGGATGAAAAGCTAATAATCAGAAAGTTTGAAGACATCTTTGTTGCATTCCAAAGCTTTTGCTTTGTTCTACTGTAGTGCAATGCCTCCCATTTGAATTGCTGTACAAAGATATTAATGGCTTCTGGGATATTTGTATCAAATATTGCTTGAAGAGAACAATTGTCTGGGACTCATTTTTTCAGTGCTGATTTTTCTGGTGTGGCCTTTGTTACAATTGTATTGATGCTACATTTCTACTCATTGCCTTGGACCCAGGTTTCTATACAGCCAACATGGGCACATTCTCAGGGAAGATATAAATTGTGCCTAGTATTGGTTATATATTTTCTCTTCCACAAAGAGAAATATAAAATAATTTTTAAATTTGAATGACTATAAAATACTTTGGAAATATAAGAGTTAAAATAATTTATAACATATGCTAAAAGCAAAAAGTGTTATATAAATGCTAAATAATAATATTGTAAAGCACTTATATTCTGTGATAATGAGCACTATATAAATGCTAAGTAGAATTAAATAGAAAATGTAGTGTTTTGAATTGGCTGATAATGCATCAGGCTTCTTGTGTTCCATACACACAGAAATTATACCTAGGACCTGCAGCAAAAATGCAAAAGCAAATACTTATCTCTTTTCCTAATTTTACAGCTGTGCTAGTCATTATAATACTGCAATTCTTTAAATCATGGCTTATCTAAGAAGAAGGAAACTTTTCTTGATATCTATTACTGTGTAACCAACTATCCCAAAACTTACTTAGTACTTAAATCAACAAGCGTTTTGCTACCTCTCATAATTCTGTGGGTTTCCTAGGCTCAGTCAGGAAATTCTTCTGCTCTACATGGTTCAACTGGGGGCTCAGCTGGCCTGGAATACCTGAGTAAGCTCATTCACATGGCTGCCAACTTTGCTAGCTGTTGACTGGTTGCTTAGCTGAGGGTCAGCTGAGTGACTCACTTCTTTTCTACTGGCTTCTCTATGGGGCCAGGATTCTCAGACCATCATGGCTGGGAACATTCCAAGCAGACAAGCCCCAGTGCACATACTGAATGTCTGTTTGCCCTATGCTTGCTAATGTCCCATTGGCTGGTGTAAGTCATGAGACCCAGCCTAGAGTCAATGCAGAAAAAGTCTCCACAAAGCAAGAATGCCTACAGAGGCTAAATGGAAGCCACCATTACAATAGCCTACCAGAGCTATGACCAGTTTTGCAAATATCCTCATGCCCCAGAGTGGTAACCAAAACAGATGATACCCCTGCCACCACCACCAATACCATCATGACAAATAACTAGACTAGAAAATGGCAGGGTTGAAAATCACTAGCTGGATACAAGGGATGTCAGTGATGACCTCTATGAAATGACAACGGAGGTCCAGATGGGATGTTAGTGACTGAAAATGATAGAATCCTCACATCCCTAGCACTATGTAACCCTCCTATGTCACTTAGGGATACACTGAGCTGCAAGTAGCATAAGAGACAACCTTGGGGACTTTAAAAAGGGGTGTGTATTTTTCTCACAGAAAGGAAGTCCAAAAACAGATGAATACTCAAATTGGTTTTATAAGTTAATCATGTATTTGCAACGTGGGGCCTTTATTGCATGGTCACAAGATTGTTGCACAGCTCCAGGCATCACATCTGAGATCAAAGCAGGAAGGAGGAGAGAGGAGGAGCCAGTATCAGCCCATGTGGAAGCAAAAGCTTTCCTAGAAAGTTCCAGCTGGCTTCCTCTTATGTTCATTGGCCGGAATCAGTAACCCCAGATGCGTAGGAGGCAGAGAAAGGGAGACAGAGCTGGATGCTTCGCTGCCATGTAAATCGGTATTTTGTTAACAAGGAGGATGGGAGAATTATGCTGGTTAAGAACAGTGTCCATTACAACCTTGATATTTAGAAACAATCTCAGGAAAAGAGGGAACCCTGAAGTATCCAAGAGAAAGCATCTACAATCCTAGTAGAAGGGGTCCTGGAATCTAAACTTTTCTAAAGGAAAACAAAGTAGCACACAGCTACTGTGAAAAGATAATGCCTCTAAAATGTTTTATGTCTTTGGCACAAAGCAGGTAAATGCTAGCTGTTGTGGTAAAGATGATGTAATATTGGTGGAGATGAAGATATGAATTATTATTACAACTGGCATGACATAAATTAAGGTTCACCCATTCATCCAACAAAAATTTATTGGACTTTCTCTTTATGCAAGAACCTTTTTGATTCAAATCCCAGGAAACAACAAGTTTGATGGGTGATTCACATTACCAGGAGAAAAAAATATATAAGCATTTACTTTGGACACAGCATTAAGAGAAAAGGGTAAGTACTTTGGGAGGAAAGTCCTGGTAATTCAGAATGCCATTCATTCTCCTGAGAATAAAACTCTGGGTATGGAAAGCATTGTGACCACAATAGAAAGATATTTTTGTTGCATTAACGATTTCAGTAAAAATAGCAATAAGCCTTTGACTAGAGCAAGGAAATACAGATAGAAAATAGAATTGAGGGGAGCAAGAATATTACTGCTAAAAAGATTGTCAGTTTTTTGTTGTTGTTGTTTTGTGGTTTTGTTTGATTCGGTTTGGTTTGAAGAGTCAGCAGAAGATTAAAATTGATACAGAAAACCACACATACAAAATTCCTCCACCAGCAAGTCTTTTCTGTGGGGCTGTCTCTGCTCTTTGTAATAAAAACAGACACAGGTTTGCTGCTAAGCCCAGGCAGGTCTGCTGGACCAGCTCTAAGGGCCCACAACAAAGATGCTGAGGAAAAACCCAAACAGGTAACATAAGCCCAAGTTCCCCGAGCTGTAAGAGAAGGAAGCATGGTGAAAAGAATGAGGAAGACATAGCACAATGGAGAAAGGTTAACAAAATAGATTTCATGAAGGAACATGGGAGAAAGTGAAACAATGATTTGGAAACCAGTCAAAGAAATAGCAGGTAGAAGTTACCTAAATATTACTGAGAACTTCCTTATAAGGTTTATCTGAAGTGTCCCAACAAAGAAAGGGAAGAGAAAGAAAATGAAGCCAAAGAGAGGGAAGGGGAGGGCAGGGGAGGAGAAGAGGACATCAATAAATGGAATGACCAAAGAAGTTGAGAAACGAGCCTAGAAGCATCTGAGTCCCAGTAGAAGGAAAAGTGCGGGAAACAGCACACTGCCAGGAAAAAGGGCGTGTGACACCTAAGTTATTTTAAGAACCCTCCAAAATTTGAGAGATCTTTAGAATCACAAAATATGGTAAAAGAGTGATTTAAAGGATTGCTTCATCTTACAGTTAATATTATATAAAAATTACGTAAAAAAAAAAAAAAAAAAAAAAAACTAGAGATAAGTCTACAGTGCCAGGAGAGAAACGATGTAAGCTTTAGTATAAGGAATGAAGGTAATGTAGCCATTCAAATGTAGTTGTTGGAAACACATAGGATCAAGTACAGAAGACCTTGGATCATTAATTGAGAAAGAGAAAAGAATCAGATTTCAAATTCAACAGCTCTTATGTAAGCACCTACCCTAGCTCAAGTCTTGCTTAGGACACAAAGACATACACACACAGATACACACATAGACACAACACAGACACACAGACACTCGTTGATGGAAAGAAATTGCATATACTTCTTGGAAAATGGTGATGGAATTGGAAGTAAAGTAAAAGTAACTTTCGAAGTATCAAATATTTAGAATCAATCTGAAAGAGAATGTAATTAAAGTATATGTAGTTCGATATAGATATAAATAGTCTGGAACATAACTGTAGAAAAATGGGCCAGCAGAATTAGTGGACTTAGTTGACAAATAGTCACTGAGGTTGAAAAAAATGGGACTGATGCTACCTTTTCTAATTATATCATTCATTTATTGTTTATTCATTCTTTCAGTTATTCAATCATCAAGTAAGTTTGACTCTGCACCAAGCCCTGGGCTAGATGCTGGAGTTTAAAATTCAGGTAATAAACATTCTCTGTAAATGAGACAATGGTCTCCTGGGGAGAAATAGATGCATTTTAATGTAGGAAAGGCCAAAAGGAAACTCATATTTTGGGGGTAACTTTGTGACAACGGCCGTGCGGTGTGCTAAGTACCGCCTATATTATTTCACACATGGTAGCAGCTGAAACCAATCTCTCAAAAGTTGGAAAATTTGTCAGGGCACAGAAAATTGTTCATTTTCAATATAATAATTAGACAAAAAATTAAAACTTAGCATATTAAAAATCTGCCAAAGGACTTAATTTTTAATGATGAAGTAAGCTTTCAAAGGTTCCTGTCCCTTAGCACATAGAAGATAAAAGGACAGGAGAGAGGAAAGAGCGTGGCCTGGACTCAAGAGAGAGAAAGGAGTTGCATACAATGATGTCTGAAGCGAAGTCATGCAATGGAGACATTCTTGCTAGAACTTTTTTCCAAAAGCAAAAGAAGTTCTGGAATTTTGTGAAGGTTGGAATCAAAGAATGAAGGGAATTGTTTGACTTAAGACAACACAACAGAAGACTGAGCTACATGATTATGTTGTGAAAACCAGAACATGTTCTTGGGTCTAATGACTTCACTCTGGGCTCTGTGCTACACCTGAACTCTGCTCAATGCACGTGACCGCTGTGACATCATGTGCACAGGTGCTTTCGTGAAGCCTATTCATTCAAGTATTCAACAGACACAGATTAAGCATCGCTCTGTATCAGACATTACACAGAAGAAGCTAAAAAGTGTTCACCATTTTTTTCTTTTTAAAGACAGGAAGAGAGAAAATTAGAATCCAGAGACATAGATTTTACTCTATTTTTCATAGTAAGATTTGTGCAGGGCTCTCCCTGGAATAATTGACAAGAATAACAAAATGCATGCGATTTCAGTGTACCCAGGGAAGAAGGTAACTGATGTATTCTAGTTTACATGAGAACTTAATGTTTTATAAAAATGTCATAAATCACTTACAAAAAGATTTATTCAATAAATGTGCAATTGGAGAGCTATTGAAGAAAAAGTGAGGTGGAATGCGTACATCTCCATATGACAAAATAAAATAGCTTAAGGATTTAAATATAAAAAACTTAGCAATTGGAAGAAAAAATATGCATGTTTTTACTTCACACTGGAAAAGGACATTCAAACACAAAATCAAAGGCAGAAAACCATGAAGGAAAATATTAATGAATATAATTTATGAAAACATTTAAAACCCCCCATATATTTTCTTATTTTAATTTTAAATTTTGGTTTTGGTAAGCTATACACCCAATGTGGTGCTTGAACTCATGACCTCAAGATCAAGAATCACACTCTCTACTGACTGAGCCAGTCAAGTATTCTTCTATATATTTTCTTAAAGAGCCATAAAAAGCAAAAAGCAAAGGATACATTACACAATATCTGACAGATTATTTGCTATAGAAAGAGCACTTATTAACCAATAAAAACAGATACTGCAAAATAAAAAAAATGGGCAAAGACAAGAATAGTCAAATCATACAAAATCACACACAAAAATAGCCAATAAGCATATAAAAATATTCAACTTTACCAATAATTAAAGACAACATTTTGCTTGCATAATTAGGTAAGAATGTTTACAATTATATGTCAGTTTTGTCCAGGAAATTGGAAAAGGAGCACTATTAGTCAAAGCCAATATGAATATACATTGGCATAATAGGTTAGATATAATTTAGCAATATGCACAAATGTGCTGAAAGATAAACAAAAATATCATTTGATTTAGTAATCCATCAACAATCTGTTCTCAGAATTTAATAATGAATGCTTTTTTATGTAAGATGTTATTCGACACAATTTTAAGTGTTATTTTTAATGGTTAAAAAAAATAGAAAACAACATAAAAGAACCAGTCTGCAAGTTATGGCCCATTCATATGCACGTATGAAAAGTCATGTTCTTTGAAGAATAAAAGATATGGGAAAATATACTTGCCTTAATGTTTATTGTTGGGTGAGGGGCGAGGGTGATCCTAAATTTTTTCTTTTTTCTTTTTTCTTTTTTCTTTTTTTTTTTTTAGAGAAGGACAAAGAGGGAGCACGGCAGAGGGAGAGAGAGAATCCCAAGCGGGCTCCAACGCGGCACAGAGCTGGATACAGAACTTGATCTCACAACCCTGAGATCATGACCTGAGCTGAGATCAAGAATCAGCCACTTAGCCAACTGAGGCACCCAGGCACCCTGGTGATCCTAATTTTCATACACTGCAGAACTCAAGGACATTTGTTCTTATTACCACCGATTTGTCCCTTGTGCATAAAAGGTATTTAGTAATTTTTATTGAGTTTAAAAGAATATATGTGCACAAAAACAGGAGTAAAAGTAAATGTAAGATATCAACCTGAATTTATTCTCCCTGCCAGGGTTATAGGTGATTCTTATTTTCTTCTGTATAAAAGAAGAATCTTATCTTTCAAGTTTCCTATGGAGAATTTTTATGACTCGTGTGAGTAGAAAAGGAATTTTATTTACTTGAGTTGAAGATGTTCACAGAACATTTTAAAGGAAGTAAGAGGATTTTTGGTGGCTCTGTGGATTTTTGAGAGACAGCCTCATGTTAGACAAAACAGGATAGCATCTTTCAAATCATACAAAAGGCTGGCACTCCAGGGTGATGTATTATTCTGTGCACTAGTGTTGGCACCTAATTTGGCAGCATCTTTAAGCTTAATGAATGGATGGGGAGCTACACTGTGAACAGGGAAGCAAAAGCAAGGCAAGTCTGCCCATTGTATTAAAGGCAACTTGAAAGTGATCCATGAATCCATCCTGTCTTTATGTTCTCTTGACCCTTGACTAAAAAATAAAGAGAGTTGAATGTAAAAACTGAGCATAAAGTTGAAGGTAGAGTTGAAGATAAAGTTGACCCCAAGTCTGCAGGCATCATCACCCTGGCAATAACGTAACTGGGGTCATTATTTTGTATTTATACATAGCACACCAAAGAAACTGAGACAGGATCAAGAGGAAAGTGCACTGCCCATTCTGTGTATAGTATGTATTTATCTAGCCTGATTGTCCTACAATACCATCACCTCCATGAGGGCAGAACAATCTTCTTTTTTTTCTCTATGTCAACGAATAGTGCAGAGTAAAGGAAGCCAGATGCAAACAGCCGCATATCATATAATTCTTTGTATGGAAATGTCCAGAATAGGCAAATCCACAGAAACAGGACAAAGATGAAGGGTCGCCAGGGTTGGGAGTTGGGGGAAATGTGGAGTGACTATTAACAGGTAAGGGTTTCTTCTTGGGGAGAAGAATGGGTTCTGGCATGAGATAGTGTTGGTGGCCGCACAACTCTGTGGATGTGCAAAAGCCACGGAATTGCACACTTTAAACTGATGGGTTTTATGATGTGTGAATTATGTCTAGTTTTTTAAAATTTTAATTATCATCTTTGAATAGAGCATGGAGGAACAAGACCCACATGCAAGAGGTCTTCTAGGGCAAAGGGGAGATGTACTAGGGCAGAGATGTACTCGGCCAGTTCAACTATTCTTCAGTCACAAAACATGGAAGAGTTCTTTTTTTTTTTTTTTTTTTTATTTATTTATGATAGTCACACACACAGAGAGAGAGAGAGAGAGAGAGAGAGAGAGAGAGAGGCAGAGACACAGGCAGAGGGAGAAGCAGGTTCCATGCACCGGGAGCCCGATGTGGGATTCGATCCTGGGTCTCCAGGATCACGCCCTGGGCCAAAGGCAGGCGCCAAACCGCTGCGCCACCCAGGGATCCCTGGAAGAGTTCTTAAACCTTGAAATGGTAGAAACAACAAAAGGGTTCATCGGTAGCAAATGACTCCAACTGCAATGTATGTAATGAGGGCCAAGTATATTTTATTACCTATAAAATACTGTCATATCTGCCTGCATACTTAGTACCTGAAAATAGCGTCTAAAAATTATAGGATGGATTCTGATAAGTTTCAGTTTCTCTTCATGAAAAGGCTGAGGGGGGAGCATAAGGCCTGATTAAGGAACAGTTTCTATTATAGAACACTCTGGATTTGTCTTCTCTCTGTTTCTGTCAATCCCCTCCTATGTGACACTGTTAGGGTCTTCATGACATCTGTTCTGGAATGGTTATGTCTATATCCTAACCATTATTTTCAACACTTTAATGAGGGTGTTAAACAAATCGATGACATCTTTGCACCATTATTGATTGTTAACATTTGATCACAAACATTTGTGTCTTCCCAAAGAACTAAATACCAGAATGAAATTATAATTGATATGCTCATCAGAGCAAATAATTAAAAATATTGTGTGTCATCATAAATACTTTTAGGCACAATTTAATGGACTACAAAAACAAAACAATAAATTTTATCCAGGTATTTTGGATGCAAATAAATATTAAGGCAACCATAATTCATACTTCACTAAAGAATAATGAATAGTAAAATGTTCACCAAACTGTGACATAGTTTATTGAACCTTGTCAAAAACCCATATCTTTTTTTTCTCCTCTCATGACTTTTATTTCTTCAGTATGTTAGTAGCAAGGTGTGGGAGTGAGGGGAAAAGAATAAATTACTTTAAGGAAATGAAAATTATAGGACAATTTTGTCACTCCTGTGCTTATTAAAGCTTTGAGGCTTGTTACTATTCCATATGTGCAAACTGAAGGTTGAATATTTCTGTTGACTATGAGTGAAATTTAAAATCCAAACCAGTAGCCAAGAAGAAGGATGAATCAAGAACACAGATATGATTTTTTAAAAGTATCAATGGAATAAATTATATATAAAGATAAAATTTAAATAAAATATAAATAAATAAAAAGAGACCACATGCAAGACTGTAGTATCTGGCAATTAGTCCCTATTAAATTCCGTCTTATTCTAAAAGGTATGCATGCATATATATTTTTTCCCTGCATCAAGAACAATACATAAACATTGTCAAACTTTTTAGGGGCCCCTGGGTGGCTCAGTAGGTTAAGGGGCCAGCTCTTGATCTCAGCTCAGGTCTTGATCTCAGAGTCATGAGTTCAAGACCCACGTTGGGCTCCACACTGGGTGTGGAGGCTACTTAAAAAATAATAATGTTTTAATTATAAACGTTATAAAATGTCTTACAATAGACCTCTTTTATGGTGATGAAGGTTTAAGCAGGAAGCCAATTCTAGAGGTACTTGCCAAATATTTGTGGGGAGAGCCTATCCTGCAAATAGGGCTTGGTACTCTCTAGGACCTGGTTTCACGGGTTGTTACATTGTGAAGTACTTACTACCTGGTGATCTGTCGTTTGGTGCACCATCATCATTTCAGACCTGGTTCTCTCTGCTTATGTAACTGATCGGTGGGCTGAAATCTACCAGTCCTCTCTATTCAGTTTGGTAAACATGGGCTTGCCTGTCACCCCTCATTGTGCTTCTTCAAAGAACAGTTGCCACCTTATCTGGTAACAGCTTCTTTACTAGCGCTACTCATGTGAAATAATCTTTCACCACTGAGGCTACTCTTTCCTTAGCACAAGAAGAGACATTTATCTTGGCACCAAATGGATAATTAATTTTAAAAATGTATATTATGACACAATTAGAAAAAAAAAGAAAGAGGGAAGCTGGACAATGGGACTAAATGTCCCTTCTTCAAATTGATTCCTATTTAGTTCTTCCAATGTCATCCCAAACACAGATAACTTTTCTTTCATGAATTGTTCTCCTGAATGATTTATATGTGTCGTGTTATCTGAGGCTCTCTCCAGGTCCCCTGGTGGGTTTAGCCAACCATCGGCTGCATAATTGTTAATTTTAACACTATAAAAGGTTCTGATGCAGAAGAGATAAGGTGTTGGTGGAAGAATTAATTGAAATGTATCTCCCAATCACACTGGTCTCCTACTACAGGTTTCCCATACACAAAAATTATACTTTAGATTTAAGGTTAAAATAAATTTACATTGCTGCCACTCATAAAGCTTTGGGTCTGGTTGTAAATGGAAATGGTAATTGTTTCTAATACTCATGAAGGGTTTTCACCGTGAGAACAATTCCAGGGACTGTACAGGTCACGGTCCAATGCACATTTTCATAGGTAGAGAAGCTCCTGCAGTCAAAGGCAGACAAGAGATAGGGTGGGAAGGGAGGTTATGGAAAAGGAAAGGAGGGACAAAGGAGAACGAAGAAAGATGAGAAGAAATGAAATAATATGGGTGATTTATTACTGAACCTGCAAGCCTCCTTTTATGCCTCTCAACACTAATTATAATTTTCTAGACTTTCTCTGCAGCTAAAGAAAGTAATATAAGGTAATAGAGGCCACATTTTGGCCCATACATTTTCTTCCTAAGAAAGTAAGTGTATGTTCTAAAAGGCCTTTGGGACAATTATTGTTTAAGTAGCTGAAGTCTTAGAAAGCAAAAGCATGTAAGATAAAAGTTATCCATCCCTTTGAGTTTCCAGTCTTCAAATTTGGATGCTTCTGGATGCTGGCCTTAGTCAATCAGGTAGCAAACTTCGCAGTATTTATGATGTGCAAGATGTAGTGAAAGGCTTAGTCTGTGGAGCTCTCAGACATGTATAAAAGAGTATTTCAAAAGAAGCTTGTTGTATTCACTCATCCACTTCAACAAACATTTCATAAGCGCCTACTAAGTGCCTGGCATGAGGCCAACATCTGTGACCGGGGTCTATAGATTGGGTCCTTGCCCAAAGGAGTTCACAGAGTGAGAGGCCCGAGAGGCATGCAAGGAAGCAATCACAAAGGAATAAGAAGCCCTGGCTACTACGGGAAGCCCAAGGGAAAGACACCAGGAATATTTTTAACTGACACTGTTCATTTCAAATGAAAATGAAATGAAATTTCATTGAAATGAAATTCATTGAAATGAATTTCAATTTTCATTTTCAAATGAAAATGTCAACAGATTTTATAAATCAGGGATCCCTGGGTGGCTCAGTGGTTGAGCAGCTGCCTTCGGCCCAGGGCATGACCCCGGAGTTCCAGGATCAGGTCCCACATCAGGCTCCCTGCATGGAGCCTGCTTCTCCTGCTGCCTATGTCTCTGCCTCTCTCTCTCTGTCGTTCATGAATAAATAAATAAAATATTTTTTAAAAAAGATTTTATAAATCAGGACACTCCCAAGTGTATATTCCTACCTCTATTTCTACATACCCAAATCTTCACCAGGGCACCTTTCTATCCAAACTGCTGCTGTAAATGGCATACCAGTTTCAGCACACCATAGCCAGATCCTCTTGCCTATAATGATAGGCAAGAACTTTCAAAGCCCCTTACCTTTGGCTAGATTTAACCAGTCCATTTAGTCTGTTCTTCTTAAACATGAAAGCCAGAAACTATGAAGTTGTGGAGGGTATTATCACTTGAATGACATTTTATTGCTAAGTAAAATACTAAACATTCTGCTTTCGTATTGCATATTGAGTGTTCAGCAAACAAAAAGAGTATGCTTGACTTTTTTTTTTTTTTTTTTTTTTTTTTTTGGCCACACAGCAGATTCAAGGATTATGTGCCTATAATTTTAGGACACAAAGGCTCAGCTTCTTAAAGCCAAAAGAAATGCCAACTGATCTGTGAACATTCTTATATATTATGCGTATTGTATTAAGACATAAGAGCATCATCCAACTCTTTCTATAGTAAAACTCACAGATGTCCAATCCGGGGTCAAGAATGGGGAAAGTTTACTCATTACTCTTGGTAGAATAAAATTCCTCGTTCACAGCAATCTGTGTCTTTAATTGCATTTTCTTTTTAAAGCTCAATGTAGGTAGGTAGATCTATAGACAGAATTACAATGCAGCAATTGAGAACCAGTGATTTTCTAAGCCGGAGATATTGGGTATTTAATTTTGCTTTTTAAATCCATCCTCTTATGAATACAATAGAAAAGGAGTTATGTCCTAATCAGTTTATAAGATAGTATGGAGAAAATGCATAATAGACCAACCAGATGTATAAATACAATAATACAAAGAAACCTAATCTACTGCAAAGCTATAATTTAATCCTTCTATAACACAAGGGTATTGAAAACTGGTTTATGAATAGCTCAAGAATGCATAAACTGAACTTTACAGTCTTGGCTCAATTAAAAATGTTTAATTCTAACTTATAGTTTATATAAATCATTATCTAATTTTTACACAAAGAAGAAATCATGGATTATACGTCAAGAAGAGATTATGTATAAATAATAAGCTAAGAATTTAAAAATTGTGCAGGACCAGATTCTTAGAGGGAGCAAGGTGAAAATAATTTGCACATGCTTTAGGGTCTGGGTGCATATGTGTGTTTGTCTAACAAAGGGTAGGAATGAATGAATATAATGTGAAATAGCAGAAAGTCTCCATTTAATGTTTTTATTTGATATGAATAGCAGCAATAAAAGATAGCCAAGGTTACATTTATAAAATAATATCTGCAAAACAAAATAGCCTTGTAACCAATGAAAATACTATTTGACTTTTTTCTTCCTAAGAATAAAGGAAAGCTGAGCTAATGAATACAGTGGGACTTTAAAATAGGAGAATAAGATAAAGTGAAAAGTTTGCTATGATTTTAGCAAGAATTATCTTTCAATTCAACCCAACATTTGCAATTTACAAACTTTTGTTAGTAAGCCTTTGAGTGACTCTTTCTGAAATTCAGTTCCAGGCTAACAGGACTTGGTCGCCTCATATTCCTTGTCCCTAGGTTTTCTGATGACTTATAGTCTTTCTTGACCCTCTTCTTCTTTTCTTTATAAACTTCCCTTTTTCTCTTTCTTCCTTGAACCCTCCTCCCACCCCATAACTGGATGAAGTTCCAACAGCACTGACAGTTAAACTTCTGTACCCTAACATGAAGGGATGGGTATTTCCAGAGAGAAATATGCTTCAGAACAGCACTTCCTTTCTTTGCTGTGATCTCCTTTTCAAAGAAGGAAGCTCTGGCATGTTTTACACGTGTATTCCTGGTAGCATATACATGATATGTCCACTGTAGTGATTTGATCCATCACGTTGTACCTAATGAAAGCCAATCGCTTGAAAGTCAAACATCCAGTTGCTGTGTTGGTTTCATTTCTTTAATGGGTAATGTTACTGTCTCTCACAGAAGGAAGAGTTCATGGTCTGAAAACTTCTCAAATAAAATACAATCATACATGCTAACTGCATCAGAAATAGATCCTGGCTTTAAAGTGGGAATAGACATATACATATACAGCGCACTTTGGAATGAAGAGGTCACGTGTTTATCAGAGTGTTGGAGGCAATGGATAAGGATTTTGGTCTCTGCAGAATATGATCATGTTCTATGTCAGGTGCACAAGTGACTCCTGACATTTTAAAATCTCTTTATATCAAACATACCATCAGTTTAGCAGGAGCTCTGTTTGATATCTTAATATGTATATGTATTTCTGAGATTATCTGTCTTGAATCCTTAGTCGCTCATAATATTCTGACCAATCTAATGTCATCAAATTCAAAAAAATATAAAACAGTGACAACTGATACACCAAAATAGTTGGTGGAACTTGGATCTATAAAAAATAACATGATTTAACTGTATAATTTCTGTTTTTAAACAATATTTGAATACTTATATGAAGATTGAAAAAAAAGGTTATAAACTCAAGATGTGGTAGTGTATCAAAATCACCTTACCAACACTTCATTGTAGAATGTAAACAAAACAAAACAAAAAACAAAAACAAAAAACAACCCTTTCAAGTAGCTGTTTTTGGATCTCAAAAATAATACAGCAATACTAAATGAAGGCTCATTCAAGTGGCTACCTGATGACAAAGTACATAATATTTGGGATATAAGTAGGCAAAGTAACTTTATTTACCAGATACTTGAATATATGAAATATAAAATCAAACATGGGAAAAGAACTGTTATTTCAGCAAAGTGCAGGGTTGTCATCTCCCATCCCACTTCCTCAAACAAACCATCCAAGAAATAAGCAGCATGAAAACAAGAAGGAGGGATGCTGTTTAGGGAGAAAAAGACACAAAAAAGACATAACAATGATACACAACATGTGGATCATGTTTGGATTCTGATTTGAGCAAATCAACCACTAATAAAAGATATATTGACTGGGTGTTTGAAAAGTAATTCCTAATTTTGTTTAATGTGCTCAGATGGTGCAGTTCTGCTATGAAAAAAAAAAAGAAAAAAAAAGAAAAAAAAAAAAAAAAGAAAGTCCATATTTGTTGGAGATATATCCTGACGTACTGCTCATGAAATTCCATGATCCCTTGGATTTGCTTTAAAATACTGCAGAAGAAAAGAAATGTGAAATAACCAAGAAGAAAAGCTGGTAGAATGTTGGGAACTACTGAAACTCAGCGATGGGCTCGTCGTGCTTTTCTCTGCTTTTGTTTCTCATTTTATAAGGCAAAAGTGAGAGATAAACAATAGCTGAAACTCTTGTCGGCTGTCCAAGGCCAGAAGTAGAATCCAGTGGCGCTGTCAGCGAGGAGGGTGGGGTGGGGGCTATTTCTAGGATAGCTGCTGGGGGAAAGAGACACAAAGGCAGAGAGGCTGCCGTTCCTTACTCTGGTTCTCAGCTTCTCCATCTGCGGGCATCATCATGTACATCATCATGGGATACATCTCCAGCACTCCCCCAGCTTCAGAACCATGCCACTTAGCTTGCAAACCATCAAAACTCTCCCCAGGTAAGCTGTTGGTACTGGAGTCAACAGTTCAATGAACACAGAGAATATGCACTAGTCTTGAGGTGAAAGGTTAACACACCTGAAGTAAGTGTTCACACCTGCAGCTCCCTCTGGTGTGCATGCTATGCCTTGGGACTCCCGTGAGCCATCCCTAATCTTGTGAACGGACAAGGAGATCACCCTGACCCATGCCTACTAACCTCACTCTTGGTTTCCATACCTCCCTTAGAGCCCATGCGTCTGGTCTTTCTGTCTTTAAAATTTCTCCCTTTGTGGGAATAGCAGCATTTAGAGTGTATCACTACCTCTTCGAAGATAGAAGGTCTGGCCGCCAGTCTCAAGGGTGTACGCCATGGGCTGTACTGATGAAACCGGTGATGTTCACCACAAGATGCTGAATTGAGACAACAGTACCTTTCGTGTCTGAGATCCTGTGTGTTCTTGCTCTGAATATAGCATCATAGGGTTTCCTATCTAATACTTGGTTCTGCCTTCCCTCATACATCTAAACGGCACTTTGATCTTCAATTTCCCAGCCTCTGGGACCGTGAGAAATGAATGTCTGTCATTTAAGCTACCCGGCTGGCTTATGACTTTTTTGGTTTTTGTTTTTTTTATGGGAAGGACAATATCCCCAGTGACTGTTTCATTTGTGCCATGACAGTTTGTTTGCCTGTCTGGCCATACCCTGGTCAGCAGTTCTGCCAAAGGAGTCAAAAAGAACAAAGGCTAAGGCTAACTGTCGAGGCTGTGGTAGGTGGGTGAATATAGAGCTGTGATACATAAACACTATGAACCAGGTTTTTCTTCCCAGCTTTTAGAATGTTTGCTAACCCCCAGAGTCTGGGGTCTCTGTCAAATGAAAGAGTACCTATTTCCTAGAGTAGTTGTGAATATTAAAATAGCTCATTCAAGTACACCTTGTAGCACAGATCTCAATACAAGAAGGAAAAAGAAGAGGAAGGGGAAGAGGAGAAGAATATATATGTTCTAAAATAAAGAGAAATACATTATGTGTAGTTGATCATTTATAAGTAGAATTATCCTCTTATTACGAAACTAGTCCTTATCTGAGTCAAAATAGCAGCACTGGGGAAAATGTTGAGTTTTGATCCATGAGAAAAGTTATTGAGAATCACAGAACTCCACGTATAGCCATTGCTAAAAACGGAAGGTAAGACAATCATAAGAAGTTTTTTGGGGAAGTCTACCTGAGCATTTAAAAAAATTCTCTCTCCTCACCTTTGACTTGCCTTTTCTTTTGTGTGCATGACTTTAGTAGAATTTATGATGAATTCCCCTTACAGGTTAGTATATGATATTATTGTGTATTAATCTGCTTGGGCTGCTATGAAAAAACATCATAAACTGGGTGGCTTAACAAACATTTAGGGCAGCCTCGGTGGCCAGGGTGGTGATCCTGGAGACCAGGGATCCAGTCCTGAATCAGGCTCCCTGCATGGAGCCTGCTTCTCCCTCTGCCTGTGTCTCTGCCTCTCTCTCTCTGTGCATCTCTATGAATGAATGAATGAATGAATGAATGAATGAATAAAATCTTACCAAAAAAACAAAAACAAACATTTATTTCTCACCGTTCCGGAGGCTGGGAAATTGTTCAAAATGCCAGCGGATTCTGTGTGTGGCTTGTAGATGGCCACCTTCTTGCTGTATTCACACAAGGCAGAGAGAGAGCCAGCTCTCATCTGCTCCTTTCTGATAAGGGCACTAATCCCATGACGTGCGCTCCACCCTCATGACTTCGTCTAAACCTAATTACCTACCCAAAGCGCCACCTCCGAAAGTCATCACATTGCAGTTCGGGACTTCAACATATAGATCTGTGGGGGATTCAGATACTCAGCCCCTAATGGGTAAATATTATTATTGTTGCTGTAAACATTGCTGAGACTCAAAAGTCTGAGAAGAGCCAAAAGCAAGAATATGGAATGACTTTTAATATTTGCCTATGTGTAGAATACCTTCAAGATTCTGTAGCTGAGCTGAACTTTCTGGTAAGGGGATAAGTTGGTCTAAACTGCAGATTAAAGGAATGTAAGGACAGTAAGCCAAATGGGCCCCTTAAGGCTGTTAGATTTTTTTAATAGAGGGACATCTGGGGGGCTTTGCCCACACTTAGAGATATTTAACATTCTAAGAAGCAGAAAACTTACCAATTAGAAAATAAAAGAAAGATAATTGGTTCGGATGTCACAATTATCATAACAAAACTCATTATATGGGGCAACAGGATATTTTCATAATAATTTTCAGAGAAGCTAAAAGCTTTCAAGCCATTCTCATCCGTAGCCAGCTGTGCTGTCACTTTCTGCAATCCAGCACAAAACTAAGCTCTTTCTGTGTGGGGAGCAGTGCAAACATTCTCTGCGTCAGACACCCTTCCCTGTACCCAATCACCATGGGAGTACTGTTGCACACCTCTTTCAGCCACGTGACACAATGCTTTCCAATGAGTCCCATGAGTGTAACAATGAACTTTTAAAAAGAACTTCTTAATAGCAAAACACTCCCCACATGACATACTGGTTATGGATAGTGCATTCTCTGTTTCTATTTTTCTATAGCTTGGGTGACATGTATCAGTTTCTTTTCTTTTTTTAAAGATTTTATTTATTTATTCATGAGAGACACAGAGAGAAAGGCAGAGACCCAGGCAGAGGGAGAAGCAGATTCCTTGCTGGGAGCCCGACGTGGGACTCGATCCCAGGACCCCAGAATCACGACTTGAGCCCACTGAGCCACCCAGGTGCCCTGACATGTACCAGTTTAGATGGCATGATGATCAAATCCATGAAGACAACCCCAAGTTCTACTATTGCTCTCTGCCCTGACTCAGACCCTTTCAGCTGAGCAGAGCTATAATAAACTAAAAACTACCTTTCCCTATTCCTGGCTTAGCCCTAAACTATTTGCCAGACTGACTCCATACTTTATATCCCAAACCTGCATTTAAAGCTACCTTTTAACCTCAAAACTAGTTCTTTCTTGGGGTACCTGGGTGGTGCAGTGGGTTAGGTTAAGCATCCAACAGTCGGTTTCTGCTCAGGTCATGATCTCAGGGTCCTGGGATCAAGCCTGCCATGGGCTCCCCCATTATCCCCCCACAAGCCCTCCCATGAGCCCCACCTAGGCTCCATGTTCAGTGGGGAGTCTGCTTAAGATTCTCTCTCCCTCTGCCCCTCTCTCCCTCTGCCCCATTCTAATTGCTCTCTCTCTCTTTAAAATAAGTAAACAAATCTTTAAAAAAAAATCATTCTTTTTGTGGCTCCCCTAATAGCATCAGACTCTGCTTTTCTACATCCCATATTGTCACCCTTCTGACTCTCACCCACATTGTCCTTAGGTCACTTTCGGCTCTGAGCCCCAGGGTGCCTTATTTCAGCCCCTCCCACCACCCTATTATTCCAGTTGAATCTGAATTCCCCTTGCAGATCAGTCTGTGGTCCGTATTGTAATCCCCGTTGTAAATGTGGCTCCTGCCAGATCTAACGGAGCCTGTCAACAACCTGCTGCGTGATACTCATGCTCCAATTCCTAGCTCAGTTGATCAGATTGCTCTGATTCTGAGTTTCCAGATCAATCCACACTGCTTAAAATTTACCTCTGCAACAATTCTTTCTCCAAAATGATCTTCAAAAACTAGTATCATAAACAAAATTTTAAGGTACATTTCAACCAATAGTTTGAGCACTTTACTGCTTTAATAGTTAATATGTAAGGATAGATGATAGATAGATGGATAGATAGATAGATAGATAGATAGATGATAGATGTTTGCATTTTATGGTCCTTATAGGATGCTCAGTTAGCACATATTGTCCACGACTTCCTGGTACCTTTACTCACTCAGTGCTGCAAAAACAACAGACTGTGCTGTTCACATGCCACCCTACACTAAGCAGTTTTAAGCAATAATTTCAAGAATAATTGCTTCTAAAGGCAGAAATTATTATTTTTTAATTTTTTCCAAAGGTATGCTGTGCATTTAGGTAATATCTCAAGTTTTTTCCTTTTTTTTTTTTTAACTTTTTCACTGGAAGTATACAGGAGGGATCACTGATCCTAAGTATATAACTTAATAAATTATCACAAAATTAAATACACCTGTGTAATCACTATAGCATTCAAGAAATAGATCATTACCAGCACCAGTACTCCTGAAAGCCCTCATTGTATCCCCCGATCAATACCCCTCCTACCTCCAGCTCTCTTGACTCATAACACCATGTCTTAACTTTTTAAAATCTCATGTACAAAACCAACACCCTGGAATTTTCTGTCTGAATTCTTTAGAGGTGGGACACCTGGATTCAATATTACATATGTAACATTCACCCAAATTGCTGCATGTAGCAATAATTCATTCCTTTTCGTTGCCACGTAGAACTCCATTTTATGAAGATACCATAATTTATTTATTTATTCTACTGTTTTAAACTATTGTAAACAATGTTTCTACAACGTCCTTTAGTGAACATATGTTCTTATTTTTTGTTGAGTAAAGATCTAAAAGAGAAATAGCCTGGGTCATATGGTAGGTATATGTTTAATTTTATTTTTATTTATTTTTTATTTTTTAAATATTTTTTAATATTTTATTTCTTTATTTAGGATAGTCACAGAGAGAGAGAGAGAGAGAGAGAGAGGCAGAGACACAGGCAGAGGGAGAAGCAGGCCCGATGCACCGGGAGCCCGACGTGGGATTCGATCCCGGGTCTCCAGGATCCTGCCCTGGGCCAAAGGCAGGCGCCAAACCGCTGCACAGATTTTAGTGGATACTTTTAAAAATGTTGTAAGTGGTTGAATTCATTTACTCTCCCACTAGGGTGAATGAGAGTTCCTGAATTTCTTATCTTCTCCAATACTTGATAACTATCAGTCTTTTAAATTTTAGCATTTGTCATAGGTGTACAGAGTCATTTTTAATTTGTAGTTCCCTGAGTGCTGATGACTTTGCATGCTTTGGGGTTTTTTTTAAATATTTTTATTTAAGTACAGTTGACACAAAGTGTTACATTAGTTTCAGGTGTACACCATGGGATTCAATTTCTTTATACATTATGCTCTGCTCACTGCAAGGGTAGCTGTCATCTGTCACCATACAACACTATACAATATCATTGACTATATTCCTTATGTTGTGCCTTTTTTCTCCGTGACTTATTCATTCCATAACAGAAAGCCTGTACCTTCCACTCCCCTTCACCCATTTTGCCTAACACCTCCTTCATTCTGGCAACCATCAGTTTTTTTCTCTATGTGTATAGACCTGATTCTACTTTTTGTTTATTATTTGTTTTGTTTTTTAGAGTCCACCCATGCGTGAAATCATATGGTATTTGTCTTTCTCTGTCTGACTTATTTCACGTAGCATTATATCCCCTGAGGTCCAACCATGTCGTCACTAATGGCACAATCTCATTCTATTTATGGCTGTGTAATATTCTAGTGTGTGAGTGTACCACATTTTCCTTATCCATTTGTTTATTGATAGACACTTAAGTTGCTTTCATATCTTGGCTATTGTAAATAATGCTGCAATAACCATAGGACTGCATATATCATTTCAAATGCATGTTTTCATATTCTTTGGGTAAACACCCAGTAGTGGAATTATTGGATCACATGGTATTTTCATTTTTAATTTTTTGAGGAACATCCATACTGTTTTCCACAGTGGCTACACTAGTTTGTATTCCCACCAACAGTGCATGAGTGTTCCTTTTTCTCCACATCCTAACACTTGTTAATTTTTGCTTTTTTGATTTTAGCCATTCTGACAGGTGCAAAGTGATATCTCATTGTGGTTTTGATTTGCATTTTCCTGATGATGAATGATGTTAAGTATCTTTTCATGTGTCTGTTTGGCCATCTGTATGTCTTCTTCGGGAAATTATCTATACAGGTCCTTTGCCCATTTTGTAATCAGACTGTTGTGGGTTTTCTTTTCTTTTTTTCTTTTTTCTTTTTTGGTGTTGAGTTGTATAAATTCTTTATATATTTTTGATATTAACCTCGATTAGAAATATCATTTGCAAATATCTTTTCTCATTCAGTTGGTTGCCTTTCGGTTTTCTTGATGGTTTCCTTGACTGTACAAAGGTTTCTATTTTGCAAACCAATCGTTTGCTTGCTGACTTTAAGCACTTGCACTTTTTCATATGCATATTGGTATTTTGGAGTTTCTCCTTTCTGAAGTGTCTTTTCAAGTGTTTTTGTTCAAGGGAAGGTGGAAGAACACTACCTAGATCCTAGAATCCTTTCATTTGGCTTTTATGAGATCCTGTGGCCCTGCCTCCCAGTATAACCAGATGCTATTCTAGAGACAAGCAGAAGAAGTGAGAACATTATGTAATTATCTCAGAAAATTGAGCATTATTTAAAACAATTGTTCAAATTATTAGTTTAGACAAATATCTAAATTGTATTAGACATCCCAGGAGACATTTGGAATACTAGATCGACTTTAAACAAAATAAGGAAACTCTATTTTTTATGTACATCTATGTTGTGGAGCAAGTAAATTCATGTTCCTGTTACAAATCTCAAAATCTCTCATCTTGTATTAATTTTGGAACATAGGCTTGGAAGTAATTCATACTTGTTTTCTTCTTGGTTTTTGTCTACGTTTTCTAAATACCCACACACTTTTGGACTAAAAAGGAAAGTTTTTTTAAGGTCTATAATCCTCAACAAAAAAAAACTTTATCAATCTCCCAATTTATAGCAATCTTTCAATTTCCTATCAGTTTTAAAGAAATGATATTCCACACAGACTTATATTCCTAAGATGTATGATGTCAGGCCATAAAAATGGATTTGCTTTATTAGAGTCCACTGACTGAGTTTACAGATCAATCCACACTGCTTAAAATTTACCCCTATAGCCACCTGCTCTTCAAAGAGATCTTCAACAATTAATATTGTAAATAAAATTTCAAAGTGCCATATCAACCAACACGTTTAGTGTTTTGCTGCTTTAATTGCTAACATGTAAAAGTGTATACATACGTGCAGAACTGTTTGCCTTTAATAGTCATTAAAGGATGTAAAGAGAACTTCTTGAGGTTCTTTCTATTACTAGGCTCCTGTGAGGAGGCAGTTCTCTAATAGTTAGAAGTATAGGCTTTGGGGGCAGACACACAGCCTTCAAATACCAGCTCCATCTATCAGGCAGGAAAGGAGGCCTATTCATTTTCTCTCTCTAAGTCATTTTTCCCATCTGTGAAATGAGAATAATAATCTTTAACTTCATCAAGTTGCTGAGTGAATTAAATGTAATCAGTGTTTGCACAAATTCCAGCCCAGGCCCTGGCTCAGTTGTAGCCACACAGCAAATGGTTGGCACATTCATTTCCTATTTCTGTTGTAACAAGTTGCCACAGACAACACAAATTTACTACCTTATCATTCAGGAGGTCAGAAGTCTGAAGCAAGTCTTACAGGGTTCAACTCAAGGTGCCAGCAGGGCTGCATTCCTCCTGGTGGCTCTAGGGAAATGTCTGTCACCCAGCTTTTTCTAGCTTCCTGAGGTCACCTACATTCCTTGATTAGGCCCCACATCACTCCAGCTTCTGCTTTGTGGTCACTTGTCCTTCTCTGATTCCCACCTTACTGCTTCCTCCTGCTGTGATTACACTGGATCCTCCCAGAGAATCCAGGATAACCTCCTTACCTCAGAGTCTTTAACTTAATCACATCTGCAAAGTCCCTTTCACCTGTAAGGGGACATATCCACAGGTCCCAGGGATTAGATTTTGGACACCACTGTGGCCATGATTCAGCCCACCTCACTCTATATGGTGATTGTGGCCACTGTTGGCTGTTCTACTTTATTACAGAAGGTAACCTCTTTGTTTTTCTTTTCTCCATAAGGATAGAATGAAAACATTTACCTTCACCTTCTGGAAAATCTGTCCTCAAGAAAAGAACTAGGGGCACCTGGGTGGCTCAGGGGTTGAGTATCTGCTTTTGGCTCAGGTCGTGATCCCGGAGTCCCAGGATCGAGTCCCACACCAGGCTCCCTGCATGAAGCCTGCTTCTCCCTCTACCTATGTCTCTGCCTCTCTCTCTGTGTGTCTCTCATGAATAAATAAATAAAGATCTTTTTAAAAATTGAGAAGCTTATAAAAAAAGAAAAGAACTAGACTTTTGATTGCTAATGATTTGAATTCTGATTCTAAGGGACACCCACACATATTGGGAATGCTCCTGAGGAGGACACTGCAGGATTTGAGAGACTCTGAAAAGGCAGAAGCAGAAAGGAATGACCACAGATTAGGAGGAGAGGGCGGGCTGCAGGAAGGAGAGAGACCTCTGAGTCTGGAGTAGCAAGGCTGCCAGGAACATGGTCCCCTGGCGAGCTCATTATTTACCTGGAGCATCTCAGCTCTGATCTACCCTTCTCTATTTTATCTGTGATGCTGAAACTGGGGCTTTGCAAATTTCATTTCCCAGACTCCTTTGTCATCTTGCATTCTTGCCATGTTCTGCCAACAGGAGGCTCTGAGGCAGATTAGAAGATTGAAGGAAGAAAACAGAAATACTCTCTTGTTGTTGTTGTTGTTGTTGTTGTTGTTCTTGTCAGCATGGCCCCAGCAACAGCAATTGGTTTCAGTATCCACCTTCTTTTTATGAAACCAGAACCAACCCCACCATTCCAGGGATATCAGCAGCAGACAGGTGGTACCCCCTACTCAGAGGTCTGAGAACCAACTCTGCTGGATGCCTTCTAGACTCCTAGATTCTGGTAATCCTCATTTTCCTTTAATTTTCCAAGTGTTGGCGGGGGGGTGGGGGGGTGATTTCTTGCATCAATATGCCTGGTTACCCAGTGATCCCTGTTTGCTCTTTCTGTTTTTCATCCCCTATGAAACAGATCCCATCTTGAGTCCCTTGTATTCAAAAGACCCTGTGTAGTTTCTCTGTTTTCCTGAGGAGACTTTACTGGCATTCAGGTCCCATACTTCAGATTCCTGACTCCTGGCCACAGCATGGAAACCACAGAGGACTTGTGGATCTGAAGGGTCAAATGGCACTACATAAAGCCCAGGAATTTGATGAGACACCCATAACAACTAACATTAAATGTTCTACCATGCTGGCTGCCCTGAAAACCTAGAACAAGTTCATTCATAGAAAATTGAAAGAAGCTGTATTTCTTACATGCCCAAGAATGCAAACTGAGGCTAGCACCAACTATACCATTATTAAAAACCATCTCCTCAGATAAATACATTTTCTTGCTTCTCAGTTCTCAAGATAATCATAAATATGCTCGAGTCTCTCAAAAGTGTTATCCATTTCTAAAAGAATAAGAATCAAGGGCTTTTATTTCAAGAACTAATCTCCTCTTGACTGCTAACTTAAAAAAAAAAAAGATTTATTTATTTATTCATGAGAGATACAGAGAGAGGCAGGGACATAGGCAGAGGGAGAACCAGACTGCCTGTGGGGAGCCTGCAGGACTCCATCCAGGATCCGGGAATCTCGCCCTGAGCCAAAGGCAGACTCTCAAATGCCAAGCCACCCAGGTATCCCAGCTGTTAACTTTTTTATTCTTATTTTCCCTTGTATTTCTTTTAGGAAGCATGTAAATATGTTTTGCCCAGCTAAGTTGTAATCATCTTTATTACATACTTTATTATTATTTATTTAAGTTGTATTAAATCATTTTAGGCACAGAGTAAAGTTTTAATTTATTAGCCATATAATTAGTTTCCCCATCCAATCTATTAGCAAATGTTAACCAGTTAATTTTCTATATATCTTTCAAACCATTCACTTCATTCCATCCTCACATGCACCCTAGAGCAGACCCTCCGATTCTTCATAGATCTCCAATTTCCCCTCTGCTCCACAGATAGAGTCATCTCTTTAAAGATGAATCTGATTTAGCTTATAGTCTGCTATTGTCAGTGGGTGAAGGACTAACCTCTTTAAGTGGCTGACTTAAGGCTCTGTGATCTCCCTTTCTCTCCCTCCAGCCTCATTTCTATTCATTTTCTGTCTTGAATTTTGACGTACTTGACTTTTATGAGTTCCTCAAACCCCCTAGGCTATTTCTTGTCCCTGGGCTTTGAACATGTTTTTACCACTTTCTAGAACTTACTTTCCATCTCATACCCTTATCCACTGTTGCTTTTCTGTTAACTCTTACTCATCCTTCAAATTTCAGCATCAAATCCCTTCCTCAGAAAAACTTTCTTGGAAAGATTCTCTGTACCACCAGTGTTGGTGAGGAAAATTGTGACTATTATATCCCAACAGTACCCTATATTTTCTCTTTCATGAAAGCCATCACTCTTGTTATTACTTGTTTCAATGCCTGATGGTTTCATGATGGTAGGAGCTATGTCTTCTATGTTCATTGTTCCTAACACAGTGCTTCACACCTAGTAGATCAATAAATATTTGCTGAATTAATGAAGCAATGATTATTTCAACTATGCCACTTAGAATCATGGGATTTTAGAGCAGGAGAAATATCCTTAGAGATTACCATATCTAATCCTTTTATCTTATGAATAAAGAAGTTTAATAGTTTGTCTAAGAAATGTCATATAGTTCCTTACAGTTAAAAAATGTTTTAAGTATAATGAATAAATAAATGACTGAGAGAATAATGGCAGAAGTAGATCTAAATCTGCCCCTCAATTTGAAATATTATCCTTGGAGATTCCATAAAATTCCATGGACATTGATAAATTATACTAGCTCTAAGAAAATAATTGCATCAACTAATAATTTGGGTTCTTGTAGCTTTTATAAATTGTATGTCAGCTTTTCACAGATAAACATTCCTTCTAAAGTTACTTCTCAATATATTTAATCATAATATTTTTAATCTTTAAGCAGAATATCCTGTCTCATATAATTAGGTCTGTATTTCCTCTTTGCATTCTTTCATGTCATGGGAACAGTACTTACTCTTATTTATCTTTTATCTAATAATATCTCCCTCCCCATTGATAGTAAATGCCTGGATAATTCACCCAATAGTGGTGACAGATGTATACATATACAACCCTTTCTGAGCTCCAGTTCAGCTGGCAATTAATTTAAAGAATTAAAAGGTGTATAGAAGGTTAAAAAAAAAAAGCTGATGGACACCAATCCAAGTACATCACTAATAACATTGAATTTGAATTGGGTAAACAAGGCAATCAAAAGAAGGAGTCTGATATGATCTCACTCATATGTGGAATTTAAGAAACAAACAGAATCATAAGGGAAGGGAGGGAAAAATAAAACAAGACAAAATCAGAGAGGGAGATAAACCATAATAGACTCTTAATCATAGGAAATAAACTGAGGGTCACTGGAGGGGATGTGGGTGGGGGGATGGTGTAACTGGGTGATGGACATTAAGAAGGGCATGTGATATAATGAGCACTGGGTATTATATAAGACCAACGAATCACTGAACTCTACCTCTGAAAGTAATAATATATTATATGTTAATTAATTGGATTTAAACAAAAATAAATAAATATTTTTAAAAACCACATAAGCCATATGTAAAGCAAGTAGTAAAATGGCAGATGCAAATCCTGCTTTATTATACGTACATTGTTATTACATCAAATGTATGACTATGTGAGTGGATTAAACACCCCAAACAAAGGGTATTAAAAGCCTTACATTAAAATGCACTAAATGTGAATGGCTTAAACACTGCCCTAAAAAGGTGGATATTAAACACACCCACCCACCCACCCACACCACACAAAAGAGTGAGACTGTCAGACTGGCTTAAAAAACACAAGACTCAAGTGTATCCTATAAATAGGAGACACACATCAAATCCAAAGATTCAAATAGACGAAAAGAAAAGGAGTGAAGAAGATAAATTATGCAGACAGTGACCATAAGATAGCTGGAGTGGCAATAGTAATACCAGGCAAAATAAACTTTAGAGGAAAAAAATGTTAATAGAAGTAAATATAGACATTAAGTAGTGATAAGAATCAATCAGGAAAATAAAATAATTATGAATATATATATATATATATATATATATATATATATATATAAACAATAAAGCCCAAAATAGATAAAGCAAAAACTGATAGAATTGAAGGAAAAGATAGACAATTCAGCAACAATAATATTTGGAAAGTTTAACATCCCACTCTCAATAATGGATAGAACAACTAGAAAATCAACAAGGAAATAGAAAACTTGAACAACACTATAAATTAACTAGACCAAACAGACATCTATGGAACATTTTTACTCAATAATAGCAGAGTGCATATGCCTTTCTTTCCTTTTTTTTTTTTTTTTTTTAAGATTTGTTTACTTTGGGAATCCCTGGGTGGCTCAGCGGTTTAGCACCTGCCTCCGGCCCAAGGTGTGATCCTGGAGTCCCAATATCGAGTCCCACATTGGGCTCCCTGCATGGAGCCTGCTTCTCCCTCTGCCTGTCTCTCTGCCTCTCTTTCTCTCTCTCTCTCTGTCTCTCATTAATAAATAAATAAAATCTTTAAAAAAAAAAAAGATTTGAAAAAAAAAAGATTTGTTCACTTATTTGAGTCAGGAGAGGAACAGAAGAAGGAGAGAGAGAATCCCAAGCAGACTTCCTGCTGAGCACAGAACCTGAGGTGGGGCTCAATCTCAGGATCCTGAGATCATGATCTGAGCCAAAACCAAGAGTTGGATGCTCAGCTGACCAAACCATCCAGACATCCCAGAATGCATATGCTTTTCAAGAGCATATGGAATATTCTCCTGGATACCATATGTTAGGTCAAAACACTAACAGTAATAAATTTAAAAGGATTGAAATAATATTCTCAGACTACAGTGGAGTAAAATTAGAAATTATTAACAGAAAGAAAATCGGAGAATTCACAAATATGTGGAAACTGAATGACATATTCCTAAATAAGAAACCACAAATTCAACATATTTTGTAAGGCATCAAAATATAAACACAATATAACTAAACATGGCTTACAGCTAAAGCAGAGCTTAGAGGAAATGGGTACCAATAAAACCCCATATTAAGAAAGAAGATCTCAAATCAGTAACGTTAACGTTCCACCTTAATATACTGGAGAAAGGAAGAGCAACCTAATCCTAAAGCAATAACAAGGAAGAAAATAATAAAGATTAGAATGGAAATTAGTGAAATACAGAATAGAAATTGACAGATAATATCAACAAAATCAAAAGTTATTTCTTTTTTTTTTAAATTTTTATTTATTTATGATAGTCACACACAGAGAGAGAGAGAGAGAGGCAGAGACATAGGCAGAGAGAGAGAAGCAGGCTCCATGCACAAGGAGCCCGACGTGGGATTCGATCCCGAGTCTCCAGGATCGCGCCCTGGGCCAAAGGCGGGCGCCAAACCGCTGCGCCACCCAGGGATCCCCAAAAGTTATTTCTTTAAAAAGATCCAACAAAATGATCAAACCTTTATCTAAACTGACCAAAAGGGGCATCTGGGTGGCACAGTTGGTTAAGTATCTGCCTTCAGCTTAGGTCATGGTCCTGGGATCCTGGGATTGAGAACCATATCGGCTCCCTGCTCAGCTGGAGGCCTGTTTCTCCCTCTTTCTCTGTCTGCTCCCCCTGCTCATGTTCTCTCTCTCTCTCTCTTTCAAATAAATAAAATTTATTTTAAAAAAATAAACTGACTAAGAAAAAGAGAGAAGACTATTAAAATCAAGAATATAAGAGGAGGGATCCCTGGGTGGCGCAGCGGTTTGGCACCTGCCTTTGGCCCAGGGCGCGATCCTGGAGACCCGGGATCGAGTCCCACGTCGGGCTCCCAGTGCATGGAGCCTGCTTCTCCCTCTGCCTGTGTCTCTGCCTCTCTCTCTCATTCTGTGTGACTATCATGAATAAATAAAAAAATTAAAAAAAAAAAAAGAATATAAGAGGAACATGACTTACAATCTAACAGTAGTAATGGATTATAAAGGCTAAAAGGATTGTAAGGGAATACCATAAACAATTATATGCCAACAAATTAGATGAAGTGGAAAAAATTTAGAAAGACTCAAGAAATCTTAAAAATACAAGATCTAAGAAGAAATAGAAAATCTGAGTAGAATCTTTAACAAAATGAGTGAATTTATAATCTTAAAACTTCCCACAAAGAAAAGCCCTGGCCCAGATGCCTTCACTACAGACTTCTACCAGACATTGAAAGAATTAATATCAATTTTTCACAAACACTTTCAAAAAATAGAAGAGAAGAAAACACTTCCTAATTCCTTTGTGAGGCCAATGTTATCCCGATATTAAAAGCAGACAAAGATATTGCCAGAAAATAAAACTCTGGATCAATATATCTTATGAATATAAACACAAAAATCCTCAATAAAATACTAAGAAACTGAATCCAGCAACATATATAAAAGATTATCCATCATAACAAAGTGGCATGTATCCCAGTAAAGCAAATTTGGTTCCGCCATCAATGTCAAACACTATGTCAATAAAAGAAAGGACAAAGCCACCTGATCATCTCAACAGAGGCAAGAAAAGCATTTGACAATATTCAACATCTCCTCACGATTAAAAAATAAAAGTCTCAATAAACTACAAATAGAAAGAAATCTCCTCAACCTGATAAAGTGCCTCAGAGCTAACATCGTACTCACCAGTGAAAGACTGAAAACATTACATCTTTGTTCAACCCTTATATTGGAGGTTCTTGCCAGGGCAATTAGTCACACACACACACACACACACACACACACAAATTAGAGGCATCCATATTAGAAAAAAAGATTTCTGAATCTTCTATTTGAAGATGATATGAGCTTGTATTGATAATTCTAAAGAATCTACAAAAAATATCACAACTAAAAAAATAAGTTCAGAAAGATTGCAGGATATGAGATCAATATATAAAAATCAATCATTTCTATACACTATTACCACACAATCTAAAAATGAAGTTAAGTAAGCAAGTCAATTTACAATGATGTCAAAAGGCAAAAAGCACATGGGAATAAATTTAACAAGTTAAACTTGTGCACTGAAAACTATAAAACACTACTGAAACAAAGATATTAATAAATGAAAAGGCATCCTCTGCTCATTTTTCCAAAGGCTTAATATTGGCAAGACGGCAAAACTCCATAAATTGATCTATAGATTCAACACAATACATAAAGAAATCCCAGCTGGACTTTTTGTAGCTATCAACAAACTGATCCTAAAATTAATATTTAAATACAAGGGACCCTAGACAACCAAATAATCTTGTCAAAGAACAAGGTTGGAGGACTCACACTTCCGTATTTCAAAAAGAACTCTTACTTACAACTCAATAAGAAGAAGATAGCCCAATTAAAAGTGAACAAAGAATCTGAACAGACATTTTTCCAAAGATGATATACAATTGATCAAAAACACACAAGAAAAAAAGCTCAACAGCTAGCAAGTAAATGCAAATCAAATCACAGTGAAATGCCGTTTCATACGAGCTATGGTGGCTGGAATCAAAAAGATAGATAATAACAAGTGTTGGCCAGGATGTGGAAAAAGTGCCACCCTCATACACTACTAATAGGGATTTACAAAGCTACAGTTACTTTGGAAAATAGCTAAATAGTTAGCTATGACCCTTATCACATTATCATTCTACAAATCCAGAGTTCATCAGAAGGTTAAACATAGAGTTACTGTGGCACTAGCAATTCCACTTCTAGGCATATCCAAGAAAAATAAAAGCCTATGTCCACACAAAAGCTTCTACATAAATATTCATGACAATATGATAGCTAAATTTTTTTTATTTTTTTATTTATTCATGAGAGACACAGAGAGAGACAGAGAGGCAGAGACAGAAGGAGAAGCAGGCTCCATGCAGGGAGCCTGACATGGGACTCAATCCCAGGTCTCCAGGATCAGGCCCTGGGCTGAAAGCGGTGCTAAACCGCTGAGCCACCCGGGCTGCCCCATGATAGCTAAATTTTAGAAACAACCTAAACGTCCATCAACTGATTAATGGATAAATAAAATGTAGTAAAGCCATACAATGGAATATTATTCAACAATAAAACTGAATAAACCATTGATACATGATACAACATAGACAAACCTCAGAAACATGGTGCTTCGTAAAAGAAGCCCCTCATAAAAGACCATATATTACATGATTACATGAAATGTCCAGAATGGGCAAAACTGTAGAAATAGAAATTAGATTATTGGTTGCTCAGGGCTGAGGGGAGGGGAGGCAGCTCAGGTGTAATGGAGCTTGACTGCTAATGAATATAAGTTTCCTTTTTTTTTTTAATATAACATTTCTTCCAGTGATAAAAAGGGTCTAAAACTGATTGTTGTAATGGTTGCACAACTGTGAAGATACTAAAAAAATCGACTTGCAGGCTTTTAATGGGTGAATTGTATGCTATGCAGAATACATGTGAATAAAGAAGCACCATATAACATGACTATTCTCTCTGATGACTGAGTCCTGGGAGGGATGAAGAAGGGTGCTGAGCATCAGAGCGATTAGAGGAGGAAGACAGAGTAAACAAGCCTTACAATGTGCCTTTTTTTTTTTTAAGGTTTTATTCATTTATTTGCAAGATGAGAAAGAGCTCGAGCTGGGGGCAGGGAGAGAGAAAAGCAGGCTCCCTGCTGAGCAGGAAGCCCAACAAGGGGCTTGATCTCAGGACCCTGAAACCATGACTCCATCCAGTGACAGATGCTTAACTCACTGAACCAACCCAGGCACCCCTACAATGTGCCTTAACATGGAAAACATCATGTGGGGAAAGATAGCATGAACAGTTTCAGCCAACTCAACCTCTGTGGGGCTCTAGAAGTTTCTCTGCACTAGACTTAATGTGCAGCCTTCCCCCGCACCATATCCCAGGGGAACCAGATACACTTCTGTCTCTAGCTTTGGTTTGGCCAGTTAACAGATATTTTTCTGAAAAATGACCCTTTACCACTGATTTGCATAGCCTCATTTCATTCCAGTCTTCACAACAACTTCCCGAGTCAGCTAAGACAGGTAGCACTATGATCATTTTACATATGAGAAGACAGAGGCTCTAAAAAATTAATCTGGAAACCTGTGCAGTGCCCACAGGGAGCTCAAACACAGAGTGCGTGCTTCCCGGGTTAGCCTTCCTTACCATGCGCTGCTCCTACCTGCCTTTTTAATACATATTGTTTATTCCCTATGATAGTGTCCTATTCAGAGTGTTTATAATGAAAAACTCATTAATTGCAGTATGTATTTTAATTGATGGGCCCTGCTGATGTCAGAAACCACAAAACCACTGATTCATCAGATTGAGTAGGAGTCCAGTCGGCTATGGAATTTATTAATTCATCTTTGCAGACATTACTAATATTTTCCTTAAGCAAAACATCCCCCCAAAAGAGATGAAAGTGAAAAGCTTGTGGCTAAAGCAATTGAGGTGGAATCACCCCCAAATAAATGTCATCATAGTCCTTTGTTACATGTTAATTTTTCAGTGAGGCTTTTGTGTCCTCTAGGGATGTCTTCTGCTGCTACTTCGTTTTGTTTTGTTTTGTTTTGTTTTGTTTTGTTTCGTTTTGTTTTGTTTTAACAGCATCATTGTTAGATGTGCAATTGGCTCTCATTAAATAACAGATTACTTTCTCAGACCAATGAAGATAATTTATTCACATATATTTCCAAAAAATAAAATCCAAAATTTAGGGTTTAAAAAGAAAAAGAAATGTAATCCTGAATATAATCTCTAGAACAAGGACTGTGTTTAGGGGCTCTAGAACCTTCCCGACACTAGACAAATATTAACAAGGAACATGAAATAGTCAAAGTCTGTGTATTTGTCTTTTA
Organism: Canis aureus; assembly: GCF_053574225.1. Classification (NCBI taxonomy): domain Eukaryota; kingdom Metazoa; phylum Chordata; class Mammalia; order Carnivora; family Canidae; genus Canis; species Canis aureus. Next base: position 15,904,964 of record NC_135627.1, read on the forward strand.
AATTAAGATTTTTTTCTGGGATGCCTGGGTGGCTCAGCAGTTGAGCATCTGCCTTCAGCTCAGGTCGTGATCCCAGGTTCCTGGGATTGAGTCCCACACTGGGCTCCCCACAGGAAGCCTGCCTCTCCCTCTGTCTATGTCTCTGCCTCTCTCTCTCTCTCTCTCTCTGTCTCTCATGAATAAATGAATAAAATCTTTTTTAAAAAATAAAAATAAAAGATTTTCTAATACTCTAGATTTGAAGCATTGTTTTTGTTTTGTTTTGTTTTGTTTTTTTTAAGAATTGCCTTTAAACCATAATCATCCAGATAGAAAGAGGCATACATGGTCATATAAAGTTTGTCTCTCTCCTATGGAGAGCAAAGGGTATATGGCTGACTGGCTACTCCCAGAAAATCTGAAAAAATTTTCTAGGCAGTGACTGAAAAAAGGCTAGCTTGTTTTCAGGATTGAAATTAAAGCCCATTACTGGAAATGAGAAGAGATTACAATAGAGTAGTCTCAGCTATGCATAGGGGCTCCCGATTTCTCCATCTTCTCTGCAAAACTATATTTAATTTCATAAGGTTTGTGAGGAGGAGGCTGTCAGATACAGAATTTCTTCAGCCGTTAAGCCATTTCCTTTGCACCAAGAGAAAGTCTCCCCCTGCAGGCTTTACTACCTCTGTTTGTTTTCGTCCGTTACTTGATATATTAAATCTGACATCTCCAGGTTGAAGGGAACTCAGAAATCTCCAACAGAATGAACTTGTAAAGGAGTTGGTTAATTTGTTTAGTTTGTTATACTCTCGACTTTGATGTCCAGACGAAGGCTGTTCTGGCTCTCTACTGCTATATAACAAGCTGTCCCTAAACTTAGGGGTGTAATACAGGCATTATATTGTTTCTCATGATTTTGTAGGTCAGGTACTGGGGCAAGGCTCAGCTGGGCAGTTCTTCTGTTGCACATGGCATGACAAGGGTCATGGGGGGTTTCTGCGGGTGGGTGAGCTACTCTGGAGAATCCAAGCAGCATCACTCTCATGTCTGGCCCCTTGACAGTGAAGGCTGGAAAGTTTGGATCAAACAGTACTGTCTATCAAAGCATATCTCTAAATAGATAGTCTCAGAGTAGTTGGACTTTTCTCATGGAAGCTTAAGGCTTCCAGAGACCAAGAGACCCCAATGAAAGCTGCAAGGTTTCTTATAAATCCCACAAGAACCCTTTTGCTGGGTCCTGTTTTGTCAAACAAATCACTAAGACAAGCCCAGATTCACTGGGTGAGTTATTAACACTTCACCTCTCTCTCCACTAAGGGGTAACAGAGAATTTGCCTCAATCTTACATCTATGATAACATCTATAGTCATTGAGCACAGGTTGGTGGAAGCAGTCAACTAAGTTTCCATTGTAACACAAAATCGAAGATTCACATACTTAACCCTCAGTCTGTCCTCTCAATCTCATGTAGACTTAATTGTACTAATGCCTTATAAGTAGTACAGTGTGCATTCTCATGGTAGCTTTCTGCACCTACCCTCACAAATTTTGCCTCTGGGGTCGTCACCCTAAGCAGTGCAGAGTCAGGCAATCCTGTCTCAAAGATCCCTGCCTCAGAACCATGGTTAGTACTCCTCAGTCCCAGCTTGGAAACCCAGACCTCTGCTGGTCTACGAGCAAAGGCAATAAATATCACCAATTCTTACAGTTTGTGCCATTAAACCATTCTGTACTTAGAAATGCAACCAGTGTGCTTTGAAAATAATGAAGGATATTATCCACCCCAGAAGGATTTATTTTACTGGGGTGGGGTAAAGCTGTCAGTGGATGAGGGTTATATTTATTAGCTTTTTGTGTGACAAAAAGAATAAGAAAGTAAATTTTCAATGTAAACTATCAAACACTATAGAAGTGTTCATATAGAACCTGAATCAGCTCAAGTCACTATAACAAAATACCTCAGACTGAATGGCCTAAAAGACAGAATTTTTTTTCCCATAGTTCTAGAGGCTAGGAAGTCCAAGATCAAGGTCCAGCAGGTGCTATCTCCCTGCCTGGCAGTCAATGGTTTTGTCCTTCCATGGCCTTTCTTCTGAGTGCCCGCAAAGAAAGTGAGCTAGCTCACTGGCGTCTCTTCTTCCAAGGACACTAATCCTACTGGATTGGGGCCCCACTGTTATGGTCTTTTTAAACTTCATTACTTCTGTTAGAGGCCCCATCTCCAAATATAGTCACACTGGGGGTTAGGTCTTCAATAAATGAATATGGAGGGAGGGGCACAAAGTCAGCCCACAGCCAAAGTTCAGAACAAATCAAGTCCTCCTTCCCCAGCCCTCAGTCCCAAGCCCTTGTTTTGTGATTCAAATGCAGCTCTTGGAAAAAGGCTAGCCTTGTCACACCTGAAAGTCCAACAGCATGGATAGAATGGCTGAGGGTTCACTGCTTCCGGATCTCAGAGTAAAAACCATATCATTCATAGTAAAAGCATGGAAAAGACACGTGGTGGTTAGCATGTAGCCAGCGAGATGTACAGTCACCTTTAAGTGCTTTAAGTTTTTAATTCATTTTATTGAAATATAAAAGTAAGGATGACTAGGTGGCTCAGTGGTTTGGCGCCTGCCTTTGTCCCAGGGTGCGATCCTGGAGTCGCAGGATCGAGTCCCGCATCGGGCTTCCTGCATGACCCTGCCTCACCCTCTGCCTGTGTCTCTAACTCTCTCTCTCTCTATGTCTATCATGAATAAATAAATAAAATCTTTTAAAAAAGAAATATAAAAGCATATATTGATTCAATTCAACTGTAAATGTTCACTTTATAGTCAAGGAACTTCAAAAAAACTGAAGGTGGAACAACTTCTCCTGTTGTCCTTGCTACAGACATGTCCTCAGTTGCAATGTAAGATCCAGAGCTTCTGTAAATGGCCGAGCACCCTGGCTACAGACGGCAAGAATGTGCGAGTTTTCCTAGGGGTAACAGAGACGTTACTGAGGTCGCCTCATTTTCAGCACTACTCGAGACTTCGTTAAGATTAATTAATTAAATAACGGATCAAGATTAGCTTGATAATCCTATGCCTGAATCATGCGGTTAAATCCTCAACCCCGGGCAGCCCTGGTGGCTCAGCGGTTTAGTGCGGCCTGCAGCCCTGGGTGTGATCCTGGAGACCCGGGATCGAGTCCCACATTGGGCTCCCTGCATGGTGCCTGTTTCTCCCTCTGCCTGTGTCTCTGCCTCTCTCTCTCTCGCTCTGTGTCTCTCATGAATAAATAAAAATAAATAAATAAATAAATCCTCAACCCCTTCTTGGCGGTGCGCACAAGGACTTCCAGCATGGGGCAATTCGTTCATTCAGCCATTTATTTTCTGCCCCTTCAAAGCCAGGAGCCTCACTAGGTGCTGAGATATAAAGATCAATAAGATACGATCTCTGCCCTTAGGATGTTTAAAGAGAACATGTAATGAGTTAATAGTTGAAATCAAGAGGTACTGGCACTCCAATAATGGTTGGGCCGGGTATGGAGAAACATAAAGCAAAGAGCAGTCAACTCAGCCTCTTGGCAGTATGTTTATGAAAGAAGCAACTCCAAGTTATTATTAATGAATCAATCAATCAGATAATATTTTCTTGTCAGGTTGTTGCCAGCCTCTTAACTCACTCTCATGTGTTCTAATAGTAAAGGCAGAATTTTATTAAAAAGCAAGCCCTGGGACGCAATGAAAGGCCCTTTTGCCTCAAGTAAATAAACAAAGACAAATTTTGTCAAATACCAGTCTTTGTTTGACAGCAATACATGTATTTGCTAGGAGACAATGTACATGCATAAATGTCAAATACTGTTTTAAAAGTGCATGGAAAGCAGCGCTGCAGGCATGCCTATGATCATAGAGTCTGGCCACTCCTGACATCTGACTGGAATGTGAAATTGGAGGCTGATTATGAACAAAAGGACACGTCAACTAGGAAGTTAGTGTATAGAAACACTTTAGTGCACAAACAAAGCGTTACAATACAATGCAGCTCTCCAAATACCAGGGGGGCGATAAGTCCACTGAGGTCATGAGTCAACTTTTCAGGCTGCTAGAACGATTAGGTGCAGATTGCTATCAGACTAACCACCATTCCTCAATGCTTCTGGATTACTGCCTTGTATCCTTTTAGTACACTGAACTCACAAAAATTGGAAAGAGTTGTGTCATTTGCTTGCTCATGGATTATTTTACTGTGCCTCTAGAAGGAGGAAATGCTGGGGAAAACAAACATCCTGATGGACCATGTGGAGTGAATGGAGGACTTGGCCTGCCTTCCATACATTGAACACAGGCTGGAACAAGCAGTGACCTTCTGCATAGGGGGTGCAAGAAACTAGAGAAAACTAGTCCCACCACGTAGCCCCTAATGGTACAGGTGCAGAGGCTACAGTTGCAAGATGCAGATAACAAAGTGGCATTAAAACAGGTCAGAGTAAACAGTCTAACATGACAGCCAGGCAAGTGATGACCAATTGTATTTGGTGAATACCTCTGCCAGGCTGACAGAGGAATAGAAGATGCAGGAAATTATACCAATGGAGTTATTCTTCCAGGGTGAAGAGTTCATGGACTGAACCAAGTAGGCTTCTTGTTCTAGAGATAAAGACTGGATGGTTCAACAAACTCTCCAAAGTAAGAAAAGCACAGCCAAGCAGAATCCCAGGAAAATGGATAGATGTGTGTGATCAGATGACAGTGGGACCATGACTGAAGTAGGTCATTAAAAGCCCTAAGTTCTAAAAAGAGTACCATGGCTCCCTCCCCTACTATGCCATACACAGGCAGGAAAAACACAAAGATATCCACTAGCATAACTTCTGTTCAACAATGAACTGAATAGTCTAGACAGTGCAATAAGACAAGAAAAAGGAAATAAAATGTACAAGATTGGAAAGGAAGAAAGAAAACTCTCAATATTCACAGATGATATGATTTTGTATATAGAAAATCCAAAAGAACCCACAAATAAATTACTTGAATTAAAAATGGTTTCACTAGTTTGCCACTTAGAGTCAATACACACAAATCTATTGTATTTCTGTATATCAACAACAGAATATAAAATTATTTAAAAGAAATCGTCTTTTTAAAAAGATATCTTTAAAATATGCTATTTATAATAGCATCAATAATTTTTAAAACCTAGGAATAATAGATGAATAAGAATTCTACTAGAAAACAGTAAGGTATTACTCAGAATATTAAAGAACAACAAAATTAAGGAAAGGAAACTAGGCTCATGGATTCCAAGTGTTAAAGGTGTCAATTCTCCCTAATTTGAATTCAAGAATCACAGCAATCCTAACAAAAAGACTTATTAAAAAATGTTTGGGTTGGCACACCTGGGTGGCTCAATCAGTTAAGCAGCTGCCTTTGGCTGAGGTCATGATCTCAGTGTCCTGGGATTGAGTCTCATGTTGGGCTCCCTGCTCAGTGGGGAGTCTACTTGTCCTTCTCCCTCTGTCCCTTACCCTCCCCTCTTATGTGGGTGCTCTCACTCTCTCAAATTAATGAATAAAAATATTTTTTAAAAATGTTTTGGTTTAGTGGATTGTAAAAGTTCTCATCACAAAAGAAAAATTTTGTGATTACTTATGATGACAGATGTTAGACTTCTTGTAGTTATCATTTTATAATGTATACAAATACCAAACCATTATGTTGTACACCTAAAAAAAATATGTTATACGTCAATTATACTTCAACTTAAAAATAATTTTAAATTTTGGGGTTTTTAAAGAATATTTGGAACCTAACAACCTGTTCTAAAATTTATATGGAAATGCAAAGGCCAAGAGTAGCTAAGATACTTTTGAGCAAGAAGAAGATGAGAAGACTTGTCCTGTGAGAATTAGGATAATGCAAAATTAATGAAAAAAATGGAAAAACTGAATAATACAAAACAAAATAAAGAGCTCAGAAACTGATTCATATCAGATGGCAAAGGTAACACTAATGAGCAGTATAAAAAAGCAGTCTTTTCAGTTAATGGTTCTAGAAAATTGAGTATCCTAATGGGAAAAAAATCAAATCTCATCTCAATTTCAGATGAATTCTAAAAATAGAGATATAGTTCCTATAAGACCAACCCACCCATAGATAATAACAATAAACTTGAGATAAAATATAAAAGATAACTACTATGCTCAGAAAAAAATCTGAAGCAAACAGAAATACAAAGAGACACACCTAGAAAAGGAGTACAGCCTAGGTATTTCCCATTTCCATAGCTTTTTGCCTGTGAAATCTCTTGCATGTGTACAACAGATACAAATAAGTATGCTTCTGGCATTCTTCACCCAGTACACATCATTAAAAACTGGAAACAACCCACATGCTCATCAATAGGAGAATATAAACAGATACACTGTGGTATATTTATACCATTGAATATTACATAGCATCTAGGATGATTAAACTCAGCGATATGCACTAACATTGAAGCCAAACAATATGATTAAATGAAAACAGTTTATTAATAAATACTATATTAAAAATGTACTTTTAAAGGATACATATTGATGAAAAACTATAGACCTACATTTTATTTTTTTATTTTTTTTATTTATTTTTATTTTTATTTATTTATTTTTTTTTAGAGCTACATTTAAAAAAAAATCAAAGGAATGAAAACTGTTGCATTGGGTTAGGGGAGGCAAGTACATAGTTCACTGGGGAGATCATTTGGTTTGATATAGGTTTACAGGCAGATTTTATTTTGAGTGGTGGATTCATTGTTACCTTGTTAAACAAACAGACCATTGAGGGAGCAAGCAGGGGAGCATGTCATAAATTGGGTGGGAATTGAGATTGTACCAACTTTGTGTACTTGGAGTTTACAAAAGAAAGGTAAGCTCTGGGGCACCTGAGGGGCTCAGTGGTTGAGTCTGCCTTTGGCTCAGGTCGTGATCCTGGGGTCCTGGGATGGAGTCCCGCATCGGGATCCCCCCAGGGAGCCTGCTTCACCTCCTGCCTATGTCTCTGTCTCTCTGTGTGTGTCTCTCATGAATAAGTAAATAAAATCTTAAAAAACAAAAAAGGTAAGGAGGGATGAGGAGCTGAAAGAGGGAAGGAGAGAAGTGGGATGGACAAGGACCATCCTGAGATTAGAAGTCACTGGTAGGAGACTATCTTGCGGCAGCCCTCGGCCCTCAGAGAGAGGGTAGAGATGGGATTCTTTCAGCGCTGGCAATTGTTTGGTGCTTGCAGTGGGAGGCCCACGGAGGGCGGGAAAGTGGATTGCAGCCGAGACCCAACCTGTGCTGATAACCACCGGAGCCAGACGGGGCTTTGAGAGACTACCTTTGGTAACTGAGGTGCTGCTGTGGGTTTGGAATGCCTTACTGGGGAGACTGCCACCGGGCACTCCCCCAGAGGGGCGGTGGGGCATAGAGTGAGTCACACGAGGCAGGAGGAAGTAGGTGGAATTCAGAATCTGCGCCAGGATGGGCTGAGTCTTGTGCCCGATCTCCAAGTGGTGGTGGTGAGGAACATCAGCTTAAGTCAAAGGCCAATTCTTCCACTTTGGGTTGTAGGACTTTGGGAGGGTTATTCATCTGCTCTAAGGCTTAGCTTCTCAATGGCAAATGTAGGTAGCTCTTACCTCGTAGAGCTCTCCTAAAAAAGTAAATAAGATAATGTATGTAAAAGGTACTGTATTTTAGGAACTGAACATATGGGGCGCCTGGGTTGCTCAGTGGTTAACTGTCTGCCTTTGGCTCAGGTCATGATCCCGGACTCCTGGGATCGAGTCCCGCATCAGGCTCCCTGCATGGAGCCTGCTTCTCCCCCTGCCTGCGTCTCTGCCTCTCTCTGTGTGTCTCTCATGAACAGATAAATAACATCTTTAAAAAGAGAGAGAGAGAGAGAGAGAGAGAACTGAACATATGATTGCTATAAAATAATCAGATCTGCTCAGCAAATGAGCTCCAAAGCAGACCCATCCTTAGATAGGAGACTGAATCTGCTATCAAATGGCAGGGCCATGTGGACACTGGAAGGAAGGACAGGAATACAAGGGATATGTAAAGCCAGAAGCATGGCTTCTTCACCACCCTGCTGGAACACTTGAGGGGTACTCCTCCCAGCTTTGTTCCCTCTCAAAATCAACCAGAGTCTGCGTGATATTAAAATTAGCAAGTACCTCCACCACACCAGAACCCAGGCTCCTCATCTGAAAATGGGTGGGAAGGATTTTTCATTACACAGGCCACAGGATACACAGCCCTGAATGTCCTCGTTCATTCCTGGGTTTGTTCACGACTGGCTCCCTCACACTCACACTTAAAAAAAAAAAAATACAAAAAGAAAAACAAAAACCTCTTGTCCTTAGATAAATCTCTCCATTACTGTTAAGGAATTCTTGGGATCTGAAATCAGTACTTTGGGAAGTTGTCTGTCTTGGATTATTTGCATTGTCTTTTTTCCCCTTAGGTGTTTTTGGCAGGGAGAGGGGAAAGAGAGAGAGAGAGAGAGAGAGAGAGAGAGAAGCAGTGTTTTTTTTGTTTTTCCTGGTCCATCATCTAGGTAAAGATCCTTTTTGAAAATGCTAGCTTGCGTGAGCACTGCTAAGGAGGGATGAGGAAAGGTGTCTCCAGGATTGATTTGTATAAGTCCCAGTTTCCAAATACGGCAGACATCTCAAAAGATGAAAATTTAGCAGGAAACAGTGAAGGGGCTGTTGGCTCCTGCCATGACTGATCCAACTCCCCTTTTTGTCTCCTTGGCTTTCCATGGACCCCAAGTTTGGGGTTTCCTCCCTTTTGGGGGTTGATGGGAGTAGAGCTCGGGAGCCAAAGGAGCATACTAGAAAACTGACAGCAGCCTGAGCAAGGTAGCTTTTGTCATAGTTTGTTCGTTTCCTCCTTTAACCGGACAAACAGGCTGTATTACCTTTCTATGTAGGTACGGAAGCTTATGGATTCTTTCATTACCCTTGCCTAAGACCAAAACCCTAAAGTTTTCTAATAGTTGCTGCTAGTGCTTCAGGGGCAGAGAGAGCCTTAGCACTTTGAAGGCATCACCTTTACTGCCCAGACACTTTTTTCTGCTCACCTCTTGGTCCCCCACTGGTAGGCTTTCTTTGCTGTGGTTCACCACCTCCATGGTTCTAGGGAAATCTCTTGGTGGGCCAGCTAGGTGAAAATCCAGTACAGGACCAGAGACAGAAAGGACAGAGGGAAATGATTTAGTTCATTCTGATCCCTTGTCTTCCTTTGGGACCCAGATAGTCTCCCCTCTTTTGTGGAAGAGAAAAAGAAAGAAAGCCAGTCAGTCTGGTGTTGCCAAGGTGTTTTTTTTTTTTTTTTTTTTTTTAATTCCCCAACAGCCTCATTGCTGCCTCCTAGTGAAAGCTTGAGAACTGAAAAGAGACCATTTACTGGGGAGGACTTCAGGGGGAAAAGAAGAAACTGAATTTACATAGACTCGCAAACTTTATCAGTGTAATTGTCTGTTTCTCAGTTTCTGATGAGATGTATTTGTGATCACGGGTATTACGTGGCCACAGTGAAAATACAGAGCCCACCCAGACCCTACTGATCAAGGTACACAGTTCTCTGGTTGCTCCCACTTAAGAGCCAACCATAGAAAGCCCAACGAACTTAAAATTCTCTTCCAAGTTATTTTGCCTTCACTATTCACTCACACAGACCATTTTCTTTCCTATATCTTGGTCTTTTTCATCTTCAGATTAAAAAGCAAAAAACAAAAGCATAACCTCATATCAATTCAAGCGTAAGACCCATGGACTTTAAAACTGAATTTACATTTTGGCACATGAGAAAAGGATGGCATAAAAACTTTGTGAAAAGCTCAGCCAGATTCAGAGAAGTATGAAGGCTGGTTCACAGTAGCAGTCCCACCTTTTTCTGCCTTTCACTCTCGGCTACTGTGAGGGCCCTGGCTGGGAAGGGCGTAGGCCAAGAATATTGATCCCCTGAAAGCTGAAATTGAAACCTCAATCTCTCCTATTTTGAAATGTGTGAAATTTTATTTGGTGACCAGGTAAACAAACACACAATGAGCCATGTCCTTTTTTGGGTATGGAAAGCACCTTTGTTCTCTACAGTTCAACATTCTTGGACTTGAGAACTTTCAAATTTGGGTCGTTTAATACCCCTAAACAGGCAATACTGTACAATTTATAAAACTACATCCAAGGAAGCTTGTGGATTTTACTTCTTATAAGATGTGGTACACATAAGCACACATTTCAATCGCATATACAAACATTTTTTCCCCATGGCAATCATTTTTTTACAACAGATTTTTAAATTTGAAAAGAGTAGACTATAATTTAACTCACCAATATAAATACCTTTTCTCAATCCTTATCTGTATATGTCAAGATAATTTTTATGATTAGATTCAACTTCTTTCACGATGTTTAGTGAATAACAGTTTTTTTGTATCTTGCATCCCCACATATATGTTCTTCATATGACAGTGTATAATATTTTTGTCTCAAACCTACTATACAAGTTGGGTTGAAAGCTCAGGGATGATAATTTTGTAGTTTATCATCACAAAACAGTATATTTAATATTCTAGTCTATGTAATTACACCTGCTAGTGTTTCAATGTTACTCCACCCAGAGTCTGTGAATGACAGGGTGGCTTTATAGAGCCTGTAAAGGAATACGGTTCCACAGAAATAAGTCCAATTGTTTCGGCAATACAAGGACATAACTAATACAAAATAAACATTTGTAAATGTGATGCTGTAAGAAAAATACAGACTCTCATACATTCCACTGTTAGCTCACATTTCTATCCATCACAGCAACTAAAATGAAAGCAAAAATCACTATTCTTAAAATAAGCAATAAAACAAGCGTAACTTTTAAATAAATCTGATGGCCCCAAACAGCTTTTATTTAAGTCCATAACTACAATCAAGGCTCTGTGTCTGTGTGCCTGTGTATGGGATGAACATATATACTGCAGGGACGTCTTAAAGAGTTAACCACTTATAGAACTTTCCACTTGCACACACCACATGGCTAGGTCCAATCCTAACTGCCAAAGAAAGAAGGCAAGCGGGTGCTCCCTGGAAGACAGGCCAACTTGTGAATAGAACCTCCGGACTGGTCATGCTATGGGTGTGCCGCAGCATACCAAGAAGTGATAAAAATATGCAAACAAAATCATGCTATTTTTGCATCATGTCAATTACAAGGAAAACCCTGCTCTTTCTAAAGGAAACTGAGTTTAACAGCCTAAAGCCATTTCAGTACAGAGTTGATTGGTATGTTTTACTCTGTTCTTCCAGAGCGCCGTTCTGACACTCGCTGATTCCGAACACCTACCTTCACCCTATCTGTGCATTTAAGTGAGATAGTGTTAACTGTACCTGAAAGAGATCAGCATATAGATGGCTCTGTCGACCAGAACAGAAACAAAACAAACAAAACAAAACACCCAGATTTTTCAAAGAGCTGAAACGGTCAGCCAAGGATGCCTATTCTCAGCCCGGGCGAGCTCCTTTCCGAAAAGGTTGCCAAGAGCACGCTCGGTTCCTCCTCAGTTATTTTTCACTTCACTACCTCTGACTGGGTGCATCATCAGCGCAAGAAAATGCGAGAAAAGCATCTGTTGCAAGTGACATCTGGACCTCCAAGGAAAATGAGCACTTTCTTCCTAGGAGAAGTCTCCAACATTTTCTAGAGTGCGTCCCCTCTTCTGCCGCAGCTCGAGAGGCTCTCCTCGTCCCGCGAGCCTCCTTCCTCCGGGCAGAGGATGCCAGAGCCGAGACCAGTGCCAGGGTAGCCGGGATGACACCAGGGGCTGCCAACGCCACACAGTGCGCAGACTCCGCGGCGCGCTCCTAGCTCTCCGCTCGCCTCAACCTGCTCTCCAGCGAGGAGGGGTGGGAGGAGGCGTACGGAGGGGGCGGAGGGGATCCAGTTTAATTCGCGGGCCTGGGGGTGTGGGAGCGGGAGGAGGCTCGGCTGGTCCCTCCCCCCGCCCGGCGTCCTGGGCTCCACCTCCTCCGCGTGCCCCCAGATATACACACACTCGGTCGCGGCCGGACATGCACACCCAGCGCCGGCTCCGGGCGCGTGCACACGCAGGTGGCCGCACTCACCTGAGCCCGTGCCCAGGGCTCTGGCCGCCTCGGGAGCGGCGGAGTGGCGGCCTGGGCCAGGAAGGGGCCCCCGGTGCTACGGGAGTGGGGGAAGCGGGAGCAGCCCCAGCGCGGACCTGCGAATAGAGGTGATGGCGCGTTTCCCCTAGACCCCTCCGTCTGCACCTCCGCCCGGCGCCGGCCCGGCCCGGGCCCGAGAAGCCGGAGAGGGGCCCCCGGCGCGGCGCACACGCGGGCGCACGCAGCGAGGCGAGCGCGCCGGCAGGGGCGCGGCGGAGGCGGCGGCGGCGGCGGCGCCGGCGCAGGAAACTTGGGCGAAGTTAGTTGCGAGCGTCGGGCGGCGGCCGGGAGCAGCCCGAGGGGACGCGGCCGGAGCCCGGCCCGCCGCGCCGCCCCCCGCGCCCGGGCTCGGCCGGCGCCCCCGGAGGAGCTCGGAGCCCGCGGAGCCGGCATGGCCCGGGGGCCTACGGGACGCGGCGCCTCGGCCGGCCGGAAGGATTGCCCCTGAGGCCCAGCGCCCCCGGGCTTGCTCCAGCCTCCAGCCTCCAGCCTCCAGCCTCCAGCCTCCTCCGCCGACCGCAGCCGGAGAGGAAGACCCGCGAGGCAGGTGCGGGCGCGGCAGGCATCTGCCCCCGGAAGCCCCCCGCCGGCCGCGGGCGGGGGCGACTCCCACCCGCGAGCCTCCCACCCTGCCCGGAGCAGCGAGACCGGCCGGGGACGCCGCGCCCCGCGTTCCCTCGCCGCGCCCGGACCCTCCTCCGCCCCCGCCCCCACCCCCCACCCCACCCCACCCGCTGCTGTCAAATGAGAAAGTCACCGAGGAGAACCCAAACACTGCAGCCAGCGAGGGCCGCCTTCGGCACTTGGCAGCACGCGGCGCTGGGCTGCGCGGCTCACCTCGGCCGGGCCTCCGCGGCGCCCGTCTGCGAGCCGCCGTGCGCCTAGGGCCGAGCGGGCCGAGCGGAGGAGGGCGCGGCGGGACGGCCGCCACCCGCGGGGAGCCCGGAGCCCGCGCGGCCGGGGAGGAAGGACGGAAGGAAAGCCGAGGGCGACCCGCCACCGTGGGGCGGGGGCGCCGCCCACAAGTTGCTGTGCCCGCGAGAGGATTTTCCCGAGCGTCCGGCGGGAGAGACCGGGGCGGCTCGGGGCGCGCGCGGCGCAGGGCTCGGCCCCCGGCGCCCTCTTCCCGGGCGGGAGCGACGCCCGGGCGCCAGGTGGGGCGCGGCGCGCGCGGGCCGGCCGAGCGGGTCCCCGCGGACCGCCACCATTGATTTCCTCCGGGCGGAGGGCGACGGCCCCGGCGGCGGCGGCGGAGGCGGAGGAGGCGGCGGAGGAGGCGGCGGAGGCGGCGGCGGGGGGCTGCAGCCGCGGCTCGGCGACAGCATGTCCAAGCCGGTGGACCACGTCAAGCGGCCCATGAACGCCTTCATGGTGTGGTCGCGGGCTCAGCGGCGCAAGATGGCCCAGGAGAACCCCAAGATGCACAACTCGGAGATCAGCAAGCGCCTGGGCGCCGAGTGGAAGCTGCTCACCGAGTCGGAGAAGCGGCCGTTCATCGACGAGGCCAAGCGCCTGCGCGCCATGCACATGAAGGAGCACCCGGACTACAAGTACCGGCCGCGGCGCAAGCCCAAGACGCTGCTCAAGAAGGACAAGTTCGCCTTCCCGGTGCCCTACGGCCTGGGCGGCGTGGCCGACGCCGAGCACCCGGCGCTCAAGGCGGGCGCCGGGCTGCACGCGGGCGCGGGCGGCGGCCTGGTGCCCGAGTCGCTGCTCGCCAACCCCGAGAAGGCGGCCGCCGCCGCCGCCGCCGCCGCCGCGCGCGTCTTCTTCCCGCAGTCGGCGGCCGCCGCCGCCGCCGCCGCCGCCGCCGCCGCGGCCGGCGGCCCCTACTCGCTCCTCGACCTGGGCTCCAAGATGGCAGAGATCTCGTCGTCGTCGTCCGGCCTGCCGTACGCCTCGTCGCTGGGCTACCCGACCGCGGGCGCCGGCGCCTTCCACGGCGCGGCGGCGGCGGCTGCAGCGGCGGCCGCGGCCGCCGGGGGGCACACGCACTCGCACCCCAGCCCGGGCAACCCGGGCTACATGATCCCGTGCAACTGCAGCGCGTGGCCCAGCCCCGGGCTGCAGCCGCCGCTCGCCTACATCCTGCTGCCGGGCATGGGCAAGCCTCAGCTGGACCCCTACCCCGCGGCCTACGCCGCCGCGCTATGACCCCGCGGGGCCGCCTCGCGAGGACCGCTGTGCACACGTGTACATGTGTATAGGTACGAGCTCCGCGGCCTCCCCGCGCGCCCTCCCTCCCGCGACGGGGGCCCCGCGTTGTATGTACAGAAGATGTATAGGCGCAGGCAGAGGCGGAGACGCCGGTCGGGGCGCGAGTGGCAGAGCGCGCGAGGGCTCGGGCGAGTGTGCGTGTGAATTCACAGGAGCATTTCAGACCCGCACATCGGCGGCCCCCCTTCAGGAGGGCGGTTGCATCCGACAGCAGTTGATGTTTGCTTTGCACTTCGGAACCTGTTGCGTTTGGGCCCACGGAGGTGGAGGAGTCACTTTTTGACACATTGGGCTTTCCAGTTTTGTTTGTTGGAAGTTACATTGTCGGTTTTGTTTTTGCTTCTCATTATCTTGTGTTTTTTGTTTTGTTTTGTTTTTTTAAGATTTTTTTTTTTTTTCCCTCTTTTCTTTCTTCCCTCCTGGTCTGTGTCGCATGCACTCTGTTCAAGTGTTAGGTCTGAAATGGCTGGCACAAGGGAAAAGCTGATCTGTGTCAGGAGTTTTCTCAGAGCGACATGGCTCTGAGCAGCCTTGCTCCCTATTTGTACTATTTGACTTTGCAAATCTCTGTTCTCTCAAGCAGAACTCACAGACCGGATCCATTCTTGACCAGTGACCGGCTCGAATCTGGCCTTTTGTATGTGAGACGATCACGCTTTCTGTTGTTTATCACGTCATATGCAAATGAGAGCAAGAGCCCTTGAGAGCAAGGAATGCAAACAAGAAATAATGTGCGAGATGAAAACTTGTCAATTGGGTTTTATCCCTTAAAAGCGAAAACTGAGAAGTCTCCCTGGGTCCACTTGCTGGGATTTCTGACACAGTTTACAGAAAGATAAAAGGCACTGTTCCTATTTTTCCCCTTATGGCTGAGTTCACCTTAAGATTGTAAATGTGTAAATGTCCGTGAAAACATGGAGTCTGAAAATGTGTTATTTGCGTTGCCCTAAACTTGAGTCGGTTTTAGACTCTAAAGCATTTTGAGCAAATGTCAAAGTTAACTTTTAAAAATTGCGGGACTATTTCAGAATCGCAATTTTATCTAAGATTAAATCAGACTTTTTCGTCTGAGTGGTAATGATATATTTATTATTTAGCAAAACTAAAAAAAGAAAAAAGAAAAAAAACCACCCGAATTGTTTGACTAATGTCTCTGATTTTCAGCTAGCATTTCTTCACCAACTTGAACCGCTTAAATGTGTTTTGGAGTTCCCTCCCTAATTAGCTTATTTTTTAGATGACCTGCAATTCATTTGCAAATTATGATAAAACACATTTTAGAGAAAAGAACCTCAATTATAGCTTTTTGTTTCTTTTTAAATGTATATATTTTGACTAATGTTTGTGAATGAAGTTGGCTAACATGTATTTAGTTTCATTTTGACTTTATGTAATATAAAGTTTTAAAAAGTTTAAGTATTGGTTTTAACCTTTATGTGTAAATGGTTTTCTTGTGTGATCTTCTAATTTAATATTAGACGTCTAAACTATATCTGTAAATTAGAATCCGACTATCACTCTGTTCATTTTTTTTGAACAAAGAGTTTAAATAAAGCCTGAACCAGGGAAAAGAGAAAATCCTCTATTTCTTGTTGAGTTCCTAACAAGATTTTTATCTGAATTGCCCTTACGTGCCTGGTCCAGGTGAAGTGTAAGGTATCCTCCAAAGGCAGCCTTTGTTTCACTTTTGAATAGATTTACTAGGAAATCTAAATCAAGCCATTGTTATTCAGAGCCAAAAACCTGATTTATCACATTTTTAATCGTGAATAGGAAAGAAGATAAAAAAAAAAAAACCCAAGTAGTTGTATTATCTTGGTTTAAAAAAAAAAAAAAAAGGGCATTCATGAACCAGTAGAACAGAGCCCATTGAAAACATCCAGACCGTTCAAAGCATTTCACTAGTTTCCAGTAACATTTTAAGAGAGGAAAGTTGCCTGACCACTTTATCTTGTTAGTAGGAGAGCCCCGCCACTTAAGTCAGTGTAATTTGTTCACGTATCTTTGGCATATTCCTTGTTTACACTTTAAGATTTTATTTGGAAGGATAATCACTGCTAACGACAATGTACGACTTCTGGCCTCTCTGGGGCTTTATTCTGTCCTACTGAATGGCATTAAAATAGAAGTATTACAGATTCTGATGGAGAAGGTTGAATTTCCAGGGCTAGACAAGTTTTCACATAAAGGGTTTTCATTTGAGAAAGGAAATTATAGGGCACTAGGAAGACTCTCAGAGAAAAAAAAAAAATTAACTGTAGGAAGATCTTGATTTTCCATCCCCTGAGATAGAAATTCTTAAGATACAGGACTCAACTAGTCATCAACTAGTTTCCCCCCCCACTGACAGAGGCCATCTCTGGGAGCTGCACATCTTTATAAGCGACCCAGCTCTTTAAAGTCATTGTTTTCCCCCCAACGGAATAATATTTTAAAAACCATGAAAAGTTTTGGAAATGTGAGAAATAGGCTCTGCTGGTTTGACCCTGATTCACTAATTAAAACGATCCCTCTCCTGTTATTCCCTGAGCTCTTTGCAATATTATAAGTTAATTCATATGGTTCTGAGCGATTATGCAAAACTAATTTGGACTGTCCAGGGGTAATTATCCCTGACACGGTTAATTAAATCCTTTCAAGGCTTCGTCTTTCCCTTTTGTAGCAGCCCATCACTTCTCAACACGGAACTTCCTGCGGCTTGCTGGAAATCACCCCAGCCCTAAATCTAAGTTACCTCCCCGAGCCTTCCAGCTCGGCCCCACCGGCCAGAAGATTCCCCGCCCCCTCCCTCCCACCCCACCCCCTCCCTTTTTCCCAAAGATCAGCATTTTCTGGGAGCGACGCTCCGGAGTGCTGATGAATAAGAAGAGGTCTGGAAAGATGAGTAAGGGGAGGGGGGAGGCTGCCGGGGCTGCGCACACAGGGTCACATCGTCAACAGATTGTGTGCGCGCCTGTTTGGTTGCCTGAGTAAGTCCACAGGCCCCACGGGGGTGACCAGTTTAGCACCCCTTCGACTCCAGCGTTCTTGCCAACAAGTTGCGTCTGGAGAAAGCCTCCCCGCACGTTAGACTGGGAGCGCCTCTAGGGCAAGAGCGTGGAGAAGGGCCTGGGTGTGTGCGTAGGAGCCTGAGAGCGGCCCACGAATAGGGCCGGGACGAGGCACAGCGCAGGTGCGGGCTGGAGAGCTCCCCGTTTATATCCATCTCTCTTTCTTCTCTCCTCCTTCCCTCCCCTCTTTTCTTTCCTTCTTACATTTTCCTTTCTTTTTAAGGTTTGCAAAAGCCACGTCGGCATTTTTTTTTTTTTTTTTTTAGGTTGCCCAAAGGCTTTAAACAAGCCTCACCCCTGAAGGGCCAGGCGTGTTGCCTCCAGGCTTTGCGCAAACAGGTGGAATGGACCGTGTTTGAGCTCTAAGCCCCGGAGCTGGGGGACGGACGGGGCCGCGCGCGAGACGGCTGGGCCGTTATTGTCGCTTCTCCTGACAATCAGCCCCCCACCCCTTCACCCCCCGCCCCCCGGCCGCCGCAGGAAGCAAGAACAAAACCGCGCCCGTCTCCCTCTGGTCCCGCGACTCCGGGCGGCCTCCGCGACGGGCGCGGAGGATGCGGAGGCACCGGCGGTCCTCCCGGAGCAGCAGGGACCGGCGCGCCAGCCAATCAGAGCGCGGCTGGGCGCGGGCGCTCCCCGCCGCCGCCGCCGCCGCCCCCTGCGGGCCGGGGAAGCTCCCCGCACCTCGGCCGCCCCCAGCGCCGGAGTCTGGCCTGCGCCCGCAGCCCCGCCGAGGCAGAGCGCGCCGTCCAAACTTTATTAATCTCTCCCCGGTTCTTTCTCCCTCAGCCCAGTGCATCTCAAAGGTCAGCCCTCTTCTTTTAAAAGACTGATATTATTAATTCACTGACAATCCCCCCCCTCCCCATTTCTTTTTTTCTCTCTTGCAGGGGTGGGGGGGGGGAGAAGGGGGGGGAATCGTGAAAGAGCTTTTTTTTTTCATCCTTTTTTTTTTTTTTTTTTTTGTCCTTCAGTGGGAGCGTTTAGACAGTCGAGGAGGTTTTGTCCGGGAACAAAACGCAGGGTTGGGAGGTTTTGTGAGAGTGTTGTTTGTTGAAGTGGAGCTAAGAAAAAGCGGCGGCTTTCTCCTTATTGTGAAGAAACCAATCAGTGGTATTTGGAAAACTGTTAGCATTGTGCACTTCTTCTGTGTCCATTGTGAGGCGTTTCTTTTCACAAGGTTTTTTTTTCAGCCGATCCAGCTGGCCGGAATGAATAGCGGTGCAATGTGTACACGCTTTGTCCCCCCGGCCTTCAAGTAGCCTCCATTGAATAGACTAAGTTGACACTGCGTGACAGTGAAACAACATAATAAAAAATACATGAGCCCCTGAATAGGAGCAGGCGCATAAATAAATAAAATGGGTGACCAAAACTGGATAAACTGAATGACAAAACGGTGAAAGGGGAACAAAAAGATATTTAACACGCTAGATTAGCATTAGAATGCGATCTACAAGGCAGAACAATTGATGAATAGGTTTACCGGCCAAGAAAGAAATGGACTAAATGCCCTTTGAATAGATATGCTTTTTGCAAGGGCTTTGAATAGATATGCTTTTTGCAAGGGTTGAATGGGAAAAGGTAAAGATGAAGCTATGCAAATGAGCGGGGGAACTTTTTATATATATTCTTTAAACACACACACGCACTGCGGGAGGAGAGTGCTGCCTGGGGATGTTTATAGAAGCAATAATTGCCATTATTAGCATTGTCTGCAGCAGATAGGAATTGAACAGGTTGGGATAATATAGGGTAGCGGTAATTATTCTTCTAATTAATGGTGCTTTGGTACTTGAAAAAAGAAAAAAGGAAAGGAGAAGTAAAAGTTATGCAGAAGTTATGTTTCCTTGTGTCCGTTTGCCCAGCGTTGGAATCTGTGGAGCAGCAAGTCTGGCCATTCCAAGATGCGTGCTGATCTTAGAACGTTCCAGGGAGCCGATCCTTAGCCTCTGGATTGGGGGGCCTGATTTCCATTGACGTCGCGTTTTTGAGAGGCTAATATAGTGGCTGGTACCTGGTAGGTGCCGAATGAAGAGTTGTGGAATGAATGAATATAAATTTAATGGGGGAACCCAAGCCTCCTATGGAGGTGGGGGGAGGGGTGACACCGAGACTGCTTTGCCTTTCACCACCCCCTGCCACCCCCGCCCCCTTTATCTAGAGGCGGGGAGTGGTCCAGGAAGGAAGATCGCCGCTTCCCCCCACTTTTCTAAGGGTGCGTCCTTTGTCCATCTGGGCCGCTGGAAAAGATATAAACACCAAACAAGCGACGAGCAACTGCAGCCCCCCCCCCAATTCCATTTCTGTCCTCACCCCTAAATCCACCCCAAAGGCAGAGCCTTTGAGCAGCCCCACCTGGCTGTGTAGAAACATTGTACCCACCCGTTTAAAGAGTCGTTCTCTCCCCTTGCCCCCGCCGCCTTTCCCTTCCAGTCTGTCTTTGACCGAGTTCCACAGGCCCAGGGAACCTCCTGGCCCAGCTGCCAGCGAAGGCAGGGCGCGAACCCTCCGAGATGCGGGCTGTCCTCGGATTGCGCGCGCTGCCCTGGAGGCGGGTGTCCGTAGGGGCCTTTACAGCCAACCGAGTCCATTATTTTCCAGGGTTGACCACCAGGCCTTCGGGGCCGCTGGGCCACCCAGCCATCGAGGTTTCCAGTCGCTTTCTGAGTTGCCCCTAACTTAAATGAATAATGCAAATTACAGACAGCGGAGCTGACAGGGCCCCGCGGGCGCGCGGAACCTCCGAGGGCGCTCGGAGCAGCCGCTCTCCCGACCTCCCCGACCTCCCCGACGGCTGGCGGGAAACCGAGTTTTGAGAAGCAGTGACAACTGCTTCTGAATTGTGGTGACCAAGGGGGCGGGGGACGGGGTGGGGGGGGGTGTAGAATCCCAAACTCTAAAAGCAGTGGGTTCCTCCCCCCCCCCCCCCACACACACACACTTCTTCTTTTTAAAGAAGCAATTGAGCCTTACCAAGCGACGGGAGCCGCGCCGAAGCCTCGCATATTTTAAAGTGTAACCCGAGCCTTCGCTGTTTCAGCTTCACTTAAAACATGCAAATTCTTAGAATCTGACAAATCTGAAAAACTTGGAGAGAGCTCTCTCCGGGATAAAGCCGCTGAAAGTCACTTTAAGGTGATAACTGGGGGGCGATGGGCGTTTGTGCGGGAGGGGACGACCTGTTGGATTGGGTTTTCCAGGGTCTAGGCGGCGCCGGGCCCTGGGCGACCGCCTGGACCCGACGCGGGGAAGTGGTACCCACAGGGCAACCAGCCAGGGCGTCTCCGCTTTGGTGACCCCCACCGCCCCGGCCGCTCCCCGCCCGGGCCCCTCACCGCACGCTTTGTCAGGTAGACTCCAGCGCCCTCGCCGCCGCCGCCCCATCATTCACACTTGACTGGAGGAAATAAAACCGGCTTTGGCTTTTTAATTCCTTTTGAAGATGTTTCCACCTGATTTCTACCTCCTTTGGGCTCCTCGCTTGATTGGGGGAGGGGTTATTTAGGGACTTTTTGACAAACAGCAGAAGTTAAGGTACTAATTGTAAACACCCCGTTGCTCTCTTTGAATGTATTTATTATCATATTAGCCGAGCACTTGGAGACACTCGGCCTATTACTCATTTCGAGCCTCTAGGCAAAGAATTCTCCTACTGAGATCGACCAGTAAAACCAGATTTCTTGAGGGAAATTACGAGGACGTCTGCAGACGCTCTTCGCCGAATGATATTCCTGGATCGTCAATTTCACATGCGTACCCTCCTCCCTACTCAGCCCAGCCTTAGTATTTTATTTCGGGATCACCCCAAGGTAATTAGCCGCTCGCAGAAAGCTTGAAATCTCAAAAGGAGAGGCGCAGCCTAGGATAACACAGACCAAGTGAGGCTTTTCAGATCGGTTGACTCCACTGGGGCTACCTTTTTCCTGAGGTCAGGAGTGGAGAGAAGTCTGTTTGCAGAGGAGGGAACACCTTTAAAAGGGGTCTCAGGAACCCAGGATGTGTGTGGTGGGTTGGGGGGGGGGTGATAGGGGGGATGGGAGGCGAGCTTCCTAGAATGTCACCACCTTGACCTCGAAGGGAGCTCAGACTATCCTCCCTAGAGTCCCCCGAAAATACTGCCACTGAGTTCGGGGAACTTTATAGCGCTTTCCCCATTTGCCCATTTCAAGTCCCAAAGTTGGTGCGCGTGCACGCGCGCGCGCGCACACAGACACACCCCTGGTTTGGAGCAAACCCGGGTTTATTTAGCACCATATGGTAAAGCCTGGGTTTGGGAATAGCCGCCGACATTCCGACAGATTGGAAGTCTACGCGGGCGTGTATCAAGCGGCGGAGGAAATTGCGTGGAATCCTCACCGCGCCCCAAACACACGGGAACTTGCCCCACAAAGTTTTCGCGCTCGCTCCCCCTCGCTCTCTCCTACTTCGCTGAAGTTTGGATAAGCGTGTTTGCTTTCATCTGGACCGCCTGAGAGGTGGCCTAGGTGGCCTCACTCTCCCGGCATAGACCCGCTCAGTGACGACGAATGAAAAAAACGCACGTGGAGCTTGGGGAGAGGAGATGGAGAACCTTTTCAGGGAGGCAGCAGAAAAGCGGGTGCTGAGCGAAACGGAAGGATAAGAGCGAGGGCAAAAGAGAAAGAAAATCGAGACAGGAAAGGTAATAGAACAGCAGCACCACTGACACTCCCTCTTGCCTTCGGGTTCAACACCTGGGAGAGGTGCTGGCAAGGGCAGGTGAGGGAGAGGACGTGCCGAACAGCAGCAGGAGGAGGAGAATCTCAGACCTTCAGACGCCCCCCAACCCTGACTCCCCTGCAAGATCCCTGCGGGTTCGCCGCATCTGGGAAGAGTGGCCCGGTCTGGGAGGGCGGGGAGTGGGAAGCCAAGATCATGCGGGCTCTGACAGGTTCCGCGTGGACCTGTGGGATCCGGAAGCCACGGAGGGCCCTGAAGGTCCCCCCATCTCGGCCCCTGTGCCTCCCTGCTCTGCTGCTGGAGCCACAGGAGAAAGAGGAGCCTCTGGAAGTGGGGCCAGCCTCTCCCGCACGAGTGTAATCCCTGCAGACCCGCAGTGGAAAACCCATTATGTGCTGTCTGAAACTTACTTAGGAAAAATAAATCACAATTATGATGAACTTTAGAAGAGGGGTCGGTAGCAAGCGTGGGACTGTGGAGCTAAAGCTGTCGTTTCTTCCTGGGAAATCTGCCCTGATGGACCTTAAGGACAGCTCGGGCGCTCTTTCCGGCTCCCCGGCGAGAGCTGCGGGCATTAGTAAGGTCCTTAGCTAATCGCCCCAGTCCCGCTTCTCAGCCAGCGCCCCACTTCGGGCCTCTCGAGGACGGGGCTGCGGGACAAAGGCTCCGTCTGCCTAGCTCCAGACCCAAGGTTTCTTTGCGCTTCTAGAGTGCAAGCCCAAGTCGCTGTTCCGCCTTTTTCGGGGACTCGGTTTTCTCCTGCAAACCCAGACTTGAGTAAGTAGTGAGAGCAGCGGTTGATGAATATGTATTCGAACGGGCTGTTTAAGGCAGCGCGAATAAACATGAGCCCGCGGTGGCAGCGCCCACCCGCTCCCTTTCACCTCTCTGGGGCGCGGGGAGCCGGAACGGGTGAGTCTCGCATTCCTGATACCGCGGGGACGTGGGTCTGCTGGAGAAGCGCTGAGCCTCTCCGAGCTCCCCCACCCTATCCCCACCCCCACCCCCAGGGACCCTCCCCGTCCTACCTCCCGCACCCCCCCCCCCCCACCTGGCTGCCCGAGCGCAAGGCAGGTGGCGCAGATCCGCGCACACCCACTCCTCGGGGGCTTTGGACACCGTTTTCCTTCTAGAAAGCTGCCTTGACTTGTGTCACTGAGGTGCAGATCTTGCGAACCTGGGGGTGGGGTAGGGGCGTGGGGGGAAGAGTGCTCTTCTCCCTCTCCAGATTTGGGGTAAGCATTGCTCCACACGAGTCTCTGCGCAAAACTCGAGAACCCTGAACTTGTCCCCGGGCGTAGTGGACGGAGGTCGTGAGGGGCCTGCCCTCGCAGAAGGCGTTTGTTCTCAGATGTCTGCGGGCGGAGGGGCGGCCGCCGGGAACAACTGCCCACCCACTACACTTCCCAAGCCGCGCCACCTCCCGCTGGGAAAAGTCGCCCTTGGGCCTCTTTGTCTCCCCGGAGCCGGGGCGTCTTCGCCTTTGGAAGCCGTGTGAAATAGCCAAGCTGGCTGTACACGCAGGCCTGGGCAGCTTCGCCACCCGCAGACGCCCCGGCCCCCGGCCTCTGTCTCCTCTCGGGCACGCGCCGGGTGACCGGCCTGCGCCGGGCGGCATCGGGTGCCCGCGGCCCGCAGCGCAGCCCCGGGGCTCAGGAGCGGGCGGCGGCGAGGCCTGGCTTGCCCCTGGGCCAGGCCCGCGGGGAGCAGCCGAGACCCAAGCCTCCTCGGACCTCGAGGCCTGCTCCAAGCCTCAGGCTCCCTCCCGCAGCTGCGTTGTTGCCAGCCCCCACTTCGCACCCAAGGCTGCCACTCTGGCCCTCACCTTGGGTGTAAGAGGAGAGTCGGCTTCTGCACCACGCCCCCCCCCCCCCACGCCGAGCGCCCGGGACAGTGACCCTTCCCCGCGCAGAGAAGCCCTGGGGGGCGGGAGGCGCTTCGCACCACCGGGCCGCTGGCTTCCGCGAGTGGGAAGAGTTCCTAACCCCACCGGGCTAGCGCCTGTCGCAGGTCAAGAGAATGCGGTCCTTGAGATAAAGAGCAGGGTTTTAAAGCTTTAGGGGACCAGGTCGAGACCACGTCTCTACCCAGATGGGACGGCTGGAGGCTTTCTCAAAAAGTGTTCCCTGAAAATGATGACTTGTGGGCAAAAGCGTTGGGCGTGGGGGATCGCCCCTAGCTAGATTACCTTCACCAGGGAAGTGGATGTAAAGGATGCTCTAGCACGCCCCTGAAAGCTCTTCTTCCTGCAGGAAAAACTGGGGCTGGTACTTCTAGAAGCATAGGGCAAGCCTTGAGGAAGGTTTGGAGAATTCAGAGTGGTTCCGTTGGCTAAGGAGAGCTCCTGGCTAGGGGAACGCCCTCACAAGAGGATCAGGAGTGGGAGAGGAGAAGGCACTTGGGGTTCTGGACTAAACTATGGGAGGCAAAGCAGGATGTCTGGGATAAATTTCATCCATATAATAGCAAGGTGAAGAACCCTAAGTCATCTAGAGATGCCGACAAGCCACTACTAGCAACGGCTATTCCCAAGCTCCTAATTTTGCCAGGTGAGCCCCATCAGATACCCAAGACCAAGGAAGCATCATTCACATTATATTCTGTGTGAGTGCCACCCCCTAAGCAACAATAAGATTTCCCCTCTGACATCCTTAAAAATCAAAACAGAAACCCCTTGATAAAATGCTCTTTCTGATGTTCTCTGCTTTCCAAGTTGAAATTCACTTTCTCCTGACTGTGGGCAGATTGGGCTGGGGATGCTGCTGGTCAAGATATAAAAGTGTCTCCTATTCATCGCAGAGTTATTTACAATAGCTAAGATCAGGAAGCAACCTAAATACCTGTGAATAGATGAATGGATAAAGAAGATATGGTACGTGTATTTATATGTACCATGGACTATTACTCAGCCATAAACAAGAGTGAAGTCTTGCCATTTGCAACAACACGAATGGCCCTTGAGGGTGTTATGCTAGGTGAGATAAGTCAGACCAAAAAGGAAAAATACTGTATGATTCATTTACATGCGGAATCTAAAAAATAAAGCAAGCCAATAAAACAAAATAGAAACAGACTCACGGGTACAGAAAACAAACTGGTGGTTGCCAGAGGCGGGAGGGTGGGGGGGTGGCGGGTGGGGGGTGGGATGGGCAAAATAGGAGATAACAGGTACAAACTTCCACTTATAAAATAAATAAGACACTGGGATACAATGTACAGCACAGGGAATATAGTCAATAATATTGCCACAACTTTTTATGGTGAAATAGTAACTACACTTACTGTGATGATCATTTTGTAATATATATAAATATTAAATCACTGTGTTGTACACCTAAATCAATATCGTATATCAATTATTCTTCAATTTTAAAGAAAGAAAAAAATTGTCTCATTTTTCTGCTTCAACAAAGCAAGCCACCAAGAAGCCTTTTCCCTTGAACTACAAATGTGCAAAGGCAAAGGCTTCTGGCTTAATATGGCTATTGAAAAGTGAGAGAAACTCAGCTGGCAAGTGAATTCCTCAGAGGGTGCCACAGCTCTCCTCCCCTTCTGACATTTTTATGAATCAGAGTAAAGTAAAACTGTTAGTAAACCCTGATAGGGTGCTTTAAACGCATCATTGTTAAGAATTGGAGGGGGTAGAGGGGTGCCTAGGTGGCTCAGGCAGTTAAGCCTCTGCCTTTTGGCTCAGGTCATGATCTCAGGGTCCAGGGATGGAGCTCAGCATAGGGCTCTCTGCTCGGTGGGAAGCCATTCTCCCTCTCCTCCCTGCTCATGCTCTCTCTCGCTAGCTCTGTCTCTTTCTCTCAAATAAATAAATAAAATCTAAAAAAAAAAAAAAGAAAAGAAAAGAAAAGAAAAGAAAAGAAAAGAAAAAAAGAATTGGAGAGGGTAGAGCTGTGTTGTGCTAGATTTAGAATCCCAGCTATGCTGAGGCTACAGAAAGGAAAAGGAGCCTGGTTCTTCATGTTATCTCCTGCCCGTTCTCCCAGGTGCTCAGTGCTAATGAGCAGATACCTTCACTCCACCCCCACAACTACCTCCCTACCAGCTGTGCACCCACAAGAAAGCTGTGCCTTCTTTCCTGTGACTAGAGATGGACGGTTTGCAGTGAGGGCCAGCCTCTCTATTTGGTCATTAGACCCCATCTCCTTTCCAATAGGTGATCTCTTAGGTGCCCCCAATGATCCCCACTTCCTGGAATTCATGCCTTTGTGTAAGCCTCTCCCTTTGAGTGTGGGCTGTACCTAGTGATTTGCTTCCAACAAAAAGTAATGGGAGGGCACTTCCCGATTCAATTACAAAAAACGATGACTTTCCCATTCTCTCTTTCTCTCTCAGCTCTTGCTCTGAGGGAAGTCATCTGCCATTTTGTGAGATGTTTGATAGAGAGGCCCAGCAATGACCTGAAACCTGCCACCCATGGAGGGAGTGAAATGGATCCTGGCTCAGTGGAGCCTTGAAATGAGGGCACCCGGGGCCGACTCCTGATTGTAACCTTGGGAAAGACCCCAAGCCAGAAGCTATCAAAAAGGTACCCCTGGATCTCTAACCCACAGAAATCATGAAACAATCAATGTTCGTTGCTTGAAGCCATTAAGTTTAGCATAATTTGCTATGCAGGAAGAGATAACTAATATATCATGTAGCTCCAGAAAATCTCTCTCCTTTCTACTCCAATAGCAAGGTTTTCCCTCCCTACTGAATCATTCTTGCCAGCAAAAAATTAATGCTGTTCTCTCTTAAACAAAACAAAACAAAACAAAACTCTTATGACTCCATTTCCCCCTCCAGCTACCATTCCACTTCTCTGCTCCCCTTTACAGTGAATTTGTTAAAGAAGCAAAAGATGTCTATAATGTCTATATTGCTTATCTCTAATTCCCTGCTTCCTCTTTTCCTTAAACTCCCTCCAGTCAGATTCCATCCCCCCCACACCACTCCACCAAAACCTGCTCTGACCCAGGTCACCAGTGACTTCATAAATCAAATGGTCAGTTCTTATCTATAGCATGTGACAAGAGTTGGTCACTCCTCCTGGAAGCTATTTGGTTGCTAAGGTACCACACTTACCTGCGTTTTCTACTACCTCATAGGACCCTCTTGGCTAGTCTCCCTTCTTGGTTTCACTTCTCTCTAACCTCTTGTCAAGTTTTATCAGGGAAGATCAGTATTCATTCACTATTCTCTGCTATAGGTGAATGTCTGTGTCCTTCCGTGCCACAATCATGTTCAATTCTGATACCAGTGTGATGGCATTTGGAGGTGGGGATTTTGGGAAGTGATTAGGTCATGAGGGTGGAACCTTCATGAATGGGATTAGAGCCAAGAATCTCCAGAGAGCTCCCTTACCTCTTCTGCCATTTGAGGACACAGCCAGAAGAAAGCTGTCTGTGAACCAGGAAGCAGCACCCCACCCCCCAACACTGAATCTGCTGGTGCCTTAATCTTAGACTTCTTTGCCTCTAGAACTCTGAGGAATAAATTTCTGTTGTTTATAAGCCACCCAGTCTATGGTATTCTGTTTTTAGCAGCTGGGATGGGCTAAGACATTCTCTAATCTTCAAAGGAACTGCAATTGTCTTGGGATATTATTTTAACCGTTTCAGTAAGAAAACCACTATAATAATGTCAATTACAGATCTTTGTACCTGGCAATACAGGTTTATCAGTATCAGCGAGTCAGCTAAAGTAACCTATAGACCCTTAATCTCAGTAGTTTAACATGACAGAAGTTTATTTTCACCCCACATGGATTAGTAGGGGGATGGTGCTCATGCAGACTGATAGAGATTCCAGAAGGACCTGTTTCCCTGACTGCCTAGGCAGGGGCCATGCAGCATAACAACCATACACTGGCTCTTGAAGTTTCTCACTAAAAATTATGCACATCACTTCTCACATTAATTTGGCCAAAGTAAACCTCACGGCCACACCAACCTCCAAAGGGGTCCAGAAGTACAATCCCTACCATGTCCCCAGAAGGTGGAGAGCCAGAAATATTTGATGAACAGCACTATGGACCGCCTCAATGGGCTTTATGTTAAACATCCTCAATCTTAAAAGAAAACATTACCAACTGGGCTCCTTTGTATGGAGACAATGTTATCTGGAAGAAAATGTGGCTAAACCACCCCTGACTTAACCAGTGGTCTTTTTACCTCCCATAATTGAAAAGACTTCCCATTGCTTTGCAGGTGCAGCCAAATTTGGGGAAGCCTTGTGATGCTTGCAGCTCTGCCTTTCATCTCCGGCTTTGATAAAAAATGTCCATCTCCTCTCTGAATTCACAGCTTGCCAGGCGGTCTGTTGCTGCTGAGGATTTCTGGAAGGTCCATAACCCCACTGCAGGATTTGAAACTGTACTTCTGCAGGGCTTTAACGAATTTCTTATTTCCTGCATTTGTGCCCTCTACTCCTAAAAAAGTCAAACCACTGCTTTCACTTTTCCTTCCATCTTACCAAATTTATTTCTACCCTCTCCATATACACACACAGACATTCATCCTGATACACGCTCCCCATCGTATGACTCTCTTTCAGGAACTGGTGTCATGATTCTCCTCCATTTGGCCCCGCTCCAAAGTCCAACACATCATTCAAAGATCTACTCAGATCTCATCTTTTTTGAGATCTCCTACTCTGCCAACTTTTGATGCCATTTGGCTTTTTTTTTCCCTTCTGTTTTTCATTGTATTTTTCTTGTTGCTTTTTTTTTTTTTTTTTTTTTTTTTTTATTCCTCTATGAGGCACTTACTGGCTGAGTTGAATTTAGTAATTCTCTGTATGTGTCTGTATCAACACAATTGTGTGGAAAGCAAAGATGTCTCACTTAGCTTTGTATTTCAGTAGGGCCACTTCTCCTTTCCCCAGTGCCTAGCTCAGACTCTGGTCCTCAGCAAATATTTGTAATAATGTCCTCTCTGTGTTGGAATATCTTCTACCCTTCTGGACTTCTCCACAATTAGAAACACTTCTAGCTTTAATCACATAGCTTTCTCTTCTCTTCTGATCTCACTATGTGTAGTCTTACCATGAGCTCCTCTATTAGTTCAAATCTAAATGCCAGATTTACTTCAAAGAAGCCTAAATCTTAGCATTTAAATATGAGATTAAGTCATAAATCTTCTGGGCTCATACCCTGTCTTTCTTGTCTATATCTTGTGGGGCATACAAGGGGCTGAAGGTAGGAGACCATTGAACACATAACATGAGAAGAACCTGTATTCGTTGGGGTTATTAATGTGCATTGCTATAACAAAAAAACCCCTCCAAATCTCAGTGGCTCAACACAATTTTTCATGCATAGCACAGTCCAAAGCAGGACATGTGGCTCTTCTCTAACTAGTGACTAGGGACCCAAACTTCTTCCATTTTGGAATGAGGCCATTGCCCAGGGCCTTCTGGATTCTCTGCATTCAGCTGATTGACAAGCACAGACAGTCCATGCTCTTGCAGGGAGGGGTCTTATGGCCATGCCTAGAAACTAGAGGCCTCACTTAGCCTATATTTCTCTAGCTAACATATCAACCTGGTTACAAGGAATGCTGGGAAATACATTTTACTAGTGGACCAAGACAAAGAAAAGAGGATTGGTGAACATCTAGCCTGTTTCTTTCAAAGGGCCTAAGAAGTCATTTTCTCACTGTGGGATATAGAGACACAGTGCCCATACTTCCTGAACAGGGAAATAGAAATCCACATAGAGGGGGGTTGGGGGAGTTTCCTTGTTACAATTAATTTCTACTCCTCTGTTTTTTCTATAAATCCCAGAATTTACTCACTCTCCAAAAAAAGAAGATCAAGAGATAGGTAGCGAGCCTCTACCATCAGGTGTGGCTCTTCTCTCCTAGAACTCCAGCTACAAGAAATGTTCTCAGAGAGTATTTCTCAACCCTAGCAGAGCATCAGAGTCAATGTGAGCTTTTGAACCATACTATTGAATGTGACTCTCCTCCTTGAAACACTTCCGCCTTCCGCCTGACTTCAGTCAGCCTTTAGGACCCTTTCTTGGCTTTCCTCCTATCTGCTCCTTCCTATCTCCTTTTTCTGGTTTCTCTTCTTTCCACTAACTTTAAACATTAGGATGCCTTGGGGCTCAGCCTTTGGGCCTTGTCTCATCTCTTTCTATGCTCATTTCCTTGGCAGTTGTGTTACTTTTCTATTACAGCGCAAAACATTACCACAAACCAAGTGGCTTATGGCAACATCTGTTGTCAGCTCACGGTTCTGGAGGTCAGAAGTCCAGGTGTGGAGTGGCTGAGTCCTCTGTTCAGGGTCTCAGAAGCAGAAGCCAGTGGGTCAGCTGGGCTGAGTTCTCATCTGCAGGCCCTGGAGAAGACTCTGCTTCCAAGCTCAGTTAGATTGTTGGTAGAGTTCAGTTCCACGAGATTATAGAACTGAGATCCTCATTCTCCTGCTGGCTTTTGGCAGGGAGCTGCCCTCAGCTCCTAGAGGCTGCCTACATCCTTTGCCATGGGGCTGTCATCCTCCACCTTCAAAGCTAGAGATGGATAATTTCTTATGCCTGTAATCCCTCCTGCTTAAAATTGCTCTCCTCTCCTGTCTCTGCCCCCTAAGGCCAAATTCAAAGGACTCAGGGAATTAGATAAGGCCCATCTGAATATCTCCCTTGACTTAACTCAAAACCAGCTGATTAGTAATTGTTATGGATTGAATGTGCCCCCCACTCTGATTCAAAAGTTGAATCCTAACCCCCAATGTGATGGTAATTGGAGATGGAGCCTTTGGGAGGTAATAAAGCTTAGAAGAAGTCCTGAGTGTGGGGCCTTCAGGGTGGGTTAGTGCCCTTGTAACAAGAGGTGCCAGAGAGCTTCCTCTTCATTCTCCCCCCAACCCCCTCCCCCACTACTTTCTTTCTGTCTCACTACCATGCAGGGACACAGCCAGACGGTGGCCATCTATAAACCAGGAAGATACTTCTCTCTAGAAACTGACCATGCTGGCACCCTGACCTCAGACTTCTATCCTCCCAGTCTGTGGTAATTTGTTATGGCACCCCAAGCAGACCAAGACAGTAACTTTAGTAGCATCAGCAAAATCCCCTTTGCCATATACTGTGACATAATTATAGGAGAGAAATCTCATGTTCACAGGTTCCACCCACAATTGGGAGGAGATTCTGAAAGGGCTATATCATGTTGGGTATAACATCTATCAACCTCAGAATGTTGCTTACCTCAATAATCAGACTTTGTCTCATGGCTACACACTCATGATTCTCAAATTTATTTCTCTGGTGTAGACTTGTGCCCAAACCTAGACTTATCTATCTACCTTTCTAGACATTTCCACTTGGATATTTTCCAGGTGTCTCAAACTTCAAACATAGATGCAACCAAACTCTCCATCTTCCTGCCCAGACCTGCTCCTCCCATAATCTTTCGACCTCAGGGAATGGCAAAGCCACCCTTACTGTCCCTCAGGCAAAAATCCTTGAATCATTCCTGATTCCTCCCTTTTTCTACACTCCATTCAGGAAGTCCTCTGGAATTTAGCTTCAAAAGTCCACACCATCATCATCTCTCACATGAATTATTGCAACCACCCCTGTTTTACTTTTCTACTGCTGCCAGAACAAATCACAAATTTAACAACTTAAAACAACACTCACTTCTTATCTCACAATTGTGTGGATCAGAGGTCCAAGGGCTTTGGCCAGATTCTCAGCTCAGCGTCTCACAAGACTGAAATCAAGGTGTTAACTGGCCTGGGCTCTGATCTGGAGGCTCTGTGGAGAAAGTCCTCTTCTGGCATCCTTAAGATTGTTGTCAGGACTCAGGTGCTTCTCATGGTTTCCCTTTAACAACAAGATATCAAATCTCTGCCATACGTGGCCTCTTCCTGTTTTCTCTTTCTGCCATGTTCCTCTTCCTCTAGCTGAAGAAAACTCTCTGCTTTTAAAGGCTCTTGTGTTTAGATTGGGCCCGTTGGATATTCCAGAATAATCTATTTTAATCCATAACCTGAATTGCACCTGCAAAGCTCCTTGGGCCATGTAATGTAACACATTCCAGGGATTAGGGCGTGAAGAGGTTGGAGGGATCATTGCACTTGCCCCAGCCTCCTAAACTGGTCTCTCCGCTCACATACTTGTTCCCCTACAGCCTCTGCTCAACAAAGTAGACAGAACTGCGGTAACTTCCCATCCCACTCAGAGCAAATCCATTGTGAAGACAATACCCCGTGTCCCCTACACAGTTGGGATCCCTGTTTCTTCTTTCTGACTTCAGCTCTCTTGTGGTCACTCACACATCAAACATGTTCCCTCTTCTAGACATTCCACCTTCTTAGGGAGGCCTGTCCTGATTACCTATTTAAAACTGCAACCTCCACATTCCCCAAGACTCCCTCAGTCCCTTTATAGGCTTTAGTGTTCTCCACGGCACTTTCCCCTCTGGAATGTAATAAATATTTTATCTGTATTTGTTTATCATAAGCATCAAAGCAAGCCCCCCAAAGTAGAGATTTTTATCTGTCCTGTTCACTGCTTCATCTCCAGAGCCTCGAACAGTGCCTGCCACACAGAAGGCACCCAGGAAATGTTTGTTGGATGACCAAATACAGGAGTGTGCAAGTAGCCTGCCCTGCAAGGAAGAAATGTGGGCTTGGGACTAGGGGAAGGAGTTGGCCTTCCATCTTATGGAGTGCCCTGTGTGTGTGTCAGACAAAACTGTAAGCTCCATGAAGACCAGGCTGGTGTCACATCAGAAGACCTGGCCCACAGCAGATTCTTGATAAATATTTGCTGAATAGGGACACCTGGGTGGCTCAGTGGTTGAGCGTCTGCCTTTGGCTCGGGGCATGATCCTTGGGGTCTGGGATCGAGTCCCACATCAGGCTTCTTGCAGGGAGCCTGCTTCTCCCTCTGCCTATGTCTCTGCCTCTATGTGTCTCTCATGAATAAATAAATAAAAATCTTTCAAAAAAATTTGCTGAATAATGTTGATGTCACTGCACTAGATTCTGCACACACGTGATCTCCTCTGACCCCTGACAACCTGCGAATTATTAATTTCATTTTACCGCTTTAACCCTCTTCACAGGTTGAGCCAGATGAGACATTGCAGCATGACAGTACATCGTCAGGTGTCACAGCATCTCTAGAAAGGAGCTTTGGGTCATCCGGTCCACCTACATCCCATGCAGTATTCCCCTCCACAAATGTGCACATTTTTGAAAGCATATTTAACTGGTGGGAAGATAGCATGGCACAGTGGCCAGAGTGTGGAGTCAGCCAGGGAAAGGTCTGACTGTCATCTCGCTGCTGACCGGCTGGGTAACCCTGGAGTGGTTGCATAATCTTGCTAAGCCTCCCTTTCCTCTTCTTTAAAAATAGGGCCAGTCGCTGCACCTCGTGGGGATATTGTGAGGATTAATGAGATAACGCAGGTGAAAATGCCCAGCGGAGCACCGGCTACTGAGTAAGTAGGCAATAATATGAGCGGCCTCCCTTCCTTTATAAGACCCCAAATCCACCTCTCCCGATGCTTCCCCTTTCATGGGAGCGCGGCTCCGGAGAGCAACAGAGAATGAAACGCCTCTCCCTTCCCAGCAGCTGTGCAGGCAGTTATCATGTTCTCCCTCAATCTTCTCTTTCTAAAGGTGAAAAACGCTCAGTTCATTCGACCATTCCTTATGAAGCTGGTTTTGATTGCTAAGTGGGCACTAGTTTGACAACACAGCTTCTGAACTGCGCTGGCTAGGAGAGAAGGACCGCTCTGAGTTCCCACGTTGCACGGAGGCAGGACTTTTGGGGGGCTTAGTGCCAGGCACACAGTGGGCCCTCCCTAAAGACACATCTGTTTAAATGATGACTCCGCAGAGGTGGTCTGCATCGTTCTTGGTGGGGCTCATACTGCTTTGAATGCCAGCTCTCCTTCTCCCATCTCCATGGTTCTAAGTAAAGCAGAAATCCACTTCGAACACATTTTTTTATTTTTTAAAGATTTTACTTATTTTAGGGACGCCTGGGTGGCCCAGCAGTTGAGCGCCTGCCTTCGGCCCAGGGCGAGATCCTGGAGTCCCAGGATCTAGTCCACATCGGGCTCCCTGCATGGAGCCTGCTTCTCCCTCTGCCTGTGTCTCTGCCCCTCCCCCTCTCTGTCTCTCATGAATAAATAAATACAATCTTAAAAAAAATCACTTAAAAAAAAGATTTTACTTATTTGAGAGAGAGAGCATGAGCAGGATGGGAAGGTCAGATGGAGACAGGGCAAAGCAGATTTCCCTGCTGAGCAGGGAGCCTCATGAGGGACTCGATCTCGCAGGACCCGGGAATCGTGACCTGAGCTGAAGGCAGACACTTAACCGACTGAGCCACCCAGCCCTCAAATTAGTTTTTAAAGATAATTGCTCGGACAGTTTCCTTAAGGTTTCCCAACTAGAAAACTTGATGTTTGTGCCATATATTGCCCAGGCATCCTTCCAATTCTGGGTTTTAGCTGGTGCCTCTTTTTTCTTTATAAAAATTGAGATATAATTCACATAACATAAAATTCCCACTTAAAGTGTACAATTCAGTGGTATTTGATGTATTCATGGAGCCGTGCAACCATCACCACTACTTATTTCCAGAACATTTCCATCACCTCAAAGAGAAACCCAGCACCTTTGAGTAGTCAGCCTTAATTTACTCCTCCTTCCATCCCCTGGCAACCAGTAATCTCCTTTCTGTTTCCAGGGATTTGCTTATTCTAATGCGAACATCCAGTATGTGGCCTTTTGTGTCTGGCTTATTTCACTTAGCATAATGATTTCAAGCTTTGTCCTTGTCGGGCACATATTCCTTTTTATGACTAAACAGTATTCCGTTGTGTGGAGCTGGATATAACATATTTTGTTTATCTATTCATCTGTTGATGAACATTTGGTTTGTTTTCACCTTTTTGGCTATTGTGAATAAAGCTTCTACAAACACGTGTGTACAAGTTTGTGTGGAATATGTTTTCAACGATCTTGGGTGTACACCTAGGAATGGACCTGATGAGTGATAGGGTAACTCTATGTCTAACCTTTTGGGGAATAGCCAAACAGTAGCTGCACCATTTCACATTCTCACCAGCAATGTATGAAGCTCCAATCTCCCCACTTCCTCACCAACACTTGTTATTTTTACTTTTCTTTGATTCCAGCTGTTCTAGGGAGCATGAAGTGGTATCTCACTGTGGCATCTGATTTGCTTGTCTCTCGTATGTCAGAAAGTTTAAGGATGCTCCCTCCAAATATTCATCAGCATCCTCATTGTCTTAATCTTCATTGTCTTAATCTTAGTCATATATTTGTTAAACAATTATTAAAATTAATTTATATTTTCGATTTGCATCACTTCTTAGAGTGACAAGCTTGTTTCATGCGCTCTCTGCCTAACATAATGCTTGCTCTTGTCACTTAAAAAAAAAAAAAAGATTAGTTCAATTCGCACACGTTATGCCTTATTCCTAATCATCCATTAGTTGAGGGCTTTCATACCTCTCCTCAATCTTCAAGCTTCTGTGGCTGTCCTGAGAGTTCTGCATTTTTTTCAGCATGCTCTGGTCCCAGCTCTGGCGACAGGGATGGGTTCTGGGTCTGAACTGAGATGCAAGGAGGGCAAAGGGGTGCCGGGACATTTCATACCCCCATCACTTCTTGTAGAGATCAAAGTCAAGCCTCTATCAAAGAGCAAGACTAGAAAAGAACTCTGGGATACATACAAGTAATCCAGAACCACAAATTCACAGTGGAAACAGATCAACAAGGACCACACACACTTAATGTGACAGAGAGGTTTTCAGTGGGACAACTGTGCCCCAAGGGAGCATTTGGCAATGTCTAGAGACATTTTTGGTTGTCTACTGGCATCTAGTGGGTAGAGATCAGGGACGCAGCTAAAGATCTTCAGTGCACAAGACAGCTTCCAACAGCAAAGAACTATCTGGTCCCAAATGTCAACAGGATAAAATTGAAAAACGCTGGCGTAAGAGGATACCAGAAAGGACTTTTCCTATCCTTGGTCTTCAGCATATTTCACAGGCTTTGGCTGAAACTATTTGGTTCAACCTCTCTAGTTGAGCCCCCAGGTGATAGTGGAGAATAATTCAGGTTTCTATATTCCTATTAACAGGTAATGCTCAAAATCCCACCTGTGACTGCAATGAACTCCAGCCATATATAGAAAATATAGGATTATTACAAGGTAAGCAGAGAGATGGTGCTTAAATATAGACATATGTAATACACACACATACTACATGTACACATGTGTGCATGTACATATAGTAATTTCTGAAAAATCATTGTCACATAAAGAAAACATATCTAGACAAAAAAGGGGAAGATATTATAGAGGTACATGGGGCAGTAAATTAAGAAAAATATTGTTATTTTTCTGTATGGGATTTGTCAGATATTTATTTATTTATTATTCATTTATTTATTTATGTTTTTAAGCAATGTCTATACCCAATGTGGGGCTCAAGCTCATGACCCTGAAATCAAGAGTCACAGGCTTTACCAACTGAGGCAGCCAGGTCCCCTTGTCAGACTTTTAAAATATATAATTTATTTTATAATTTCTCATTCCAAATAGATTTTTACATTTACAACTAATTTAGTTCATATTAATTCTGTATTATTTTTCTTTGAAAGAAGCCCCAAGTTGTAGAGACCTCGGGTCCAACAGTTAGCCTTCAGAGGTGGCCATCTTAACCATCACAACGCTTTGCCTTTCTTTCTTTCTTTCTTTCTTTCTTTCTTTCTTTCTTTCTTTCTTTCTTTCTTTCTTTCTTCAAGATTTTATTTATTTACTCAAGAGAGACAGAGAGAAAGGCACAGACATAGAAAGAGGGAGAAGCAGGCTCCCTTTGGGGAGCCTGATGCTCAGGACCCCAGGACCCCAGGATCATGCCCTGAGCCAAAGGCAGATGCTCAACCACTGAGCCACCCAGATGCCCAATGCTCTGCCTTTCTCCACACACCAGGCACAGAGCTGGGTATCATCAAGCTTGGTCTGCCCCTGCATGAGCCTATCCCAAACAAGCTTAGTCCACAGCCTACCACAGGCTACTCTAGGGATTACCACAACTTCACCTTGGCAAACCTAACCCCTGGATAGCCTTCAAAATTGTATGACCCAAGCCTTTGCGGCATCTTACACCATTGATTGCGCCCTCCTTGAAACTCCTTCCTTGGCTGTCAAGACACCACCACCTCTGGTTTTCCTCCTCCCTCTGTGCAACACCCTCCCCACCCCCCCCACCTCCATCCAGCTGATCTCACCCCGGGCTATGGCTTTAAATGCCACATACATGCTGCAGTCCTCAATCACCAGCCCTGATGCTTCCCCCAGAACTCAGACTTGCTTATCCAATGCTTTGCCTGACCTTTCTCTTTACTTGCACATCTAATGTGCATCTTAAGCATCACATCCAAAACAGAACCTTCGGTCCTCCCCAACTTTTTTTTTTTTTTTAAGATTTTATTTACTTATTCATAAGAGACACAGAGAAAGAGGCAGAGACACAGGTAGAGGGAGAAGGAGGCTCCCTGCGGGGAACCTGATGTGGGACTTGATCCCAAGACCCCAGGATCATGACCTGAGCCAAAGGCAGACACTCAACCACTGAGCCACCCAGGTGCCCCTCCTCCCCCATTTTGACTTGCAGTCCTTCCCCCTGCCATAAATGATACTACCACCTACAGTGCCAGTAGTTCCAGCCCAAATCCAAGTCATCCTGTCCTTCCTTTTAATCCCTAGATTGAAATGCACTAAGAGTTTCTGTTGCCTCTTCTTACCCAACACATCCAGCCTCTAGCCGTATCTCGGCACCACTCTCCTCTTACCTGGTTCACAGTTGCAGCCTTCGAACTAGTCTCACTGATTCCATTCTTGCCTTGCTACAATCCACACTGCCCACAACACTGCCAGCCCAAGTCAGAGCCTGTCGTCCCCTGCCTAAAGCATGCTGGTGGCTTCCTTATATATAGAATATAATACCCTGGCCTGATTTCATCCCATCTCCCGATTATCTGCAATGCTGCAGCCACACTGGCCTTTCTTTGACTTGAACTCACTGTGCCCATTCTGCCTTAGGGTTGGTGCCTGCTGTTCTGTCTGCCTGGAAAGCTCTTCCCC
This sequence comes from Canis aureus, assembly GCF_053574225.1. Classification (NCBI taxonomy): domain Eukaryota; kingdom Metazoa; phylum Chordata; class Mammalia; order Carnivora; family Canidae; genus Canis; species Canis aureus. The sequence goes on from NC_135627.1 coordinate 15,943,228, forward strand.
ATGACCTCCTTGTGGGTGACTCCCTGTCATTCCAGTCACTGTGATAATGAGCCATCTCATGACTACCACATAAAGCTATTTTATCAAAATATTTTTTTTACAAACCATTTTTTCAAAAGATTTTATTTATTTATTTATTCATGAGAGATACACACACAGAGACAGAGAGAGGCAGAGACACAGGCAGAGGGAGAAGCAGGTTCCATGCAGGGACCCCGATATGGGACTCTATCTTGGGTCTCCAGGACCATGCCCTGGGCTGAAGGCAGCAGTAAACCGCTGAGACACCCAGGTTGCCCTACAAACCATTTTAATTCTCTTCATTGCACTTATTAGTACCTGCTACATCCTATTTTGTTTGTTTATTGCCTTTCCTCCTACTCTAATGGACATTCCCCGAGAGCAGACATTCATCTCTGCACTGGAGGATTCAATAAATGTTTATAAAAGTGAATGGGTGAAGGAATCCCTGTTTTATAGATGGGGAAACTGAGGCACAGAATGTTAAGTCTCTAGACCAAGGTAACACAGCCATAGGTATAGAGGCAAGCTTTGAACCCCAGCAGTCAGGCTTCAGAGTCTGTGATCTTAACTGCTATAACATCCTGCCTTTTCTCCACCCACATGGCACAGACCTGCTTATAATTAGAGACCAGAAAGGCAAGAGCGCAAGCTGGCTCCTCTGTCTTGGATTTAAGAGTGATGCCTCCTGGGACACAAGGAGATAAAGAAACTTAGTAGGTCTATTCTTAAATACTAGAAGGTGAAATATGAGTGGACTTTCAGAATCTTCTGCAAACCACTCCTGTCCTATGAGAACTCGCCACCAGGTTTGCAAACCAAGCCTGCAGGTGTGACTTTGGCTAACTTGCTCCTAAATGCTTCCCAGGGACTCTGAACAGACCCAAAAGCCACCCTCTCTTCATTCAAACCCAAAACAAAGCCAAGGAAAGTCCACTTCATAGTTGCTTTCAGGAATAGGTAGGGTGAGCCCAGGAGCTACCAACTTGGTATTTCCAACTGCGATCCCCTCATGAGGTGAGCAGTGAGCGTAAACAGTCTGGGAAGCCACTTCCCACTCCCTGGGCACCTGCTGTCTCCCATCCTCAGAAAAAGGAATTTCCTTCTCTAGTGAGCACTTCACACTTTTAGAAAGTGGTCTCTGGAGTCCTGAGTCTGCAATACTTTGTTTTTGCTATATTTGATGGAATACTGTGGCCTGTTCTTCTCAGGGCCTAAGTCACTTCCTGAAGCCCATGGAGTGGCGCTCTCATACAGTTAACATATAGAGGCCCTGCCAGGGAATTCACTTTTGTTAATTCAAGTGTTTAACAGTATCTTCAACCCACCTCCCCCTCCACTGGTTTCCCCCCCAGAGCAACCTGTTGGTTATTTGTTTTTTTCTTTTTTCCCCCCAATACCTAGTAAAGTAGAACACCTTTCGTGTGTGGTAGACACTCTGCGTGCATTTCTTGTTCCGTGTGTGACCACAGCAGAGGAAGAACAGAAGGGTTATATAGATCCCTGAAATGGAGTCTTTTCAAGCTCATCGCTTGGAGAAATGAAATTACCAATCACTTTTGCAAAGGTTATTCATTTGGAATCATGTGATTTAAAAACACATTCCTCCCTTTCAGATGTAATTTCTGTGAAATGATAATAATTCAGCAGTTAGTACCAAGAGCAGTAAAGTCATATATCAAGATCACATTCTAGCCCTCTACCATTTCTGTTTCTGACACATAAAAAAGGGCAACATATTAATAAAAGAGAAATTCAGAATTTATTTTCAACCAAGAATGACTGAGAAAAGATTACTTTTTGACCTTTGTCTTTCTTTGCTGAAGGAGGGCTAAAACCAAACTATCAACCTTGGTTACCTTGAATTAACCAAGATGAAATATCTTTAAATAATGTCTTCTTATATGTTGCTTAGAGGTGATTATTAGCAAGCTCAGATATATACAGATGTATGTACCAGAATTTAAAAGTTTTTATTTGAATATGGAGAAAGTTAAATCTTAGGTACATCAGAAAATTTGGGATCAACTCAGTTATAAATCAGATTAAATGTGTGTGTTACTCCCTATTTCTTGAGGCTTGGAGCATCTAGCAGATGTTTACTTATCAGGGTTCCCAAAAACAAGGGCTGAAGCCATTGCTGGGGACATCAGAAACAACATTTCTATTGAATTCAGACCTATGAAAATGTGCAAGTATAGTCATCTTAATCAACACTTGTAGGATCTCACAGTTGGGAGGACACTTCAAAGTTATTTAATCCCACCCTCTTGCCTTAAAAAAAAGAATTCTTATCTTATTGAGGAGTGGAGGAGGAAGTTCCTCCCTAACCTGATCCAGTCTGGCTGGGTTGTGTGGTAAACTTTTTGATTACTTAATATTTGTTATCTCCCAACAAAAGGTCTGATCATTAGTAATGCAGAATTTCTCTATGGGATTCTTCTTTGGATTTAACACATAATATTGAGAAATCTGAGTGTTTGCTAAATTCAGATGCTTCTTGACCAAGGAGGGATTGGGGATGGGAGATGGTAATGCCCAAAAGATCTCAATATTGTCTTCAGGGTTTCCCAAGGGTCTTGGGCAGTTGAGCTTGGGCATCAGTTAAACTCTCATGTCTTGTAGGAGAAAAGCATTATCACTTCTCTAGTCCATCTAGAAATGGTTCAAGGTGCTGACAGATTCTCTCAGAGCAGTCTGTGGATCTCACCTCTGGTTAAGAGCAGGTGTAAGCTCTGCTGATGGAATCAACAAAGTGGACAGGATTTTAAGGTCTTTGTGTCCAGGTGATAACAGGGCATGGTAGTTATGACTCCACTGACAGACAAGGATCCTACTCTTTTTTTTTTTTTTTTTAAATTTATTTATTTATTTATTTATGATAGTCACACACAGAGAGAGAGAGGCAGAGACACAGGCAGAGGGAGAAGCAGGCTCCATGCACCGGGAGCCCGACGTGGGATTCGATCCCGGGTCTCCAGGATCGCGCCCTGGGCCAAAGGCAGGCGCCAAACCGCTGCGCCACCCAGGGAAGGGATCCTACTCTTGAGACACCCTCTACACACACACACACACACACACACACACACACACACACACACACACATTTAAAACACCATGGAGCTGGGAGCCCCCGGTGGCTCAGCGGATTAGCGCTGCTTTCAGCCTAGGGCCTGATCCTGGAGACCTGGGATCGAGTCCCACATCAGGCTCCCTGCATGGAGCCTGCTTCTCCCTTTGCCTGTGTCTCTGCCGCTCCCTCTCTGTGTGTGTGTGTGTGTCTCATGAATAAATAAATAAAATCTTTAAAATAAAATAAAACACCATGGAGCTCCTAAATTCACAGATGACTATAGAGCCTTCAGATTCCCTCCTAATCTCATGGGAAGGTAAGCACTACTGATACGCATTTATGAATTACGAGGAATCCTTCTTCTAGATTTGGAAGCCAATTGTTTATTAGTGTTTGATTTTCAGGCTAAAAAAAAAATCTTTCCCTTGATTTTCAGATAATGGCTGACTTAACTGACTTGGTCGGTCTCCTGATTTTCATAGCAAAACTCAAACAATAATCACTAACATCTGAGTCATGTGGGAAGATTTTGGCAGCTAAGTCCACACACCCAAGCATGAAAACCAAAGCTGTTTTGTTTCTATCATGTTCACATTTTGATCCATAATGCTATACTTTTTGAAAGATATGGTCAGTTGGCATTTAGTCTGGTGGAATTCCAAGTGGCCACATGCCACTGGTTAAGCAGCACACATTAAAGGACACGTGTGCCTCTTCTTGCTGATTCCTTTTGCTAGAAGGATGCGCTTTCCTGGTAAATGAAATCTGAAAACCTCTCTTCCTTCTAATTTGCATGAGAGAATTAGGCAAAGGGCCTACAAGGATTACAGAGGCTCTGGTACTGTTCATCTGGAGTTACATCGTGGTCACAAAGCTCCATGTAGATAGTGCAATCACCACCACATTCAACATGGAAATTATTCTGTAATTGAACTTTATTAGACACTAAGGCTGAGCCTCCCTGAAGGAAGAAATTTGAACACTTGAGAATGTTATCTGGGAAATTTAGCTTTAAAAAATATTCATTTGAAATATTTGGCTGATTTATTAAAAAGTACTTTTCCAGAAGTTTAAAATATTCAAAGAATGACCTGGATTCTTCCTTCCTGTTGATATGGTTTAGGGTCTATCCTAAAATATGCACTTTCTATCATAATTGCTTAGTCATTGTATTTCAGTTCTTTCTCGGGAAATAAGTTAGATTGACTTATAAAAGAAAGAGGTATAGGTCCTGAGCCTGACTGCCTTCCAGAATCTGTCTTGCATTTCCACCTAGCTGCTGGACCTCTCAACCCGGGTGCCTTGTAGTTACCCCAGAGCTCAGCTAATTCAGCACTCCAATCTCCCCGCCATGCTCCCAAATGATTCCCCATCCCAATTCCCCTCACTGGGTCTTGTACCAGCGCTCACTGCCACCTTTCTTTCCTTTGTCCTGAATATCTATGAGTCCCCAAGGTTTGCTGGGCATTCCCTTGCACTATCTCTCACACTCCACCTCTCCTTTCAATTCCCATTGCCCCCAGACCCCTGCTGCTTCAAGCCTGGGTGATTATAATAGCCTCCTAACTAATCGCTTCCTTGTTTCTCCCCCTCCAATTCACTGCTGCCACAGTAATCTCCCTAAAACACCATTTAATCATGCCAAACCCTTAATTAAAAATCTTCATTATCTCTTCATTACCACCAGGATAAAGTCCAAGCGCCTTAGTTTCTTTCCACTAACTGGCCTGAATCCACATTTCCAGTTTATTGCCCACTGTTTCCCCCATAGTTTTCTTAGACTCCACTAAAACCTGTCTAGTCACACCTTTCATTCACCTGGAATGAGTTTTCCAGCCTTTCACTGGGATTTGTGCTCATTCTTTGAGGCCTGTGCTGAATTATTCTAACTCTTGCGAGGCTTCTTCTCCAGGCAACTGTGTTCCCCTCAGAGCTCCTAGAACAATGTTCCCATCTCAAGCCTATTCTGAGACATTATTCAATTTTTGAAGTGTTTGTGTTTTCTGTCTACTTGGACTACATGTGTTTTAAGACCAGGAACTGGTCCAGATACATGTTTCTATTTCCCTCTTATCATCACCACCGCCATTCATCACCTGCCACCCCCAATAAATATCAATTATGATATGATTTGGTTATTAGATGCTTGGAGTTTGATGGCCAAAGGACATAACTGGTGTAGTGTGTCCATTGTGGTCCTTTTTATTTGGGACAAACCATATGGGTGACTGGCATGCCAGATTATAAAGGGAATTTATTTGGTGTGAACCGGTACTTAGTTAAATTCATCCAGTCCCAAAGAGATCTAAATAAAGAAGGAGAAATGCTGGGGAAAGCATCTGACTGTACAACTCACTGCCCCTAAGGACTAAGGGATACAATGAAGGAAAATCCCTTGTGCACAGCTGTAGAATGGGGGAGAGGCTGCAGGGAAAGCAGGCACAATTGTGTTAGTGCCTAAGTTATAATTTGCATCTAAGTGTTCAGAAGTGTGTAGCTCTGCCCTTGTTTGCATTCATGCTAAATGCATTCACACAGGAGTAAGACACAGTATACCTAGTATGGAGAAGTAACAGGTGATTCTCCTGATTTTCTTTTGCATTTCAGTTCTGATTAGAATGTAGATAACTTGTCCTGAAAAGGCTTTCATGGTTAAAAAAGGACAACTAGACAGTGTCTTTCCTGCTTTCTGCCAGCCTGTAGTGCATTTCACCTCAAGGACCTTTGATTCTTTTTTTTTAAATATGTGTTTTTTCTCTCTCTCTCTCTTTTTTATAGATTTTATTTATTTATTCATGAGAGACACACACACAGAGAGGCAGAAACACAGGCAGAGGGAGAAGCAGGCTCCATGCAGGGAGCCCTACGTGGGACTCAATCCTGAGTCTCCAGGATCAGGCCCTGGGCCAAAGGCAGGTGCTAAACCGCTGAGACACCAGGGCTGCCCAGACCTTTGACTCTTATACTTCATCTCAACTCACTGTGTCCCTGCAGGTGTTAAGTGCTCTCATTTTACTCATTTGAGTAAAGAATGTCTCCTTCCTGTCTTTCCCTCCTTGCCTCCCACTTTTGAGGAAGAACCATTGGGGGAGGGAGGATAAGGCTTCCTAAGAACAGCAACACTAGATAGTTGATGTTGAGTTTTCTTCTTTATTTCCTTTTTCTTTTTTCTTCCTTCTATCCTTAAAAATTTTTCTTTCCACCAAGAAACAGGAATCTGGGCCACTTGTGCATTGGCGTCACTATGAGAAGCCAGAGGCAAAAACAATTGTCAAGATTGTTGGCCTGCCCCTGGCTTCCAGCTAGAGGCTTTCCCATGTTATCTGTGTCCCTACCACTGAGCTATCACTTTAAGGAGCCCCCAAAATTAGCTGATGCCCTCTGACCAGATCCTCCTATGTCTTCCAAAGGGTCTTCTGCAACAGGCTTTTATTCTCCTAATAAAACATTAAAAAACATATTATAGTCAATGAGATCTGAGGTCACATGATGTGGGCAAGACATTGTCTTCAAGAGCTTGAAATCATTCTGAGCAGGTGAACTGACACTTATGACTTGACGTTGTCCCTAGGTTAAGGTGACATATAAATACTTAAAAATTACAAATACAATTGAGGATGTGGCTTAAGTAAGTAATCTGAGGTAGATGGTGTCCTAAAAGAGGTAAATTTGGGCAAGATTTTGATGCATATTATATAAAAAACTGGAAGAGAGTAGTATACAAAATGACATGGAGGCTGAGTCAGAGTAATCTTATGAGGACGATGGGAGTTTGATCAAGAAAGAGAGCTCAGGATGAAAGTTCATTTTCCCAACGGCCTTGAAACGCAGAATTAGTCTCATCTGTCTTTGCATCCATGGCAACCAGGATAGTGTCAGGCATATAATAGGTGGGCAGTAAATGTCTGAGGTAAAGCATAAAAAATTAATGGTTGCAAGATCAAATATATCAAATAAAAAGTTAGCTAGTGTATTTCTAACTTTCTTCAGTCTTGGTTTAAAGTGTTTTTCTTCCCCTACTGCTTGCTGGACTTCTTGACTTTCTGACAAAAGTCTAGCAGTAAATGGAAATCCCTAGATGATTATTTTATGCACATTTGTAATGTTTTACTTGCCTCATGGTGGGTATGAGAATCAGACAGGAAAAAGCACTTTGATCCCTTCTTAGTAGAGAGGTCATGTCAATGCCTAAGGAAGATAATACCACCAAAGCATGTTTAAAGGCTTTTTGTTGGTGGTGGACGTTAAGGTCTTCGGGGAAAGGGTGAGGGCAACTTCCAGATCATTCATGTGCTACAGGGAACGTCTCTAAAGCTCTCGTTCAACTGGTAAGTTGAATTTTCCCAGGGTTTTTGTTTTGTACTCCCCCCCCCCCCCAAGGTCAAAGTAACATTTGCAATGACCATTTCTTGTTTGGGTACAAACTTTCCATAACATACCTCTCAGTCTAAAGAGGAAAGCACCACAATTTCACTCCACTTGGAAGGTCATATATAACGCAGAGCTGAAAAATGAGTGGAACAATCATTCTTTAGAGAGGAGAAAATATGGAGGCCTTTCCCTCTGTGTGAACTGGGAGGTCTCCATAGTAACTGTGAGCTAATTGGTGAACTGTGCATCAGCGAACCGCGGGGCGGGGCAACTCCCTCCCGGACCTCCAGGCACACGAGCGCCACCTAGTGATAAAATTCCACTTCAAAACTTCCTGAACAAAACGACCCCAACTGTGTGTTCATCTAACTTCTCCTTGAAGAACGATTCCTTCAAGTTCACATAGATATGTATATAATTTTCACTATTTTAACGAAGAATTTTAACTTAGGAGTCAAGAGACTAGCCAAGTGAACAGAGAGAAAATTCAAAGAAGCAGCCAATACTTTCGATCACCATTTAAGATTTCTTTTCACCTGTGTATATTTTCAAAGTGCTGATACGTTCTTTTTCAAATACAAAGAACATCTTCAAAACTCTGGAGGAAAACAAAGTGATGTGGATGAAGGGCTGGGAATAGCGTGCAGGGGGACAGAAATAAGACCTTTCACTCTGTACTGTATTATGTTATTTTCAAACCATATGAATGGGGTGTTAATGAAAAAATTATATTAAAAAAGCGTGATTGGCACATAGTCATATCGCAAAGAGCTGTTTCATGTCAGCAAAAACAATATCACAGAGTTACACCAAATATACTAATTTCCAAAAAAAAAATTTGCAAATTTTCAAAGAAAAATAATGTCTTGTCTCCAAAAGATTAACGAATTTTCTCCAAGTAAAAGTACTTGTCTGCTAAATGTAGACTGGTACATATAGAAACTTCATCTCAAATGCACACATACAGTATGCACACACCTCTCCTCTGAGATTCCTACGTGTTACAAAGGCAGACATTTCAACTATTGATTTATTTAAAAGATTTTATTTATTTGAGAGAAAGAGAGCACAAGTGGGGAGGGGGCAGGAGCAGAAAGAGGGGGAGAAGCCGACTTCCCACTGAGCAGGGAACCCACCCAGGGTTTGATCCCAGGATCCCGAGATCATTACCTGAGCCAAAGGTAGCCGCTTTTAACGGACTGAACCACCCAGGTGCTCCTCAACTATTGATTTAAAAAAGAAAACAAACACTTAAGTCAATGGTACTCAACTTACTTGAACAAGGTTTACCAAGAACTTTACCTAGTTTGATTCTTGGACATACCAAGTAAAAAAAGTAAATGATGTTAAAAGTTACAAAGCAAAGCTCATAGGACATGTCCTTCAGGTTGCCACAAGTGCAGAAATTATCTTCTGAGACTTGGGAGAGGAAAGACACATCGAATCCTACACCAAATGCCGCGGACTCTCATGACAGAGACATAGACCCACAGCCATCAGGCTGGCTTTGTCAACATTCCTGTGATACCTACCAGGCCACCTGTCACTGTGTTCAGGAGGGGCAGACCACCATATTGCCTTCCATCACACCTCAAAAACTATGAAAATTTGTGTTGAGGTTATTTTATAATCAGGCCAAATTGGTTAAAAAATGTGAAAAATATCATGTAGTCTTGGAGATTTTTTTTGGCCTCTGGTTGCGTTTGATTTTTTTCTGTCCACAGACCACTTTATGGTTAGGTAAAAGACCCTGGAAACATAATTGTGTCCACAAAATTGAAACAAAGCAATACACAAGCAAACTAGACAACTTTTGTTGAGCAAGTAGATGTGATGTTTTTCAAGGTCATGTTGAAATTCTGAACTAGCCCTTTAGTGAATAAAACACACACCCCACCATAGTTTACTGTTTTGCATTTTGGATGAATAGTGAGGGAAAAATACATTTCTGCCATACTTAAAGCACAATAATCGAAAATAAAAGTATAGATTTAGGATTTTGCATAGTCTAGATACATAAACCACAGATTGTAGCCTAAATACAATCTAATCTTTTATTTAAGAGATTTTATTTTATTTATTTTATATAGAAATAGACAATATTAAATAAATAATCTCAACAATTATTACATGACATGTATTTATACTTTTCCTGATAGTCACATAAAGTATTACATTGAATAGAGGCTGACAGAGAAAAAAAAGTTCAGATGAGGGTGTTTGAAGATTTTTAGATACATACCTCTCAATCTTTTACTGTATAAGCTTGTAATTTTAGCAAAGAACTATAAAAATAGAATAGAATCAATGATGAGGCCATTATCCTGTATAAGTGGACTAAGATGAGAGATTTTTAATTTATCTGACAGTTGGTTTTGGCATTGTAAAAAAAAAAAAAAAGGAAAAATATGTACAATTGCAACTGTTGAATGATATCCAATTTATAACTAGTCACATGGCTACCAAACTAAAAAGCAGTGAAATTGAACCATTCTCCAGTAAATTAAAGTCATGCCAATATCCCATCTAAACTGTTGGCCCAACCATTCTCTTCATTTCATCCAAATTGACCTGACCCTAACCTGTCCATTGTGAATTGTTCTTAGAGAGATAACTACAATCTAACATTTAGTAATGATTATTAAATAAGGGGAAGAAACAAACTGTACATCAGTCAGAACTGGATCTTGAATTCTCACTTAGAAAATATTCATCTTTCTAGAGCTGTAAGTAGTATAAGAAAATCTTTGGTGTTTTTGTTTAAATATGATTTTAAGGTTATTTTCTCTAAAAGTGTAAGCCAGGGATGCTTGGGTGGCTCAGTGGTTGAGCGTCTGCCTTTGGCTCAAGGCATAATCCCAGGACTCTGGGATCGAGTCCCACATCAGGCTTCCTGCATGAAGCCTGCTTCTCCCTCTGCCTATGTCTCTCTCTCTCTCTCTCTCTCTGTCTCTCATGAATAAATAAATAAAATATTTTAAAAAATAAATAAAAGTGTAAGCCATTTTGGCTGCTTAGTTCTTTACAGGTGGGGAGGACTTGATGTTCTCCATGAAATTTTATCATTGTTTTCTTTCTGTTCTTTTTTTTTTTTAAGATTATTTATTTATTTATTCATGAGAGACAGAGAGAGAGAGAGGCAGAGACACAGGCAGAGGGAGAAGCAGGCTCCATGCAGGGAGCCCGACATAGGACTTGATCCCAGGTCTCCAGGATCATGCCCTGGGCTGAAGGCGGTGCTAAACCGCTGTGCAACCCGGGCTGCCCTTTGTTTTCTTTTCTAAAATTACTGTATGTTACAAGGCATCTTCTACATAGACTAGATGGGTTTCTACGTCCAACTGAATGAACTATTTGTAGCTTATTCTTCAATTAATAGATAGTAATGCTAATTGCTTCAATGTGACCATTTTAACAGCTGAATTGGAGCTAATCAATTATTCAAAAGTCTTCCTTAGAACAAATAGCAGATCTATTAGCAACATTATTTGAATTAGGTTAAGCTTATTAGACACTTTTGAGCTTAATATATAATTCTTTGAATATATAGTTTGTAACATAATCACATGCTACATGATTATATATATGTCTTTGAACATACATATATGATTCTTTGAACATATACTTTATAATGTAAACATAACATCTACTTCATCACAGGTAATTACATACTCCATGATCTGAGGTACTTTAACATTACTCCCAACATATTCTATAAAAATTCCATTAACTTCCTGAGGACTGAGTATCTATGAATTCTGTTGTTTCTCTGAAATTCGAGATTTACTAGCCATCCTATCTTTTATCTAGTGACTCCAGGTGGACACCTGAGGACAAAGCCAGTGGAAGGCTCTGAGGTGGGCCACGGCCCAGACACTTTGGACCAGGGGAGGAGGCAGCCTGTGTGGGTCATGGGAGGGGGTGTGGCTGAGTCTAGGTCAGACAACCGGGAGCCAGGAATTTCTGCAGGACTTGTAGGTATCGGGCTTTCATGCCTTTGATTTTACCTAAAGCAAAGTTTTGCAGAACACCAGTCAGAAGCTGATTCCAACATCATATGATAACTTTTCAATTAATATAAAAACCTGGGATTCCTGGGTGGCGCAGCGGTTTGGCGCCTGCCTTTGGCCCAGGGCGTGATCCTGGAGACCCGGGATCGAGTCCCACATCGGGTTCCCGGTGCATGGAGCCTGCTTCTCCCTCTGCCTGTGTCTCTGCCTCTCTCTCTCTCTCTCTCTCTCTGTGACTATCATAAAAAAAAAAAAAAATATATATATATATATAAAAACCTGAGAAACATTCTTAGCAAGTATATGAACTATAAACTCCAGAAAGATGTGCTTACTGAAAGACTGGTTTAAGTATGACTTTGGTGGATAAGGATTGCATCTGTTCAATCTCTGCTTTCCACTTGGCTGTTTTCATCCTGAATTGGCGCAGCCTATTGTGATAGGTGCAGGGGTCCTGGAACATGCTTGCTTTCCAGGGAAACATTGTACTGGCAGGCTGAGGTGCCCTGCAGAAGGATGTGACTCAACGCATGCCCATTAAAAGCTGCCCACTTCAGCCCCCTGAGGTAGTCTCACATAAACCTCTCTGGGTAGCACATAAAACTTAGTCTTTTCAGATTTTGAGTCAAGTACAGATACTAGCAGCTGGTCTATATTTTCTATTTGCTATTCAAAATCATATTAAGGTACAACCTCCCTGCCATGTTTCCCCAACCCCCAAAAGTGTGTAAAAATGTCAGAAGTTTTGTTTGTTTGACATATGTTCCAAATTCGGTAACATTTAGCTAGTAGCTTTTTGTTAATATGCTATTAAAAAATATCGCAAAGTCTTTTGCCTCATTCCTGAAATAGTCTAGGAAATGATAGAGAAAAAAAATCAAACTGCCTCTGGTCTGCAAAGAACTAACATAGAATAAGGTTAGCTCTAGCTGCTACAGAGTTACATATATTGAGAAATTGGCCTATCATATACATGCATTGTGCCTCTTCTGTATTTCATAAACTCTGTATTGATAAAGCTCTTACTATGTGCCACACAAAGTATTTTCTTGTTTTCTTTAAAGATTTTATTTATTTATTTATTCACGAGAGACACAGAGAGAGAGAGGCAGAGACATAGGCAGAGGGAGAAGCAGGCTCCATGCAGGGAGCTCGATGCGGGATTCCATCCCAGATCCCGGGATCACGCCGTGAGCCAAAGGCAGACACTCAACTGCTGAGTCACCCAGGTGTCCCCGTACAAAGTATTTTCTAGCACTTTTTTTTTTTTTTAAGGTTTTATTTATCTATTCACGAGAGACACAGAGAGAGAGGCAGAGACACAGGCAGAGGGAGAAGCAGGCTCCATGCAGGGAGCGGGACTCCACCCCAGGTCTCCAGGATCAGGCCTGGGGCCGAAGGCGGCGCTAAACCTCTGAGCCACCCCGGCTGCCCTTCTAGCACTTTCAAATGAAAGGTCAAATGGAGCCTTGTTAAATTTACTAAATAATTCATTCATTGAGGGTCTATTATTTAAAAACCAAGCACAGTAACAAATTCTAGGGGTGCTAATCAGAAGTACTGTAATGAAGTAGCATAAACTGGTAGCTTTGTCTCTCAGGCCTGGAGGCTGGCAGTCTGAGATCCAGGTGTCTGCAGGGTTGGTTACTTCTCAGGCGGTGAGAAAGGATCTATTGAGGCCCCTGCCGAGCTTCTTTTGGGTATCCTCGGCTCACAGAGCATCACCACAATCTTCTGTCTACACAGGACACTTGCCCTATGTCTTCCTATCTTCTTCCTTCAGACTGTGTCAGACTCTGTCCAAATTTTTTCCCTTTACAATCAGATTGGAATAAATCCCTTCTATTGACCTCATCTTAACTTGATCATCTGTAGAGACCCTATTTCCAAATAAGGTCATATTCACAGCTACTGGGATTGGGACTTCAGCGTCTTTTTGGGAACACAATTCAACTCAGAACAGGAGCGACTGAACAGATGGTCCGAATACCTTGGGTTTTAAGAAAGGGAAGCCTTGGGGCCCCTGGGTGGCTCAGCGGTTGGGCATCTATCTTCGGCTCAGGTCATGGTCCCAGGGTGCTGGGATCGAGCCCTGCATGGGGCTCCCTGCTCAGCAAGGAGTCTGCTTATTCCTCTGCCCACTCATGCTTTCTCCCTCTCTCTCAAATAATTTTTTTTAAAAAATTCTTAAAAAAATAAATAAAAAAGGGAAGCCATGTTAAGCTGGTTTTCCTAACCTCGATTTTATTTAATGAAGAATCAATGTTTGAGTCCAAAGCATCCTAATCCAGTCACAGCAAAGCATGTCACACTGGGTAATGTAACACAAGATGAGAGAAGACAGTTGTGGGGGAGTTGATAGCAACTCATTTCCCTCACCACTGACCAAAAATAAAGATCAAACGTTTCAAAACGATTGATTTTAAAAATTGCTAGTAGAGTCTGATTTTGACAAGTCAAGACTCCTTATAGAGACAGACCGCCTCATTACGTAGTGAAAAGGACTAAGGAAGAGACAGAGTTCTACCTTCCAGGCATGGGCTCCCCAAGAGGACAGCTGAGGGCTTTGGGCAGATCATGAACTTTCTTGGTCTCAGTATCCTCAAGAGGGGATTGGACAATGATCCCTAATTCCTTCCCAGATCTACAGATCAATTAGCACTCGAGGGTGTGGCGGGATATGCTCACGCATCCCTGAGACAGGGGAAGAGACAGCTCTTTCGAATGCCCCAGAGTAAGATCCTCAGGCCCCAGTCCGGGCTGTGTGCCTACTGTGTGCTCTACTGATTTAACGAGAGCTGCCAAAAAATGTGACTTTTGCTCTCACACACGGTGGCCCGTGGGGTCATGGAAATGTCAAGGCCCACTCACAGGAAATGAAAAACTTAGAGCAACTCATACTAGGCAGCACGTCTAGGTGCTTTCTCTCTACTCACAAACACTAGGGAGGCACAGTGTAAACAGTGCTACAAAGCACATGAGAGGTAAGGCCTTTGCCTTTCAGGGACTGGTTGGTCTATGTGCAAGGTAATCAAACAAAGGCCCATGTGAACCCAAAGGAGCATGAACACATTGATAAGTATTGATGTTAAGTATGGAGGAAGAGCCACTCCAAATTGAGTGGTCAGGTTGGTGGCCACCGGCCACCATCATTAGGGTGATTTAGAAATGCCTCATGGCAGGTGAGAGACTGGGTTTTTCTCCTCAGAACAAGGATCATACAAAGTACTTTATAAGTCACAAGGGTTTTTTGGTGACTGAACATGCCAATGGCAGTTGTTAGCAGAACTTTTGCTTTAATGGGTTTTCACAAGGATTCCAAGTACCCTGAATCTGGCTTCCTTCTGAATCTTTGACTGCATCCTCAAAATACAGAGAATAGAACCAGACTCATGTACGTCTGTGAACGAAGACTTGACAAGACCCTCTCCTTTCCAACATCTCAACCAGGCTAATGCAAGGTTTTCTTGTAAACTCATTTTAAAAACTGTCTGTTCACCATTATATCCCCACACATCCTTTCCTGAGGGATGGCAAATCAAATTTCTTACGGTACTTGCTCCAAAAGGTGGAAGTAAAGTTAGGTTTGATTTGGTAGATTTTTCTACCTTCCCAGAGGGGGTTATATAAGAGACTGTCTTTTTTTTATTTTTTTAAAAAAGATTTTATTTATTTATCCATGAGAGACACAGAGAAAGAGAGAGAGGCAGAGACACAGGCAGAGGGAGAAGCAGGCTCCATGCAGGGAGCCCAATGTGGGACTTGATCCTGGGACTCCAGGATCATGCCCTGGGCCAAAGGCAGATGCTCAACCACTGAGCCACGCAGGCTTTCTTTCTTTCTTTCTTTCTTTCTTTCTTTCTTTCTTTCTTTCTTCTTTCTTTCTTTCTTTCTTTCTTTCTTTCTTTCTGAGAGTGCAGGGGGAGGTGGAGAGGGAGAGGGAGAGGGAGAGAGAGAATCTCAAGCAGACTCCACTTTAAGTGCAGAGCCTGACAGAGGGCCCAATCATACAACCTAAGATCACGACTTGAGCTGCAATCAAGAGCTGGACACTCAACCAACTGAGACACCCAGGTGACCCAAGAGACCTGCTTTTTTTTCTGGCAAGGTCTGTTGGAAGAAAGGTTTTTCTGGAACCTCTCACATCAGAAGTAGTAATTGCCATTTTCCTATACAGTACCACATTTGAAGGGGCTTCTCTTTGGTCAACAGTCATGAAGCTTCCAGCATTCCAGAAAGGGAAATGATTCTCCTAGGCTGGATGTTTAAACTGGCTGCTTGAGTATAAGAACAGAGTGGAGGTTTTTCTCTTGAGGACAGATTGCTGGGTCCTATTGAGTGAGAATGTTGGAATGGAATCTCACTACTCAAATCAGTAAGGCTAAGACTGTCCAGTGATTTGTCTAATGTCTGTAAGAGTGTACATTGATGCAGCTGATAAGACCTTTCTGGCATGTAGAAATCTGGCACTGCAGTAATCAGTGTTGACTGTATATGTATTTTAACAGAGGCACATACCATAATATTGATAGAAAGGCACATGGTGCAGGGGGGAAATCTGCTGGGGAAATCACTGCAGTTCCTTTTCACTGAAAATCTTGATCAAATGCCAAGCAATATTGTATCAGATGTGATTTTGGATTTGCAGCAGGGCTTCAGGCTTACCAGGCATAAGACAGAGCCACACCAATATACATAGGAATCCTTTATGAATCTCCGTAATTATAAATTCCTGGCTCCTTATTTCTGGACAAGTTGGGGATGTGCTCTTTTTTAGTTGTCATGAATTACTTTCAGCAACACGTGTGTGCAAGTTACCGCCTATGCTTCCTCACTCACTTGGCTCACCACAATAAGGGCAGTCCCCGATTCTAAATGCACCTAGGGGGTGATTTATGCATAGAGATAGCAGTATACTCAGTGTTGCTTTAGGAAGAACTCACTATCATTAATGGCGTGTAAAGAGAAGTCGGGGTGAACGAGGAAATAGGCCTTTATCGCCAGCAGATCTGTCCCGTCTGAGATAAAGGGAGCCCTTTGGACTGGCCAGTGGAATCAGTTGTCCTCCTGGCTGCATCTCACCTCTTTCATGGTCCCATTTATCTCTTCACCTGATATCGTCTGTGCCTTAAAGCCTCCCATCACAATAGAGACTTCAAATGGGTGGGGAGGAGAATTAAGAGCTTATAGACATCTGGTGATAGGCAACTTGGATTTAGGCTTGGACGTTATAGGATCTCCATTTTAAAACATCAAAATGTTCATTTTGTGCAGTTTGAAATGTGACTTTCAAAGATGACCCTAATCTCAGGGGAGAGATAGTCTGTCGACATACGTGAATTTCACTAGACAGCCTGTTTTTGCTTCCCTGTGAGGAATTAAAGTAGATATGCTAAAAGGTTGTACCTCTTTCAAAGCTGATTCTCCCTGTAAGAAAGTGTCGAACCGCAGTTGGCGATGGAAGTGGCCGATAAGGCGTCTAGTCAGTCGCCGCCTCCGTGGGTGGCTGCTCTCTTGACATATCTGAATTCGGAGTGAGGGGCTGTTTGTAACAAAGACTCACATACAAAATTTACATGGTCAGAAAGGTTTGTAATATAACGAATGCCCTTATCATCACCAGAATCTTTACAACAGCTTGGATGACTTTTTAATTGTGGCTTAATATAGTTAATTATGGTAACTCTTCCCCATTTTCCAGGAAGATGAATTAATATTACAGATCATTAACGTTACTAAATTGGCATAATGATATACTAGATTGAACGTCGCAGTTATGTTAAGACCTGCTTTATAATTTGGCTCTTTTGTTATTTGCCTTAAATAAGAACAGCATGCATGATGCTTGCCTCTGAACAGCAGGCTGCATGTGACCACTTGTGTCATTTTTCTTAATAAATTATTGATATAGAAAATCCCAAATGGAAGACTTCTTCATCTTCAGACTGTATGTGAAGCCAACATTTTCTTTCTAATATCCACTTCATCAGTATAAAAGTTGGAAAGCTCTGGCTCTTGAGCCAGGTTTTATAATTAGACAAGACTGTATTTTACATCTGCAAAATACTCATGCTTAGTGAGAAAAAAATGAGAAACGCGATATGTTCCATTCTGTTGCAATGGTTATACCATTTTAATCTCTTAAGTTCAATATGTATCCTCTAGCAGGCTATACTTCTAGGATTTCATTTTTAGATCCTTAAGGCTGCATATATCTGTCAAACCGACATAATGAATTTAAAGTGCTAATGCCTAGAAGACCAGAAAAACATTGAAATATATCCTTGGTTGATTAAATTACCACCTCCAGCTACTTTACATCCTTATGTCCAAATAGATTTTCTTTTTACTTACCAAGTGCCGGATCTGGAAGATGTGGAAGATGTAATTTTATGGTAAAAACATGCACATGTCTTTAGACAAGAGCATTTTATTTAAGCATCTTTTTAAAGTCTATACGGTATTTCTGTGATAGGACTTGAAATTTGATTACGGGTCCTTTCAATTATGCTCAACCTGCAGGTTCACCGGTGACTTTCAAGTGTATTCTTGGAATGGGATTTCTGTTTAACATCTGGAGTACTGGTATTCAAATGTTCACGATGACAATATTGGAAATATGCGAACTGGTTTGGCAAAGGTGCGGCCAAAAGAATCCTAGAAATAAAAATGTGACGGACCCCAGCAGGGAGAAAATAATGGTTTTCCATTCAACTTTTACTTCTGGAATTTAAGGTAGAATTAAAACTAAAAGGTAGTCATGTCTTTTTTTGAATGCCTATCATCGAAGACTTCTACATTGCCTTAAAAAACTTCACACACCCTCCTGTGTACACTTATCACATTGTCCAGGTCATACCCACACACCCACACCCACACGCACACACGTGCACACTCACACTCAATTACACCATCACAGAACTGAAATATACAGGTATTTCAGCGATCACTCTCACACAAAGGGAAAAGTAGAAGCAAATGCGGCTGTAGTATATGGGGCTCGTTTTCTATTGGAAGATGGCCCATTATGAGCATCCACTCCAAGATACCCTGCCCTGGCCAGCCAGCATTGGAAGGACCGGCTCTGACCACACGTTCACCGTCCACACCCGTCCTAACTCAACCGAGGGTGTGAGGGAGGAATGGTTCTGCCCACAAGGTTAGGTTTCTGGAACCTTGCAGAAACAACACGCAATGCAGAGACAGTGAGTATCAGTGGTTAGACATCAGGGTGCTGTCATGTCTGGGGGTGAAACTAAAGACTGCAATGAACGTGAAATAAAATGACAAGTATCAGAGGAAACAGGAGCAGGGACCGAAGGCAAGAGAGCAGATTTGTAGTGCTTTGAAATGAAACGTTATAATCCCTCCGACAATCCTGTTGACTATGAGCTATAGCACTAGGAATACAACACAGGAAAAAAGATACATTGTGGGATAAACAGCTTCTTATAAGGTAAAACTGAATGGCCAAAATAGATGAATAAGAACACACAATGGAGAGAAAAAAGAAATGAGTCAGTGGCAATATAAGAAAAAGGTAAAAGTGAACAGAGGACAGAAAGGCAGAAAAGAAAAAAAATGTAAATGAGTGAGACAAAAAAGCCAAAAGACGAAAAAGAAAAAGAGAACGAGAGGGGGAAAGAAGTAATATTTTCCTTGATAAAAATGCACAAAAGGGAAGATGAACTTTGTTCTTTTTCTCTTTCTACTCTCCTCTCTTTTTCTGCTTTTCGCCTCGCAGCACGCCAGCCTAAGCTGAGAGCTGTAATGTCATTAAATTGCAAATGCTTTTTCATTTCCGACACACACTGTTTACTTATCTGGCAAAAACATATGTTGGAAGGAATCCGTTAAATTCTGCCCATTGCCTTGGGTAAAAGTGCAATGGAAACGGACCCACCGAGCGTCCTCTTTCTTCTTCTTTAGCACTACCCTTATCTACAAGACGGCTTCGCAGAAAACTGGCTAGTTCAATGAAAAATGAAGATACAGCGGGAGATTAGGGAAGAACACTGAGCACAAAATTCCTGGAGAGAGGGTCACTCCATTGCAAATGATTTCACTCCTCTAGATCTGCATAAATTACTATTTTTAAGGCATCTCCAAAGTCTGTATATTTTTCTCACTCTGTCAAACATTTAATTTCACGCCCCGTGTTCTGAATATGCTAAAATGCATATCTCTGATGCACCTTTAAGCCAGAAAAACGAATGCAAAATTGAAGATAAAATGATGTGATTTGCACTACAAGCCTATTACTTGAGGTATTTACATATAGTTTACCTCTGCAGTTCTGAGGATGATTTATTAAAAAAAATCTGGATTAAGCTCATATAAATATGTATAAATCTTTGTTTAGAAAATAGATTTTGCAGCTGTTGTGTCAAAAAAGTTCTTTAAGATTCTGTGAAGAATTTTCCTTTTAGCATGCTTTAAGAGGGAAAAAATGGGGGACAGAATTTGACATTCTGCTTGGGGGGGGGAGCATATTCCACCATCCGGCAGTTATAAAGACTCCTTTATTGCCCTTCTATTCCCAAAGCAGCTTGGCCCCTCCTCACTCTTTTATTGTACTTATTTAATTTTCTTTTTTTTTTCTTCCTTTTTGCTTGGGCACAAATAATAGTGCCCTGGATTACTCAGCTCAAATTAAATATCGCTGTTTAATGACTGAAACAATCGTGAGCCTTTTGGACTCACCCCCAGCCCCCTTCTCTGGCCTTTCCCAAACAGTCTGTCTTCCAATCCAACACACCCTCCAAGGGTCTCCCTGCTGACACCAAGCCCCTGACCTACCCGAAGCGACTTGTAGTTACTGATTTGGAAATGATTATTAACACACTGCAAGGAAGAGATCTTATCTGCTGGAGAAGCATTTCTGAAAACACTGGTGTGTCCTTCAAACCATCCCCACATGTGTGTGTTACCGCCCATTGTCACCCACCCTTCTGTCTCTCCCCCACCCTTCAAATCTCGAGTCTTGCCCCTTTGAAAAATGTTTCATTTAGTCTGGCCCCTCGAATTCCCGTCTGATCCCTGTCCCTCTGTAATCATTGTGGGGGAATTACTCTCCGCTATTTTCTTGTTAGGCTTTGGGTTTAGGAGAGTTCAGATAACAAAGTTGACTAGTTCAGAGATGAGCACACACTGGGCCCTGCAAATATACCGCCATGGGTAAGGAACGCGATGAGGGCCAGACCCAGCCTCTGGGTTGCACCTGCCAAAATGCTGTGGGAAGAGTTGCTTCTGGAAAGCAGGTAGTGGGGACTGTGATTTCTTCAAAGCAGGCATTAATCCTTTGCAATTAAAACAAGAAAGGGATGTTTACAGGCGTTTGATCACTTTCAGTGGAGCAACGAGTTTGCTTGCAAAGATTGGATTCCAGCTCTGGTGTGTTGTCGTGCCTGCTTCCAGTTGACTAATGACGATTGGAAAGAATGAAACTGCAGTCATTTTTAAAAAGTTAAGAGTCATTCTTTTTTTTTGCACAAAATGGCTTAACAATCCCCCCTAGTGGTCTGTTTCCTGTTACTGTGATTTAGGAAAATCCCAGTATCCCAAACTGCCTGCTTGGTTTGTTTATAGGTTCACAGCAAAGGAACTGCAAAAAAAACCAAAACAAAACAACAACAACAAAACCCCAAACCCAAACCCAAACCAAAGTCCAGCTAGAGCTGGGATGAGCTACCGCTGGTTCCCTCCTCCTTCCCTGGTGTCCCACACAGTGATGGGACTGAATCCTTCCTTCCACAAAGCCAGCCTCCTCTCTCTCTCCAGGGTGTTCTCTTAGCTCACAAACAACCTCACCTTTCTAGGGTGAGCACTCACCACCAGAATCAGTGGATGGATGGGGATATGATGCATACAGGATTTCTAATATTTCTGGTGCTGGGTTTGGCAAAAGGTCCTGCTCCTGAAGGCAAAAGGAGTGAAACACAGATATGGTCTGTGCCTTTCTTACAGGAAGGCTGGGCCCAAACTGGATTATTTTAACCCTCCAGGAGAATTACCTTTACATGATTAAAAACGCTTTGTGTTTTTCAAGTGTCAATGAAGAGAATGCCTGGTCATTGTCCCCATCCCATATTTAAACCTTTTCTCTACTCTTCACAGTAAGGGTGGGAAATCCTGTCTTCTTCAGTGTTTGCAGGTGTCAGAAACTGCCCACTGTCTCCTCAACTTCCCTCTAGGGCACCGCCAATGCATGTGTCCGGCTAATACTGAGTTGAGGCCACCTGGTATGTCAAGCTCTGAACATTGAGATGGGGATTATCCCATTCACCTAAAGCTCACTTCATTTCCTTTGGCCACGTTGCCTTTTCCAGACTATGTAGAAATGGAATCTAGCACATGCACTTACAATGAAGGAAGTTATGTAGTGTTGCACCCTGATAGCTCCAGGGGGGACGGTATCAAGATTTCTTATGTTATTGGGTATATTTGTTCAGGCTGCTATAACAAAATACCACTGACTTGGGTGCCTCATAAACAACAGACATCTATTGCTCACAGTTCTGGAGGTACTAAGATCAGGGTGCTAGCATGGTCAGGTTTTGGTGAAGGTCCTCTTCTGAGTGCTGACCTCTGGCTATGTCTTCACATGGTGGGAGGAGAAAGGGTCTCTGTCGTGTCTCCTTCATAAGAACGTTAATCTCAGGGCACATGGGTGGCTCAGGGGTTGAGCATCTGCCTTTGGTTCAGGTTGTATTCCCAGGGTCCTGGGATGGAGTGCCACATTGGGCTCCCCAAAGGGAGCCTGCTTCTCCCTCTACCTATGTCTCTACCTTTCTCTGTGTGTCTTTCATGAATAAATAAATAAAATCTTAAAAAAAAAGAACATTAATCTCATTCATAAAGGCTCTACCCCCACAACCCAGTCACCTCCCAAAGGCCCCACCTCCTAATAACATCACACTGGGGTTTAGGATTTCAACATGTTTATTTTGGGGAGACACCATATTCAGAGCATAGCATTGGAATATGGGAGAAGAAAAATATTAGATATTTACTAAATATGCATTCACAAAAAATAGTGTAAAACAATCCTAAAACCCTAGCCCTGACACATAAGAAGCTAACACCACCAGGAAAAATTAACATATAAAAATGAATCATTGTCAACTTCCATGCGCTTCAGCCTTGAAGGTTTGTAGACTTGTAGGATATTTCTCCCAAATACTCAGATTATTTCCCTCAGTATTGCCTGGACTTGGCTTTATTTATTTCAGTTTCTAGTTTCCATCCAGGTGCATGAAATCAGCATTTCTTGCTATAAGTATCCCTGGGAGTCCCAGTGCTTCCTTTCATTTATTCATTAACTCTTTTTAGTCTTGGTAGCAAGGAATATTTACCTAACCATGCAACTGTTCTTCTTCTTCTTCTTTTTTTTTTTTTTTTTTTTTTTTTTGCAACTGTTCTTCTGAGAAATGTACTCTGGTTCCCAAATATGTCATCATCATTGTGAAACTTACTCTCTTTGACTGTTGAGTCTTCCTCAAAGCACTGGCTTTTCAATCTACTGCTTTGTAACATAATTGTCATCTTCCTCTATACTCTAGCCCATAGTTAGTTCAACCTGTTTGCTTTCCCTGGTACCACAGCCTAGGTTTTTGCACCTACACATACCTCTCTTGCAGAGACAAATTCAACAAGAAGCTAATGAAGCACAGGCCTTGGCACTCATCCCTGTGTTGGCCATTTCTAAGGCCTCATACCAAATTTTGCATTAATTTTCTTAAGAAGGGTCCCCCAGAGTGCATAAGCTTCAAGCCTCACAAAATTAGTACCTGCTCTAGCCCCTTTGTTTCACTCAGTGTAGACATCTACTCAGTTTAGAACCTTCTTAGGACCTGTTCATTCTCTCCCTCTGTCTGAACTATATATTGTGCTGTTTTAAGGAGTTTGAGGATTCCACCCACCCCCTGCAATTGTGTTATCTTTTCCATTAGATGATATAATTATTCCACGGGAGAGACTGTCTCTTCTTTATATTCTTACCAGAATATAAGAGTTCTGGTTTCACATTTTATTTTATTTTTTAAAAATATTTATTTGAGAGAGAAAGAGCATGCATGCTCACACACACACACAAGTGTGTGAGCAGGAGAGGGGCAGAGGAAGAGGGAGAGATCTCAAGTAGACTCCTTGCTGAGCATGGAGCCAGACAGAGGGCTCCATCCTGACCCTGAGATCATGACCTGAGCTGAAATCAAGAGCTGGATGCTCAAGAGACTGAGCCCCCAGGTGCCCAGAGTCCTAGTTTCATATTCTAAACATACTAAACAAACATTTTGACCGATTCCTTTTTTAAAAGATTTTATTATTTATTTATTTATTTATTTATTTATTATTTATTTATTTTTTTAAATCAGTACTCAAGATCTCCACAGTTATCTTTCTTTTTTTTTTTAATATTTTGTTTATTTATGAGAGACACACAGAGAGAGAGAGAGAGAGGTGGAGACACAGGCAGAGGGAGAAGCAGGCTCCATGCACGGAGCCTGATGTGGGACTCAATCCCGGGTCTCCAGGATCAGGCCGTGGGCCAAAGGCAGGCACTAAACTGCTGAGCCACCCAGGCTGCCCCAAGATTTTATTATATAGTTATGAGAGACAGAGAGAGAGAGAGAGGCAGAAACACAGATAGAGGGAGAAGCAGTCTCCACACAGGGAGCTCAATGTGGGACTCGATCCCAGGACTCCAGGATCACACCCAGGGCTGAAGGCAGGCACTCAACCACTGAGCCACTCAGGTGTCCCTTGACCAGTTACTTCTAAGGAAGTTTGAAATGGTTAGTTTCTTTATAAATATCTATATTAAAGATTATTAGAGGCTAAAACTATAACATATTCTGAGTACTAAGATCATTCAAATAAAGATCAAAATAAACAAGCATTCATGGAGCATGTTCACTGCTGTATCTTTAAACCCAGCATGGGTAGGTCATAAATACTTCTTGAATTCATCATATATAAGTCAGGCCTGGGGGTAAAGGGATATTGTTACCCACTGACTTGTGTCACTAAGGAAGCCAGGGGAATTTAACAGGTTTCTGGGACTGGATCTAGAAATCAATCTTTTCCTCCATTGGTTCTACTTTGTTAGATTCAGTCTTAGGCAGGTCTAATCCATCCACTCATATGACCTTTAGCACCTCTCAAGCAAACATTCTATTAGCTTAGAAGCCCCAGAGTTGGAGGAGAAAAAAGCTCCCTTTCCCCAAACTTTCCAACCCAAATTGCAAAATCAAGTCTCCTTAGGCTAACTTTAGGCACAACTTGTCCCTCCTGACTTGTGCCTGGGTTATTGAACCAGAGCCAGGCTATGTGCACTCGGGGAAGTGGTCAAGAAGTAGAAAGGAGGATATCTCCCATTGAAACCCTGTGGATTAGGAAAACAGTAAAAGGGTGGTTTGCTAGTAGAAAACTGAGGAAGCCACTTCCATTTCTTTGTAGAAAAACATGAAGAATAAATACAAAGCCAGGGAAATTTTTATAAACTGCAAGTAGAAGAATAATTTGGTAGAACCACCATAAAGGATGGGTTGGGGTCATCTCATAAAGTTGGATGTATGCATTGTCTGTGACCTGGCAGTCCTGCTGCTTGAGTCTGTGTCAGAGAACTGCTTTCACAAACACACAGTGACATCCATGGCAGCATTAAATGGAGTATTTGTTACTTATTTGGAGGTGGAAAACGGTGATAGTCTATCATGTCAACTCTTCACATATGAGCTGGAGTACATGCATAAAGACAAGCATTCCCTCATTTGCTAGTACAATTCATATAGGGAAGACAGGGTAAATATTGTAATTTTTTTTTTTGCTTTATCAATCTTCAAAATCATGATTCCTTCAATGGTGATCAATTTTTTAGTATATTAGGAACTCATATACTTAACCAAGTTTGACACATTTCAATCCAATCTTCTTGACGCTCAAATTGTTCCATCTTTAGCAACTGGGCACCTTTTCAAGTTGGTTCCTAATTATGCTACACAAGACGCTGGAAATCTTTGATAGTTTTTCTCCTTCTGGTTTGCCAAGATGCTCTGGCATTATCTTATACATTCCCTGTCCCTAACCTGGGGCAGCAATTTCTCCAAGGAGTCCTAGTTCCTTTGAGTAAAAACATGATATGTGGAGAAGATGCTTGTGGTGCCCTTTGCTATTGAGCTTACCATTGGTTCTCTACATCAAGAGTTCATAGTGATATTTCTAATTTAAATTCAGGGCTACAGGATTTTACTTAACTTCTTCCATATTACATTGTAGCTCTCTCTTCCCATGTTGAGAATGCTGGTTCTCAAACCACTTAATACTTGATAAAGAAGAAAAACCCAACAACTTGTTTTAAATAGTTGAACATTTTAACTAATTGATCAATTTAATTGGCAATAATGTTTCAATTTTTCTTATCGTTCTAATTAAACTTACTGAAAGAAAATTTCTTAAAGATATTCTTTTCCTAAAGAAACTTTTGAATTGCAGTATTTTACATTTAACTAGTTCAAAACATTATTGGAATATTCCACTTCTCTTGTACTAGTGTGAGTAACATATGTAATATTGGCAGTGTTAGTATTATTTTGTTTTGGGTCTGAGGTCCAAAAGTCATGGCTTTTGACTTCTGAGTAGTCCAATTTAGTCAGATAAGTGCTCTGTTCACATGTAAAACATGTGCTACTTTGTCCATGTAAAACATGTGCTACTAAATCAGAGCAGTGATTATGTAGTCTTACATCAAAGAATGTCTATGAGAAAGCCTGGTGATGGTTTATAATGGCATCAACATGGGGGCACCTGGGTGGAACAGTTGGTTAAGTATCTGACTCTTGGTTTTGATTCTGGTCATGACCTCATGGCTGTGAAATCCTGGTCAGAAGATCAAGCTCAATGTTGGGCTTGCTCAGTGCAGAGTCTGCTTGAGATTCTCGCCCTCTCTTTCTCTGCACCTCCCACTTGTTCTCTTTCTCTCTCTCTTTCAAATAAATAAATAAATCTTAAAAAAAGAACAAACAAATATATATAAACAAACAAAATATGATATCAATATGTAAAAAGATAGGCCTAACCTTTCAGGTCCTCATTAGCACAATAAGGATTTTATTAATTCTACCAAGCAGGTTAGCACAAAGGTAGGATTAAATGCCCAAAGGGCACCTTCCTAAATGACCCTTCTCCCTTCAGAAAAGTATAAGAATTTGAAATGCAATATAACTTGTACAAAGTTATATCATTAAGTGATAGAGCTGAAGGGATCATTGAACAATTAGAGGCCAATGTCCATAAATGTTCTTTCCACTAAGATAAACTGTTGTGATTTTAAAATATGTGAACTATACACATGCCTACCTCTTTACATTCTCTTCCTTTATCATATTTGTATATATATGTATACATGTATACACGTGTGTATGGGTATAAATTCATATGTACACAATATGCATATGTACACACATACATCCACATATATTAAATATAAATAAGATAAAAGAGAATAGGTAGAGAGTTAGACATGTTTATAATTCACAAATATGTCTAATACATGCATATGGCTGACACAGCTTATTTGGATAATGAGTCTTACATATTTACTACATGTTTTAACAACTTGTATTTGAAGTATATGCCTAATATAGATTCATAAATCCAAGGACCAAGTTTCCCTTCCAGTCTTGAATCTTGTTTAATTCTCAGCTTGAAAAAAAAAAAATTCTCAGCTTGTACTCAAGAAATATTACATCATGACCATAATATTATAGAAAACAAAGTAAACAATTCAAAATCAGAAGTCACAACAAGGGAAAAATTAAACTGGTCACTTATGGAAAACAGAGCCAATAGTCATTCTGATTTCATCTCTTCTAACCAAGATA
Organism: Canis aureus; assembly: GCF_053574225.1. Classification (NCBI taxonomy): domain Eukaryota; kingdom Metazoa; phylum Chordata; class Mammalia; order Carnivora; family Canidae; genus Canis; species Canis aureus. The sequence continues at coordinate 15,970,584 of NC_135627.1, forward strand.
AGAGTAGAAGAAAAAGAACAAGTAGATTACACAGTACAGGAAGTATACTGGTTACTGTAATCCTTCTCTATATAGAAATGTAATAGAGCAAAAAATCTGGTCCTTATAGTATATGTTCCTGAGACAGGGTTGGGCAACTTAATATTAGCATTTCAACTGTAATTTTAAATTTCTTACAATTCAAATATCTACTGGATGTGCTTTTAGGCAAACTTATTAGTATTTAAAATAAATTAGACCTCACATTTAGTATGAGGACTCATTTGTTGCAATCTGGCTAAAGCAAATGCTACTAAATTTTGTATTTCTTGGTAGATGTAAGGAGGGTGAACTAAACTGTATACTTTCAACACACCATTCTACAAATGTGAAATCCAATGAGTGAATTCAAAATAAAATGAAATGAGACATATCTGAAAAGTAACTGCTGTACTTATGTGCTAATCACACCTCAAAGCATAACACTGCTTGTTTTTTTTTTTTGTTTTAAAGAGAAGCAATAAAATCCTATTATGGATTAATCTTGTGCCAAATTTTGTTTTTTAATCAAATCTATTTTGAGCTAAAGAAAATACAAAATGCAAATGAGGGGCCTGATCCTCCAGATCTTGTGAACATGTAAGGGCTGATACACTTCAAAGATTTGTTTAAAAACTCATAAATTAAAATCCTCATACGATACAGCAAAATATACTTATTTGTAAACCTTTTATTTTCACATTCCATGTAAAGTTTCAACCTAATAAAAGTCTTTTGGGGAGAAGATTTTAAAATTCCTAAAATTAGATGTTTATAAGTAAATACTGGTCTAATTTAATTTCTTACATATGTACCATACTCTTAGGCTGCAAGTGAGGATTTGGTCTTTCATGCTGTAAACAAAACCAAACAACAACAGGAAAACCATGTTGAAAAGAGTCAGTGCTCTCAAATATGCAGCCCCATCCTCTCCAGTATACACACCACTTGAACACAAAGGGTGGGTAAGTTCATGGAAGGCTTGTTTGTGTGGCATTCCCTTATGTGCTTTCTCCATCTGGGATGAAATATTCATTAGCAGACCTAAACAAACTCTTCAGAACATTTTTATCTCAAAGTGAGAAAATGCTATTCAAACAGGCTGTTAATGAAGCTGTCCACCATCTTGTTTGATGTTCTTGTCATTAAGAGTGCCCTGAAAGGCTTCAGGCAGTCCCTACTCTCAATTGGCAACTGTTTCAACTGCTGTGGGGCAATTGTGTAGCTGTAACACAGACTCCTGTAAAATGCCAACCCACACACTGTAAATGTAAAATATAACAATATTCATGGACATCAACTATATAATAGTAGGTATCACATAAACTACATTTTACTACATGAGATCACACTCATCATAACATATCATTATAAGGATGTTTCTTCTGAAAATTCAAAGCATAAGAAAGAATGTGATTTAGTTTCTGTCCTGAAGCCAGAGAACACAGAAAATACTGGGAAATAAATGTATACTGTTGATGAAATATGTAAAGCAAGTCATTGGTGCATATATATATTTCATAGGCATATCTCAAACTACTTCGAAGCAAATATGGGAAATAACTATATGATTTCAAGATGTGTGTGTGTGTATACATATATACACAAAACTAAGTAAAATTGAAGTGTGTAAAATGAAAATTTTATACTAAGATTGTAATGATTCAGTCGAAGAAATCATAAGATGCTTTTATCATAAATGCTATTACTACTTTTGTTCAATTGGATTACGCCAGTTACTCAGAAAATGATTTCATAGTGTTGGTGCTAAGGTGGAATGTGTACCAAAGCCCATAGGTACTGTGTAGAAAGTCACTAAATACAGTATTCTACACCCAGATAGACACATGGACATTTCAAATTCAGTATGTTAAAAGCTAAACTCAATATTTAACCTCAATAAAATTGTCCCTCTTCATGTATTTTCTGTTTGAATTCATAACAAACCTTCTGGAGTAGGCAAAATTCTAAGATGTCCCCTGATGGCAAGACCCATCAGTATTGGATAGGGCCTGTGAATATGATGGGATCATATTCTTGGGATCACTCCCATGATTACGATACACTCTATGCAAAGGCAAAGGGATTTTGCAGATGTAAAGTCTGGTTGACTTTGTAAAATGTAAAAATGTAAAATGTAAAAAATGTAAAAATTGTTTGACTTTGAATTAATCAAAAAGGAAATGAACTTGGGCAAGCACGATATATAATCAGGTGAGCCCTTTAAAAGAAGTTCTAGTAGTCAGGGAGATTCTCCTGCTGGCTCTGAAGAAGTGAGCTACCATGTTGGGAAAGTACGTGCCAGAGGGCCACATAGCAAAGAACTGGATGACCTCTAGGATGTAAGAGCAGTCGCTGGCTGACAGGAACAAGAGAACAGGACCTCAGTCTTACAAGAGCAAGGGACTAGAATCTACCAACAACCCATGAGCTTGAAAGAAGACCTTGGGATCCTAAAAGGAAGACGGCCCAGCTGCCACCTTTACTACAGCCTTGTAAGACCTATGCAGAGCACTAGCTAAGCCATGTCTGGACTCCTGACCTCTTTAAGAAATAATTCAGCACTTTTATAACAACAAAAAACTGAAGAAAATCCATTGTTTAAACCAAATATCTAGGAATTGGTTAAATAAGTGGTAGTATGTTTACATAATGGAATAATGTTCAAGTATTTCAACTGTGCAAAAAGTCACCTGGGTATCTCAGACAGTTAAGCATTTGCTTTTGGTTCATGTCATGATCTTGGGGTACTGGAATGGAGCCTCACTCTCGTTCTGCTCCTCCTCCCCACCCCTCTTGTATTTGTGTATGCTCTCTCTCTCATTCAAATAAATAAGTAAATAAGTAAGTAAGTAAGTAAGTAAGTAAATAAATAAATCTTCAACTGATATTAAAAATTAGTATATTTCAGGATACTCGATGAAGTAATATTATAATAGTATCCCATTTCATATGTGTATGATGTGATATTTAGATTATGTTTGACCAGAGGGGAAATCTTTAAGAATATATAGAAGGGGAGTCTGGATGGCTCAGTTGGTTAAGCATGTGACCCTTGATTTCGGCTCAGGTCATGATCTCAGGGTTGTAAGACTGAGCTCTGCTTTGGGCTCTGCTGAGTGTGGATCCTGCTTAGGATTCTCTCTCCTTCTACCTTTGCCCCACTCTGGCTCTCTCTCTCTCTCTCTCAAAAAAAAAAATGATACATACAAATGTATTAACACTGATATCTGGTTGTTGGACATAGAGCTTTATTGTTTTTTTTTGTTTGTTTGGAATATTCTTTTTTTATTATATTTAACATTTTTCTTCCATTAAACTCCCTTAATTTTCCTACGTATTTAGTTTTGAAACAGAATATATTTTAAAAAGGAATTTCTGATTTTAAAAAAATAACATGAAGGGGGCACCTGGATGGCTCAGTCCAACTCATTAGGTGTCCACTCTTGATTTCAGGTCAGGTCATGAGATTGAGCCCCACATTGGGCTCCACACTGAGCATGGAGCCTGTTTCAGATTCTCCCTCCATCTCCCTCTGCCCCTCCCTACTCATGCACTTTCTCTCTCTCTTTCAAAAATAAATAAAATAACATGAGTACTTTTCTTCATACATGCACATGTCCAGTAGGAGATCAGTGCTCTTGCAGATAAACTTTAGATAAGTGGTCATCATTTAACAAATATTTACTGAGTACCTATTACGTGTTAGGCCTACTACTAAATTTTGGCAATATACTGGTGATAAAAGTCTTGCCCCTGAGAAGTTCACAGTTTAGAGTGGAGGAAGAAACTTGGAAGATGCAATGTAGTGTAGGAAGGCAAGATCTCATATATAGAAGCATATAGCCTGGGAGGGGGAGAGCCAAGGGAGGCTTCCCAGAGGGCCTAACATTTAAATTGAGCCCCAAAGATAAAAAGTCAGAAGATATGTTAATACAAAAATAACAAACACTTTCCTTCCTTTCATAGTTCATGAAAACCAAAATGAATGAGGATGTGTCCAGACTGAACTGATGCCTTTAATCCAAACTCTTAGATGCCCTGAGTTTACCAATTCAAGGCTGGGGGTTGTGGTGGCTCTCAAGCTACTGGTATTTCCTTCTGTACTTGCAGACAGCACCACCAACAGAGAACTTTTAAGGCTTCCATGTCACACTTTTGGCAGGTGGGTGCATGCTCAATTACTAAATTTTTACTAAAAGTCTAACCTAAGTTGTTCTTACTATAGTTTTGAATTACTGCATATCATTGTGTCATCTGTGAAATATAAAAGAGGTATTTTCTCCATACAATCTCTCTTTTATTCACAAGGTTCGCTCTCTTGTTTGTTTGTGTTTAGGGAGTCCCTCAGTGTTTCCTTGAACCCTTGTGATTTTGACTCCTTTTCATCCTTCCTCATAGAATTGACTTCATCTTGTTTTAATTTTCTTCCATCCTCTTCAATATATCCATAGTCCTCTCAAAATACGAAAATCCAGTGGAACCTAACGCGTCGACTTGCAAAACAAAATACTGCATTTTCATCTCTTCTGTATAATGCCTCTATTAAACATATCCAGGTCTTGTAGATGAAAATCCACTCCATTGCTTGGTTCATATTCAACAACAGTCCAATATGATTTTGCTATACCTTATGTCTACTGACTTATGCCCTCATCTTATGTGACACAACCCTGTTAGCTACCTTTGTAGCTATCAATACAATGCCATCTTTTAAAAATATTTGTTAGGTAAAATTTACATAGTAAAATGTATAGCTCTTAAGCGTACAACTTGGTGGGTTTTGATAAATGTGTACATCTATGTAAGAACATCCTAATCAAGATAGGAGTATTTCTAGCAGCCCAGAAAGTTCTTTTGTGTCCCCTTCTAATCAATTCTCACTCTTCATGTTTCAATAGCCATAGATTAGTTTTGTCCATTCTAAAACTTTATATGAATGTGAAGATACTCCATATATGACTTCTTTTGCTTAACATAATATTTTTGTGATTCATCTATGTTGTTGTGTATATCAACACTTTGTTCCTTTGCATTGCTGAGTAATATTCCATAATAGAAATATACCATAATTTATATATTCATTCTTCTACTTATGGTTTTTCCCAGGTTTTGGCTATTATGAATAAGACTGCTATGAACATATCTTATCCTCTAAGATAAAGACCTATGAGTCAAATTACTGGATCCTAGGATCAATGTATGTTTAACTATATAAGAAACTGACAACACATTTTCAAAAATGGCTGATCAGTTTGCACTCCCAACAGTAATGTATAGGAGTCCAAGCTTTACATTCTCATCACAGAATTGTCAGTCTTATTAATTTCAGGCATTTTAGTGGATGTGAAGTAGTATCTGGCTGTGATTTGTATTTCCCTGATACCTAATGTTGTTGAGTATCTTTCTTTGTGGTTATTCATCATTCATATAGGTTTCTTTGTGAAATATCAGTTGAAGATTTTTGTCCATTTTTATAATTAGGTTATCTTTTTTCTTATTTGTAGGGCTCCTTTATTCTGGATAAAGTCCTTTTATGGATATGTGTACTATGAATAGTTTCAGTCTGTGGCTTCCATTCATTTTCTTTGTGGTGTCTTTTGAAAAGCCAAAGTTTTAATTTTGATGAAGTCTACTTCATCAACTTTCTCTGATGCTTAGTGATTTTGTGTCTTAATAAATTCTTTGCCTATGCAAAGGTCACAACGTTTTCTTCTAGAAGTTTTGTAGATTTAGCTTTTATATTTTAGGCATATTATTCCTCTCAAATTAATTTTTTGGGTGTGGTATAAGATAGGAGTCAAGGTCATTAATTCATTGTTTTTTTGCACATCTGTGTAGTTTTAGTAGAATTTTCCCCTGTCCTTCCAGCTGGTCTTCTGGGGGGAGGGGCCTGCTGTGCTGATTCTCAGGTGTGTGCACCTGGGGGAGCTGCCCAGCCTCCTGCCATGTGCACGGCTCAGTGGGAGCTGTTTATCCTGTGAGGCCCCTGCTCAGTCCCAAGTACAAGGTGACACCAGGAGGAGGAACAACAGTGGTGGCGGCCAGCTCTCCAGCTCTAGAGTCAGCTCCCGCAGTAACTACCGCAGCTCCCAGTCCTCAGGGGCCTGGATGCTCCGGGGGCAGGGGGTGCCGATCTGCACAGCTTGGGGCTGCCCGGCAGCAGGAGCATCCTTGCTGTCCTGGGCCCTCCTGGCCTCCGCCTGTCTCGGAGGGAAGCACCGGATCTTGGGCTGTGTCCCCCAGCACCCTGGGATCCCAGGCCTGCACCGCTGGAATCGTGCTCCTGGAGCTGCGCAGTTTTAGTAGAATTTGTTGCAAATATTTTTCTTTCCTTGTTTAACTGCCTTGGCATTTTGTTGTAAAGCAATTGACTAAGTGTGGGTCAATTTCTGGACTCTATCTTCTGTTGCATTGATCTATATTTATAGCAAGCCATATCATCTTGGTTATTGTAGCTTTATACTAAGTCTTAAAATCAAGTCATCTGAGTCCAATTTTGTTCTTCTTTTTAAAGACTATTTTTCTACACCTTTAAAATTATATACTGTTTAATTCAATAAATATAATCTTTGAAAAAAGTCAATTTTAATAAATAAACAGTCCCAAGATGGTTCTTTTAGCCAATAAAACAATAATTAATACAATCTCTCTTTGTCCTGAGGATCTTGCCAAGTCTGGATTAGCAGCCTTATATTCCACATCAATATTTGTACATAAAACCATTCAAGGATGTGTGTGAACAGAACAAATATTGAGTCAAATTTTAGAATTTCACTTAAAAATATTTTAAAAAACAATTGTGATGAGAAAGCCACATGACAATGCTAATATACTATTGATGGGGGAACAGAGGACTAGCGGAGGACAAAGCACATTGACAAGTCCTTGAAACAGGGAGAGTGACATTCCTCTACAGATTCAACTGCTTCAATGTTCATACTTTGCTAAGGGCAAAGAAGGCAATCTTAGCCCAACCCCCAGGAGCCTGTAAGCCTATTTTAACATATAAAAATTCCTTTCAAAATTTTCTTTATCTCTAAACCCCCAAGATACGTGTTGGCAATCATCCTCCAAGCACAAGGCCCACTGATACACATCTGAAGGGTCTCATGACTCAGGTTTTATTAGACAGTAATAAATGACCTTTTCCCAATAACAGCTAGCCCCTTCAGAGTCCTGGAAACCTTGCTTCCAAAATTCCTTGGAGAGTATGCCATCCTCAAACCCCTCCCAACTCCCAAGTATATAATCAGCCACCCCTCGCAGGCCTCAGGCAGCAGCTCTTCCTGCCCATGGGTCCTGTCCCCATGCTTTAATAAGACCACCATTTTGCACCAAAGACATCTCACAAATTCTTTCTTGCTCCTTGGCCCCAGACCTCACCTATATTCCAAAACTTCATCACTATTGCTGAAGGGAGCATTATACAGCCCTGGAAAATGACACACTGATTTTGAGGCTAAGATCAACCTCTTTATGGAATACAAGGTTACATATTTGCAAAGAGATTTTAAAATACTGAAAAGTTACACTTGTTAATAATGGGATGAATAAATATATGACTTAAAAACATAATAACAGAATGTAAGAAAATAATCTAATTTTCTTTAACATACCTCAATGAAAGGATATTTACTAAAAATGAGTGATGATTTGATTAATAGGAAAGAGGCAATGCTACCAATAAAAATCAAGCATATAGTGACCTAGGAAAATGGAATGCCTTTCCTTCCCCTCGCCACAAGCATAGCACAACAGAAGCAGTGACAGATCCCTCCCACCAAGTATTTCCTCTCCTACTTCTCTCCCAAAGGGGCTATGGATGTTCTGGTGAGTCCATCAGAGTATCTCGTGCGAACACAAGAGGCCCAGAATGATTTTCTTCTGTGCAGTACAAAACACCTCACTTGAAGTTTGTTTTAATCACAAGAAGGGAGTAGAGTGTAGCAGCTAATAAGCCTGACACAGTCTCCATTCTGTCACTTACCTGTGTAACATTGGGGGAATTAGTTAATCCATTAGAACTAATTTCCTCTCAAGGTTGTTGAGAGGATTACGTTAAATAACGTGCCCTTGGTCACTGCTTTGGACTCCAAGTGATGAATAAATTGTCAATGCTAGCTTCTTTTCCAGATTTTTCCCAGAGTAGGTGAAGCAAAACATAAAAACACATATGCCAAAATAACCACATAGTTTATAAATTCAGCAGTCTTAATATTACTTAATAACCATGATCTTCATCATGTTCCCAAATGCCAGGAATATGAAATAGCAGAAAGGCTATACTAGAATGGGATCCAGGGGCCTGGCTTCTATTTAGGCTCTGCCTCTATGTGACCATGTGATCTTCAGCAAATTATTTACCCCTGGAGGCTTCCTAAGCTCCTTTTCCATAAAATGAAGGGATTGTTTTAAGAGAGTCTCTAAGACACCTTTTCAAATCTATGATTTTAAGATTTGACTAAGCAATATAATTGCTACTGTGCAAGTATATTTAGGATAAAATATCTTGCATATCCTCACTCCACTCTAGCACTTGAGGAAGGTGCCAAAGCTATGACAAAGTAGGTGCCATAGTCATTTAATCAATCTCAGTGCTTTGGCAGAAGAACTCTTGCTAGCTATAAGACATTAATATGGCAAAAACAAATGTCTCCAAACAGGTTATTTGAATGTTATTCAGATTGGTAGGAAGACATGGCCTCTGATAAGTCTCACATTCTTCTCCCCCCGCCATAATACCTTTATCATCACTTGAACTGAAAAAGTCTCCTAATGGGACGCCTGGGTGGCTCAGCAGTTGAGCGGTTGAGCTGGTCTGCCTTCAGCTCAGGGCGTGATCCTGGGAAGTCCCACATCAGGGTCCCTGCAGGGAGCCTGCTTCCCCCTCTGCCTCTGCCTCTCTCTCATGAATAATGAATAAAATTTAAAAAAAAAGAAGTCTCCTATCAAATTATCATATGAAACCTTTCTTCACTAATCTCAGTTACAACATCTACAACCTAACTGTAGTGTGTAGAACAATCTGGATATTAAAGTTCAAATCCTGGATGTATTGGACAAGAAAGTTTCCTCATCTTTCTGGATTCTCACTTCAAAGAATAATGTCCATATTTCATTGATTCTAAAATGCATGTATTTTTTAAATTTTAAGATCCTGAAATTGGATGCATCTATAGTCAATGTGTTTGGAAAACATTGTATCATGATTTGATTAGCAGCACTGTTTCTTTCTTAGTAAGATTAATAGTGAGTCTTATGCCATGGAATCTTAGATTCAGCTAAATACAGTAAAACTCTGCCCACCGAATACAGGGATTTTTGTAAGGCTCTAATGAAATAAATGATCTTCAAGAAGTCTTTTCAAGGGATCCCTGGGTGGCGCAGCGGTTTGGCGCCTGCCTTTGGCCCAAGGTGTGATCCTGGAGACCTGGGATGGAGTCTCACATTGGGCTCCCTGCATGGAGCCTGCTTCTCCCTCTGCCTGTGTCTCTGCCTCTCTCTTTCTCTCTCTCTCTCTCTCTCATTCTCTCTGTGATTATCATAAATAAATAAAAATTAAAAAATTTTAAAAAAAGAAGTCTTTTCAATTGTAAACAGGAGAATGGACCAACCATTGTCTACAGTTCTTAGTCCCTAATGTCTTTAGAAATCCTATATGAATGTAAGATCTTATTATTAAAATTAAATTGATTTCCCTATGCAAAGTGAGGAAATGTGCTAACACAAGCTAAGATAAAACCATACTGACTGTTATGATTCTCTCATTGACCAAAGCAATCAAAAACTGAAATATATTGATTCTTTTTATCAATCTTCCCCAAATTGTATTTCATTCTCAGAGATAAGTGAAATAAAAAATTTAATAAACTTAAAACCAGTTATAATTCAAATCAATAAATGTGGGCAGCCCGGGTGGCTCAGCGGTTTGGCACCGCCTTCAGCCCAGGGCCTGATCCTGGAGACCCAGGATCGAGTCCCGCGTCGGGCTCCCTGCATGGAGCCTGCTACTCCCTCTGCCTGTGTGTCTACCTCTCTCTCTCATTAATAAATAAATAAAATAAATAAAATTTCTTGTACTCTTCTATGTGCTGTTTAGAAAATAATGACTAGAAACTAATCTTTAAAAAAAATTTTTTTTAAATTTTTATTTATTTATGATAGTCACACACAGAGAGAGAGAGGCAGAGACACAGGCAGAGGGAGAAGCAGGCTCCATGCACCGGGAGCCCGACGTGGGATTCGATCCCGGGTCTCCAGGATCGCGCCCTGGGCCAAAGGCAGGCGCCAAACCGCTGCGCCACCCACGGATCCCTCTTTTTAAAAAAATTAAAGTTGTGGGGATCCCTGGGTGGCTCAGCGATTTAGCGCCTGCCTTTGGCCCAGGGCATGATCCTGGAGTCCCAGGATCAAGTCCCACATCAGGCTCCCTGCATGGAGCCTGCTTCTCCCTCTGCCTCTCTCTGCATCTCTCTCTCTCTCTCTCTCTCTGTGTCTCTCATGAATAAATAAATAAAATTAAAAAAAAAATAAAGTTGTTTTGCAACCATTTCTTTTTTCATTATAAAGGGTAAAACATGCTGCATATAGAGAATTTGGGAAATGCAGAAAAAGGTAAATAAGAAAATTTAAATCTCACTACTTTGAGATAATTGCCATTAAGATTTGAATGTATTTTTAGTCTTTTACATAGTACTGTATACATTAGTGTAAAGTTGGAATCAGAGAGTATAGTCATATGCACATACATATAGAATTTATATCAATATTTTTTCATTTATGCTAACTTTATCATGACTGTTTTCAAAGCAGTAAGTACTCTTCAATAGCATCTTTGAAAAAAAATAGCATCTTTGAGAGGTGGATTGGAATGATTTGAAAAAACAAAACACTAGATCTGTACCTAACTCAACACATGGATTCTTTTTTTTTTTAATTTTTTTAAAGATTTTTATTTACTTACTCATGAGAGACACACTGAGAGAGAGGGAGCTAGGGACACAGGCAGAGGGAGAAGCAGGCTTCATGCAAGGAGCCTGATGTGGAACTGGATCCAGGATCACACTCTGGGCTGAAGGTGGCACTAAACCACTGAGCCACCCGGGCTGCCCAACACATTGATTCTTGACTCTGGTTGAACATCACAAATCTTTTGCAGAAATTCTAAAACAATGGGATGGCCAGATCCTATCCTCAGAGATTCTAAATGAGTTTTTCTGGAATGGGATCTAGGCATGAGTTTTTTTCTTCTTTTTCTCATGTAATTCTAAGGCATAGTCCTGAATAAGAACGATTGCTTTACATCAATATAAATTTTAAATTGATTAAAAAATTGATTATAAAAAAACCTGTGGAATTAGTGAATAAAATTATAACTGTGTATGTAATCTTAGGGTGCTAAAGAAAACTAAAGCCAGAAATGTCAAAGGAAAATATTCATATATTTAGCTACCTAGAAACTTTTAAATTTCTAAATGGCAAAAAATATCACAAACAAACCAAAGAGCAAATCACAAAGAAGGAAAAATATTTCCAATATATTATAGACAAAGTTCTTAGTATAAAGAAAGTATAAAGGAAAAGATGAAGAACAGAAAAAGTTAGGTGTGGGTAAATCACCCAGAAAAAAAGTCACTACATACATGGAGATAAAAAGCACTTCCTTCTTAAATCACAAGCTGGTTTTCACTTCAGAATATATTCCTTTTTTCTGACTCTGCTTCTGCCACTCATAACTCAGGGGTTATACAGTAGCACTTACATTCATACCCTGAAGCTTTACCTCATTAAAAAAAAATCAAACTCTAAGCAAATATATTAAAACTAAAATATGAATACATAAAGAGGAAAGTCACACTGACACATAAAGGTCTCATAAAATCAGATGCAAAGGAACGTAGCACCACTTTATTACTGCCTGAGTCCAACTCTGCGCAGGTTCAACTTGCAATAAAAGGAAGTCTTTTCAATCTTCTAGAGTGACTTTCCCCTTATTAGAATGCATACTCATTATTTTCTGATTACTCCTCAACATAAAACATTCCATTTTGTACCTCGGTTTCCACACCCCTTGTTCGGTATTCATATTTTATCTCTAAAGATTGTAATAAATCACTTCAAACACAATAACCCGTTTAAGAATGGATTTTATAGGCAAAAAGGCACACCTTTAGTAATGTGATTGCAGTCATCAGATGCTCCAATTCTCCCCCAGCACATATTACACAGTGTGTACACAAATGATGCAGGAGAACAGCAGAGATTATTACAGGCTGAATGAGCCAACTCAACCCAATGTGTACTTCCTGGTTTCACGATGTATCCATAGGAACCCTTTGAGATGTTTTCTTTTATTAATTTGGCTCCTTGTGTTTTTCACTAGTGCCAACGCTTTCAAGATAATGCAGTTTAGACATGTCACAGCTGTTGAAACTCATAGCATAAGCTTAAGCTGACAGTGGTGTATCATCAAAAACCAGAAACACCAAAACAACATTATGATAAAGAGCAGAAGTATGAAAAATAAGAAGAAGACAAAGGGCAGGAAATATTGCCTTACCGACATAAAGCAGAGCCCTGGGGGGAAACATCTGGTTCCGAGCAAACAGTGATTCTTTCAGCGAGTGAGGGGGTCTTACTGGAGAGAGTGAGGGGTGGCCTCATGTGACAGATGGAGAGACCGAGAAGCTGACGAGCAGGCAGCGAAATGTTGTTCTCTGTAAGGGAATTTCAATATGTGAGGAGGTAAGAGATCTAAGACCTTGAAATCAGGATAGAAGCCATAATTTGTGATTTTTACTATTGTGTTTAAAACCTGACCTATGTCAGAAGCACTTTCTCTTGGAGTTCTCAGGTTAAGTTTACAAACCACCTTACATGCTTTGAGGAATGATCCAAGGTAGACTCTACAAGGGTTTAAAAGTATTGGTTAGTTTGGAAACATTAAACTTTAACAACTGTTGAATATCATTCATTTCTACAAAACCTGATGTCTTTACAAAAGGAAATAAAGAATATTACCACTTACTAATGTGATAAGGAACTTCAGTCATAGTGAAGATACATTGGTGTATCTGAGGAAAAATCACTTAAAAAATTCACCCCCCTCCCACCCCAAATAAACCTTTTACAAACACTCTAACTTCTGGGTAAGTCTTAGAAACTTATCTTCTGAAGGATCTCTAAGGCTCACAGGCTAGGCAAGAGATTTAAAAGTTTATTTTGTGTGGGTGTAAGTTGGAATGTAGTCGTGTGTAAATTAGATAGAATCTTGAATGTATTCCAATCACGCCTACTTTCTGTTCTAACCACATATGTATGATTATTTAAAGCAAACACTTTCATCTCATGGACATTTAAATATTATCTCCATGAATGAATAGATTAGGATGAACCTCAGGTTCACTGTAAGTTTTGCACACAACCTTCAGGTCTGTAAATAAAGAACATTGTACTGGCACAAGCACCGTATATCATCTATACAACAATCCCATGAGTTAGTAATATTAAAACCCGTCTCCCATATCTGACCACTCCTCACTCTATGCAGGAGGACCCCTTCTCTGTGCTCAAAGAATCATTATCTGTTCCAAAACCAGATGACATATGAGAAAATCATTGAAACATGGCAGTTAGGATTTAAAATCAGTCTGTCGTGCCAAAAAGTCCCTGCTCTTTCCAGTAGATCATAATACCTCCTAAATATAAAACAATTCAGCACCTTTTATACCTAACCAGCTATACTCTAAAGTACCTACTGGCAATAAGCCTGAAATATAAGTGACACATTAAGCAAACATTCAAAATAAAACAACTGATTTTAAATGCACTTTTCACAACAAACACGAGTCTTGTCTTCTCAAGACAACTTCAGGAAATGAGAGATCTGAATATTTTCATTCTCCAACTTGCCTAAGGTTTCTATCCTATTAGAGATCTCAGATTTTTAAAAATCTTATCAGACTGGGGTAGTAAAACTTCCAAAATTATATTGAATCATGATTCTATATCAGGAAATTTGTTAATACTACTCACCATATTAATAAAACAAAAGAAAAATTCTATCATATTTGTGGATGCAGAAAGGATTAGACAACACATCCAGCATCTGTTTTTAAAGATTTATTCTTTAAATTATGGCACAGTAAAATTCACTTTTTTGGTGTGCAGTTCTTTGAATGTCAATACATGCATGGATTCAATGAAACCGCAACCCCAACCCCAATCAGTACGGAGAAGAGTTCCATTACCCCTCAAAAACTCCTCTGCTGTCATACCTTCCTCCCACCTTCTGTAACTTCTGGCAATTACTGAGCTTTTTTTCCATCACTACTGTTTTCTTTATTTGAAAATGCATTCTAAATGGAATCATACAATATATGACCTTTTAAGACTGGCTTAAAGAAAAGATTTATTTATTTATTTATTTATTTATTTATTTATTGGAGGGGAGGGGAGGGGCAGATGGAGAGAGAGAGATTCTCAAGCAGACTCCCTGCTGAACCTGATGTGATGCTTGATCTCATGACCCATGAGATCATGACCTGACCTGAAACCAAGAGTCAGACACTCAACCAACTAAGCCACCCAAGCGCCCCAAACTGGCTTTTACTTCATCAATTCAGGACATTTGGGTTTCTTGTTTTGTTTTTTTTCGTTTTTTTTTTCGTTGTTTTTTTTTTTTTTTTTTGTGATTGTGAGTAGAGCTGCCATAAACATTTGTGTGCAGATTTTTGTGGGAATATAATTTTTCACTTCTCTAAGGTTAATACCCAGAAGTGGTGTTGCTGGGTTATATGGTAATTTAACTTTATAAGCAACTGCAAAACTGTGGCTTAGTGGCTGTACCAAAGTGGCTGTACCATTCTGCATTCCCACCAGCAATGTAGGAGAGTTCTGGTTACTCCATATCTTTAGTGGCACTTGGTATATTCATTAGTTTTATTTTGGCCATTCTAATAGGTACATAGTGGCTATCTCACCATGATTCTAGTTTACAGTTCTCTAATAGCTTATTATGTTGAACACCTCTTCATGTACTAATTTGTCATCCGTATATTCTCTTTGGTGAAGTGCCTGGTGAAGACTTTGGTCCATTTTTTTAATGGATTATCTTCTCACTATAGGGTTTTTTTTTTTTCCACTGTAGGGTTTTAAGAGTTTTCCATACATTCTTTATGTAGAGTCCTTTATTGGATACGTGATTTCCAAATACTTTCTTCCAGATTGTAGCGTATCTGTTCATCCTCTTAACAGTGCCTTTTATGAGCAAAAGTTTTTAATTCTAATCAGGTTGAATTTATCAATGTTTTCTCTCAGAGTTTGGACTGTTTGGTGTCTAAGAACTCTTTGCCTAACCTTAAGTCACAAAGATTTCATCCTATTGGGAAGCCTGGGTGGCTCAGCGATAGAGCATCTGCCTTTCGCCAGGGGTGTGATCCTGGAGTCCCGGGCTCGAGTCCCTGCATGGAGTCTGCTTCTCTCTCTGCCCGTCTCTCTGCCTCCCTCTCTCTGGGTCTCTCATGAATAAATAAAATCATTAAAAAATAAAAAAAAATTAAAAAAACAAAGATTTCATCCTATTTATTCTAAAAGTTTTATAATGTTATGCTTTAAATGTATGGTTAATGGAGTTGATTTTTCATAAGATGTGAGATTGCAGTTGAAGTTCATTTATTTTGCAAATAGATGCAAACACCATTTGTTGAAAAGGCATTCACTTTTCCACTGAATTGCCTTTACTTTTTTCTCCCCCTCCTCTTATATTTTTTGGGAAGAGATTGTGTAGAATTGGTGCTATCTCTTCTTTGTTTCATAGAATTGACCAGTGAAACCATCTAGGCCTGGAGACTTCTGTTTCCGAAGGCTTTTAAACAAGAATTCCTTAGTTGCTATAGGACTATTTTGGACTTTTAGTTCATCTTGAGTGGGTTTTGGTAGTTTGGCATTTGTGATAATATGCTTCAGGTCCTAGGCACCCCTACATGTCCTTGCTGGGTATGCCAAGAATACAAAGCTCTAATCACTCTGTCTGGGCCTTTTTTCAGGACTATGTTTGCAGGGACCAGGATGAGGCAACATTTTCCAATCAATACAATGCCAGGGTTTTTTGTTTTTGTTTGTTTCTTATGGTGGGGGGTGGGGGTGTAGAGGATCTTAAGCAGGGTCCATGCCCAGCAAGGAGCCAAAGGTGAGGCTCAATCTCATGACCCTGAGATGATGACCTGAGCCGAAATCAAGAGTCTGATGCTCAACCAATTGAGCCACCCAGGCATCCCCACGGTGTCAGTTATAAAAGAGATAAATTTCCCAACTCTGATATTCCTTGGAGGCTCCCTGAATCTCACTGCACATGTAACATCTATCTAGTTCCACCATGGACTATACCTACTGCCCCCATGGACTTAGGAGTTTTGTGTAATCAATGCCAACCAACAGGAAGCTCATGATATTTGCTGTACTATATAGAACAAAGTGCTTCATTTCTGACCTAGAAGTTTCATGGGCTCTGCAGCCTTTATGAAGCAGTAACAGGTTAACTAGTTAGTTTGTAAGTAAAGTAAAATATCAGACTCTTCATAGTCCTTGACATACACTTTCCAGAGAATTGGTTATTTAATTTAAATTGTTGTATTTACATAAAGGATTTTTTTGCAATAGTACTTTATTTTTTTTAAGATTTTATTTATTTATTCATGAGAGACACACACACACACACACACAGAGAGAGAGAGAGAGAGAGAGAGGCAGAGACATAGGCAGAGGGAGAAGCAGGCTTTATGCAGGGATCCCGATGTAGGACTCGATCCTGGGATTCCAGGGTTATGCCCTGAGCCAAAGCCAAATGCTCAACTGCTGAGCCACCCAGGTGTCCCTGCAGTAGTACTTTATTGTCCTGTTAATGTCTGCAGAGTCTGATACCTCCTCTTTCACGACTGATATTAGTAATTCATGTCACCCCTTTTTTCCCTTTGTCAATTTTGCTAGAGGCTTATTGATTTTATTGATCTTTTCCAAGAACCAGTTTTGGTGTAGTTGATTTTCTCCATGGATTTCTGTGATCAAGTTCAATTGATAGCCACTTTTTATTATTTTCTTCTTCCTGGTGCTTTGGGTTTACTTTTATTTCCTTTTAGTTCTCCTAAGTTAAAAGCTTAGATTATTTATTCAAGACTTTTCTTCTTCTTATAAACATTTTTTTAAAGATTAAAAAAATTTTTTTAAAGATTTTATTTATTTGAGATAGACAGAGAGCACAAGCAGTGGGAATGGCAGAGGGAGAGGGACAAGCAGACTTCCTGCTCAGTGGAGAGCCTGATGCAGGGCTCCATGCTAGGACTCTGAGATCATGACCTGAGCCAAAATCAGACACTTAACCAATTGAGTCATCCAGGCACCCCAAATATTTTATTTTGAAGTAATCTCTACATCCAACGTGGGGCTTGTATTTACAACCTTGAGATCAAGAGTTGTATACTCTATTGACTGAGCCAGCCAAGTGCCCCTCTTTATAAGCATTTAATGCCACAAATTTATTCCTAAGAAATATTTTTCCTTCCATATATTTTGATACAGTATACTTTCATTTTGTCTGTTCAAAATATATTTAGTAAGCCAAGTTAATTTAAAAGTGTCAATTTTTCAAGTGTTTGTAGATTTTCCAGTTATCTTTTTGTTACTGGTTATGATCAGAGAGCATATTTGCATAATTTCAGGTTTTTTTAGATTTGTTATGGTATGTTCCAGGTTGTGGTCTATCTTGATGAATGGTCCGTGTATAACCTGAAAAGACTATATTTTGCTGCTGCTGGGGTGAATACTCTATAAATTTCAAATAGATCCCATTGATGGTGTTTTACAGTTCTATATTTTAGCTAATTTTTTACTAGTTCTATTGATGACTGAGAAAAATGAGTGTTTAAGTCCCCAATTACAAATATGGGTTTGTCTATTTCTCCTTTCAATTTTGTCAGTGTTTTGTTGTATGTATTTTGAAGATCTGCTGTTTGGTGTCTACATTTAAGATAGTGAGGTCTTGGGAGGCCTGGGTGGCTCAGTGGTTGAGTGTCTGCCTTCAGCTCAAGGTGTGATCCTGGAGTAATGGGTTGGAGTCCCACATCGGGCTCCCTGCATGGAGCCTGCTTCTCCCTCTGCCTGTCTCTGCCTCTCTCTCTCTCTGTGTCTCTCATGAATAAATAAATAAATAAATAAAATCTTAAAAAAAAAAAGATTGTGAGGTCTTCTTGGTGAATCAACTCTTTTCTCTTTCCATCCTTTGTTTATTCCTGGTAACTTTCATTACTCTAAAGTGTACTTTGATATTACTATAGTCATTCTAGCTTCATTTGATTATTGTTTGCACAGGTATTTCTTTCCTGTCATTTTATTTTAACATTATATTTACATTTATTTTTTATTTTTATTTTTTTAAATTTTTATTTATTTATGATAGTCACACACAGAGAGAGAGAGAGAGGCAGAGACACAGGCAGAGGGAGAAGCAGGCTCCATGCACCGGGAGCCTGACGTGGGATTCGATCCTGGGTCTCCAGGATCACGCCCTGGGCCAAAGGCAGGCGCTAAACCGCTGTGCCACCCAGGGATCCCTATATTTACATTTAAATGAATTTCTTGTAGATGGCATACAATTGGGATATTTAAAAATCTATTCTGGGGCACCTGAGTGGCTCAGTGGGTTAAGTGTTTGCCTTTAGCTCAGGTCATGATCCCAAGGTCCTGGGGTCCCTGCTGAGCAGGGAGCCTATTTCTCTTCTTCCTCTGCCTGTCGCTTGGCCTACTTGTGCTCTCTTTCTGTGTCAAATATATAAGATGTTTAAAAAAATAACAAAAATAAAAAATCTGACAATCTCTGTTTCTTAATTGGTATATTTAGAACATTTACATTTAGTATAACTATTGATATGTTTGGATTTAGGTCTATCATTTTATTGTTTTCTGCTTATTTTTCTGTTTTTAATTCCTCTGTTTCCCATGTCCTCTCTTCTTCTGGGTTACTTTACTTGAACATTTTTTTAGCATTCCATTTCAATTTTCATATTGTAATTTTACAAAACACACATATACATATAATTGTTGCTCTAGGGATCACAATATGTGTATTTAACTTTTCAAAGTCTACTTGGAATCACATTATGGAGAATGTAGACATCTTACTGCCATGTTACCAAAACTAACACAGTTTTGAAGATACTAGCAGTAAGAGGGTAAAAATGAGAGGTAAAAAAGGTAAAGAGGAGAATAAATATGATCACTATATGCAGGTGACACAATTGTTTGCCTAGAAAATACAAGAGAACCAACTAGAAAATTATTACAACTGTTAGGAGAATTCAGTTAGATTGGGAGCAAAATCAAAATACAGAAATGGACCATCTTCATGTGTAAAATAACATCCATTTGCAAGATACAATGAAAGAAAACACTAACATATCAAGAGGGTATCATCAAGTGCACAAGGTCTATATAAAGAAGTCCTTAAAAACTGATTGACGCATGTTCACATTAAAGAAATAGAAAGGTATTTCATATCAGTCTCTTGGATCACTATGAAAGCAACCACAGGTTCACAGTTAATGAAATGCTTTGCTAAGGAGCCAAAAAGATGAGCAACCATTTGTGGGATTAATATCCAACATGTTAAGGAAATCAAATCTCTCTAAATTGATATAGAAATTTAATTCATTGCACTAAAAATAGTAAACAAGATTTTTCTTTCAAAAATTGAAAAGATTCTAAAGTTCATATGATAAAACTGGTAGGTATAATTATAAAATAAAAAAGACCAAGAGCACTGACGGGTAAGGCTCCCTTTAAGACAATATGGCATATTTTAAAGCTACAATAACTAAAATAGTGTGGTTCTAGATGATGAATCAAACAGTTCACTGGAGCAGCCTTAAGTCCAGTTCTATGTGTGATGCAGGTAGAACACAGAAGCCATAAAAAGGTTGATAATTCCACCTGTATTAAACAAAAGTCCTACAAGCTCACCTGAGCTTCAGTGTCTGTGGAGTTTTTTTTTTTTTTTTGGTTTCATTACATAGGCATGACCAACTGGAATCACTGGCCACAAGGCTGAACTTAATCTCCAATCCCTCTTCCCTCCCCAGAGGTCAGGCCAGTATCACTTTGGCTCAAAGACCCAACTCTCTAATCACATGGTTGGTCTTTCTGGTGTGGCTAGTCTTCATCTTGAGTCATCTCATGAGCATAAACTATCAGGTTCCACCATGAATAACAAAGACACTTGGTGCACTCAAGAAACTCCAAGGATCTACATCCTGGGAAGCTGGGGTGGGGGGAGGGTGTACCCCACTGTGGCACTGGGAAGAGAGAAGAGAGCCAGGCAAATTTTTTATTCCAAGTGTTTAAGAAGCTACCTATACTAGCTAAAGAGTGGAAACCAACACTTTCCAGTGACAGAGAACTAATAAAAAAAATTAAAATACCACCTATATAATGGGGTTCTATGCAACCAATGAAAAAAATGGGACAATTCTGTAGATAGGGATATGGAATAAATTGCTGAATGTACAAAACATTGTGTATGGTATACTATAATTGGTGTTTCATACATATGTGTGTTTATACATACATGAAGCCATCCAGAAGAATAAACAAGAAACTGATAGCAGAGGTTGGATCCAGGGAAGGGAAATGAATGGCTTAAAGAACTTTTTACCCTTTTCAACCTTCTGATTTTTGCACAACATGCGTATATAACCTGTTTAATGAGAAAACATCACCAAGTACTTGCACATTTCTCTAAGGATACTGAACATAATGTATCTTAATCTTTGATTATGAAGAGCCATTGTCAAAAGTTATATTGAACAATAAAGCTCTAAGAGTCTAATCAGGCACACAGGGCTGTTTTCATCCACATTAAATGACTTCAGGCTCCTGTGATATGAGTATCATTTTTACTTTTTCTGACTTCTCCCAGCCACTTATCACTACTGATGACCTTCTTCCTCTAGTTGACTTAAACTTCTTTTACTTCTTAGCTATAGCAGCTAAGAAATAAGGCACATGGTCCCAATACTATTTATAGAGGGAACTGCCTCTTTAACAACTTGAGGAAGTCTCCCCTAATTGGTGAGTTTTAGAGATTAGACTTCATAGCAACTACTTGACTACTCAAGATTTTTACACATTCTTGGTTCCATGTAATTGAATAAAGAACAGGCAAGGCATTATTTTAAGTCATTAAGGGAGGTCCTATGATTTAATTAATGCTATATTGCTAAGTATGTGTCTGAAACTTTTTCAAAGTAGCTTTCATTCATTAATTCAAAAAATATTTTTGAGTATCTAGTGTGCACCAGGGAATGCTCAAGGTGCTAGGGATACAGCAATGAACGATATAGACAATGTCCAAACTCCCTTAGAATTTACATTCTAACTGGGGAGACAACAGGCAGAGATAAAGTAGGTTAAGTATTCTAACAAGAAAAGGGGAAACATGATGGAGCATTTAGGACAGGGTAGCAGCATTAGGATACCTATCAGCATCTGGTCAGAGAAGAACTATTAGGATATCACTAACACACACACATGCCATTTTTAATATATAAAATATTTGTAATAGGGATCATAGGAGGCTGTTCTTTTGCGTCAGGCAGGTGGGAAAGGAAGATGGGTATGAAGTGGGGGAAGCGAAAACAGTATACTAGAACCTGCTAGGATGAGTAAAACCCATGGGTATTCGTGCCAGTCTCTCACTGTTTCCAATCCTCCAACTTCAATGATGGGGCTGTGCTGCAGAACCTGGCACCCTCTGTCACAGAGTGAAACACACACCTGGCTAGAGTCAGGAGAAAATAAAGGAGGTGATCCAGCAGGAGCTGCTGTTCCTATGTGCCTGGTTGTTGGCCCACAGACCAAAAATATAAGCCAGCAGATAAGCAATAATGTGAGTGAGCTGCAACAATGTGTGCCCTGCTCGGACCTTTCAATTATAAAAAGAAATCTGGATCTGGCTACTTAACTTATACCTTCTGAATCTTGCACCACAAACCTCTTGTACCCACACTATCCTAAAATTATGTAGGGAGAATTAAGAGGAACGTATCCTCAGCTTAGCCACATTGGCACCATATAAAGCCACTACAGATGGCCAGAGGTCTCTGAAAGATATTTGATCTGAGAACCTGGAGGGTAAGGAAGATTCAGCCACACAGCCATGCCAAGATTTGGAAGAGAGTATTCCAGGCAGAAGAAATAGCTACTGCAAAGCCCTGAGGCAGTGATATAAATGAGATATTTTTTAATGATGAGGCTGGAGTATGGTGAGAGGAAGAGTGGTATGAAATGAGATCATAGATAGAGGCAGGGACCGGATCACGTGGGGCCTTCTAGAACATGGTAATGAGCATGGATCACTTTTTTCTAAGTGCAGTGGGAAGCAAATGGAGTTTTTAACAAGCCAGTAGTAGTTTGATCTGATTTCTATTTTTAAACTTTATTTTAAAATAATTTCAAACTTAAAAAGAGGCATACGATTAGCACAAAGAATTCCATCATCCAACTGATTTCCCTTCACTTTGCAGAGAAAGGGCTTTGGTGGGCAGGGCCATTCCTTTCTAGGACTCTTCTAGGTCTCCTGGTATCCTATATAAACGACACTCCTCGAGGACAATGTCCATGATGCCCTGGGAATTGTGCTGCCCAAGTAGTGGAAGCTGAAATATTTCTTGGAGAACTACTTCAAGGAGTTCAGGACAGTGTGCTTTCATGGTAGTTTTCAGATTTCACAGGAAAACCAGTCTTGTTATTTGTCTCAATTCTTGACTTTATGTTGGTACAAAAAACAGTATTACCTCTTCAGATTTAGTCTCAACTTGATTGGTCACCGCATTACTTCGCAAAAACAGAAAACCTCACAGATTTGACACCACTGAAGCTATTTAAAGAGAATGTTACACAGATAATTTCAGATTTCCTAAGAACTTCCAGAGAATAGGCACAGTCTCCTAAGGGAAACATATTGAAGGGCCACCGTTCATAATGGTGTGTGAAGTCTCTACATTACTGTTGGCCTTAGACTTATTTATCCTGTAGTTTCAATAGACTTGGCTTACAAGTTGAGACCACAGAAAACCTTCCTAAAACAAGCTCTTCTGCCTGGATTCTCTTCCTCTAGCTGAAAGCCAAGGTTCAAATATTGAAATGTGCTGAGGTGCACACTTGCTTATCTATGCAAGTTCATTTCTGACTTCAGTACAAATCCAGGTTTAACATTACAATCAACAGCTAAAATTAGCTACCGATAGCCAGGCATTTTCACTAAAAACATACACACCTAATAGGTGCTCATTAAATTATGAGGGTAAAAAGCAGAAAAACTAAAGAGAAGCTGATGCCTTTAGAGAAATCATTTATTCTCTCTTATGCTCAGTTGAAGGGGAGCTCTGCTAGCGCAGCAGGGCTCAGTGACAACAGTGAGTGCCTGGCACACAGCAGACATTCAGTTAAGGAGGAGCTAATATTATTACATGTGTCATAAAAGTAAGTATCTTCTATAGCTTCTTAGAGAAGAAACAAAATGCTTCTGAAAAAAAAGAAAAAGAAAGAAGCCTGGACACAAACAACCATTTGTCTTCTTTAAGAAAAAAAATTGTAAAAATTAATTGTAAAAAAGCATGATCTGAAAGAAAAGTAGAAAAGTTTTGATCTTTAATGAGAGTTTACAGTATATACTTATCCTTCCATGCTCTGTGCTACAGAGCTCTGTGTAAACATTCACCGAGAGAAGAGTGGGTGCTGTGCCGCGACTTACAGACTAAATTTTCAGCTCTGATTACTAAATTCATGAACAATGTTTTATATGCTATATGTTAAGTATTCACCATTTTCCTTCATTTAACAATGGCTCTTGAATAACAAAATAAATTATCAACAAATTCAATCATAAAATAAAAAATAATTAAAGTAAAAAAAAAGACCTGTCAGAGTTTCATATATACAAGCACAGTAACACATTTCATATATCTGGATTGCAGTTTCTATGTTCTTTGTATAGGTAACAGAAAAATTATTTCCTCTCTACTGGTACAAGTTCACAAAGCTTATGAAAGGCTTCCCCTTTTTTGATTCTGCTTAATTAACTGCACCTCAGTTGAACAGGACAGACAGCACCAGGGTTATGAATGAGACGTGGTAAAAGAAAAGGTCATGACCACACAGCAGATCACGAAGAGCTAAAATACATTTCCAACTTCCTAGTGGTAACCTGTAGCCCTCATTTATTAAATAATTTACAGAGAACTGTTAGAAAGATGATCTAATGAGCCAGGTGACCTCTGTCACTTGTCAGTTTGCTACTTGCAAACATAGATATTTGCCTCTAACATGAAACAGAACACTGTTCAATTCCAATGAGACCAGGTGTAAGGTAAGAATGAGGACAAAGTCACAGGTACTTTAAAGTTAGGCTGTGTCGTTTTAACTATTTAATTAAAAACTTTAATTACCAGGTCAGTGCACCATTTCTTGCTTAAAAATGTAATACCTTTGGAAGTAGATAAAAAGTATTTGAAAAGGAAATAAGCCAGATGTAAACTAAAAAGGCCTGAACAGCATGACACCCAACAGAAACAGAATAATTTCCAATCAGTGACTACTTATGGGAACACTCATTTTATACACCAGGTATTGACAACCATTTAGCAATTCTTTAAACAGGCACTTGATAGAGTATTTCATAGCTAGCATACTCAATACTGGGGCATCACATACACAAAAAAATATGGCTTTATTACAAAGGATTCAAGATGGCAACTACTTAGAATCCAGTGCCAACAAGGATTATAACAAATCCAGTGAGTATTTTGTTTTTCAATTATTCATAGAAAATTTAATCCTGATTAAGTATCCTTGGGCAGGAATTCATGGGTAGTTGATGACTGAAACCAACATTTATGTGAAATGCTTCTGTTAATTTAATCTGTGTATACGGCTTAATTATGATTGGGGATTCAATGTAAGAAATGAATTATATCAGGATTAAAATTTTAGTACCATATCACATAGTACGTTTCCCTTCTTTCTTTTTAAACATGTAACCCTGCTTGTCCCTTCACCTAAGTGCTCAGATTTTAAAAGTCTTTGTAAGGAACAACCCATATAATGTATCTAAGCTTTATTTTTCATAAACTATTTGTCAAAAACCCTTTGCTACCAAGCCAGAACCTGAACTAGAGCCAAAGGGATAGAAGAAAATGGAGAAGAACCCCACACCAAATAAACAAAAACTTATTCATTCATTCAGCTATAAATATATTTTATATTCACATTCTTAAGTAATTTCATTTTCAATTCCTTTAAACTCCAATGTGAAATGCATTTTCCTTAAAGCATAAAAAGCAGTTTTTAATCAGTGTATTACACTGATTTTGTAATTGGAGTTTGTTTAGATATGTATAAGCAAGTAATCATTTAACTGATTACTTTTCATAAGACTATCAAACCTGAGTTAACTATTGATATAAGATGAGGCATTACAACAAAGTGGTGAATCTCTTACCAAAATATCATATAATTCTTTTTATATTAATTTCCACAGATAAATTGCATAAATCACCCTATAACAACACACTTTCTTGAAAGTTTATTAAGCATATTTCAAAACATTTCATTTGTTACCTTTTTTCAGTTTGATACTGCTTAAATGCAGTTGTATAAATAACATGCTCTGCCTTCTTTGTTCAATTTTTCATACCAAAAGTATGAAAAAAAAAGTCACTGTATTTGGATCCTTATTGCACTCTTAAATCAATTGTTTTCTTTAAAGAAAATCAAGTATCAGAAGTGAGGCCGACTTTTGTGTCCAGATGATATGGTCAGTGGTAGTGTTACCGAAGAAAGTGAAGAAACTTCCCAGTATAGACTGTGGGAAAGAAAGAGTCTGTAGAGAATAACCATGGAAACAGACTGGCAAAGGATAACACCTATTGTGATAACCTGAAAAGAAAAGAAAGGGAATGCTTTTACGGCATGTAAACACAGAGAAATTATATTCAGTTCATCACGAACCCCCATACTTCCCGTTTATGTACGCATACATCACCTACTCTACCCTCCATCTTTGACATAGGTACATTTTATCAAAGAAGTTTTCAATAGGAAAATGTGACTAATGTTCAGAACTGTAACTGTTCAAAGGCAAAATTTATCTAACAGTTAATTCACAGACTCCAAAATAAGACACATTCAATTTGCTACCGCATTCTCTCCTCAGGGTGCACACCGTAGGCAGAAAGTGGTAAGAAAAATCAGGTTCCTGGCTAATCTGGTAAGAGGAATAAAGCATGCCCCACCTGAATCCTGAAGAGTGTTCTAAGGGCATTTCAAAGATCCTCAAGTTGCTTCCTTATTTTTGTAGACTATCTTCCTATCTAATTACCCTTTGCAAATACCTCAGGCTCGAGACATTTGTGTGTTCAAGGCCACACTGCATGGCTTGGAAAAGGGACCTAGCAGAACACAATGAGTTGATGGAGCCATTTACCTAAGAAGGCAAGTATCAACACTCTAGTCTGCAGTCTGGTAAAGCAACTAGACTGAGTTTTCATGAATCTACTTTGATTCTTAACCACTGCATAGTAAAAAATTTTAATCAATTGCTCTTAACATAGGTGGATTATGAATTGTCTAATTTTTAAAACAGTATTATGAAATAGGCTGAAATAATAAAAGTGATTTTCATCATTTTTTAATTAACTAGAATTAAACATTTTTCTTCCATATTTTAAAGTTCCTGTTCATATGCTCACCAGTTCAATTATTTTGTTTCAAAGTATGGTTTTAAAGAACTTAGAAAACCTCTAAAGAGATAAATAGGCCTTTTCTACTTTAATAATTTTCCAATAAACACTATAAAAAACTACAGTGATCATGTGTATTACTTACCTTATCTCTTTGGTAGTCACTAAAAATGACAGAGATACATGCAAGACCTGGATGGCATAAAAACCACAAGATACAGCCCTGAAACAAATGACAAATAAGCCAAATGAGTTTGGCTATATCTTTATTTCCAGAATGTGCCAGATAAAAAACATCACTAGCATATTTAGGAGGTCCTGATTGACCTCAATTGGTCTTTAGAAGTTCTATCTAATAAAATATAAAAATAAACTTGCTATTGCTATGATAATATTTCGTTTCTAATCAAATGCATATTTTAAATTTTGTATTCGGAATCTCTTATAAAGACACATTAATATACTCATTGTTAAATGACATTATATATTAAACATGAAAATACATTAATATAAGTAACAATAATTGAGAAAAAGTACAAATGTATAATATTCCTATAAAAAGAAAAACTAATAAAGATGTTCATTCACATTTGCATGTAGAGATTCACAAAGAAATTCTGTAAGAATACCCAAAACACTGACTACTAGTGGTGGCGTGTTTGTGGGTTAGTACAGAAGAGTGGAACTGAGTAAATAAGAATGAGAAACTTTAACATTATGCTTTTCAAGCATTTCTTTTCTATTTTTCCAAGAACAGAAATGTATTTTCTATTCCAAAACTAAAAATGAAGTAAAGTATTAAGTTAATAAATAGTAGTTATTGAGATGCTCAGTATAATAAACATAAGAAAATAAAAACAAGATGTAAAAAAATGTGCTGTTTGTGTAAATATGGAAGGAAATACATAGGAATATTAAAAATTCTCTGGGAGGATAAGTTGGTAGTAAATAGCAGTGATTATATGAGGAAATAATAACTGAGTAGATGGGAGAGAGATAAAAAATACTTTTGCTTCTCTTTAAATACTTTCAGATGTTTGAACCCATTTAAAAATTAAATTAAGGCATATAAAAATTTTTTTAAGTTCAAGAAAAAAGTTTGGTCCAGTTTTAAACACAGAAAAAAGAGGAAATTTAGTTTTAAAACATCTTAAATATATATTAACTTTCCAAACAATAAACCCCCCCATCCCTGTAAAAAATTCAAAAACAAAAAAGCATTTTCTTGCCTCTTTGGTACTCAGAAAGCTGAAGTGGGTTCCTGGGGCTGCAGGAGCAGCTTTAAGGAGCTGAACTCTGGGGATGAGGAACCTGGCCCTCCCTCCACAGCCACCCTGGGATGCTGAGCACTGTGCGCTTTGCCGGCTGGCAGGATGGGGGGGTACTGACTAACAGCTTATCTGAATGCTCTTCTGCATTGCCAGGATGAAGGTGTATGAATTCTTTCAATCTGACAGAAAAATACAACCTTCTAGGAAGGCAGGTTCCTGCAATGTTACTGCTCCAAATTCTCTCCTTATTTTTTCCTTCATTAAATGGGTAGAGAACAAAATCAAATTTGCTTTCAGATCTGACTCGTGTAAGGACATAGAAAAGAGGAATAAAGTAAATGTGATCTCATGCGGAGGCAGTGAAATGGCTGAAACAGCCTCCTGCTTCATCTGCTTATGCTGAAAGAAAGCTCCTCATGGTTAGAAAACACTGCATAACTGACAGTAACAGTTCATAACTACTACGTGTTTTCTTGAGAAATGTAAACTGTATTCTAACTTAATTTTTAAAAAACTCTGATACTACAGAAAAAAATGTGAAATTCCTACTGATAAAGAAATTACGACCCAGGCAAAATTGACCTAAGATTACATGGAAACTACTATTGCACAGGTTCTGTAAAATGGAATACAAAATCTTATCTCATAGGTTGTACAGATTAGAGGAGCTGAAATACAAAAAGGGCACAGCTTAGTGCTTTGGCACATAATAACAGCTTAACCAACATTAGTACAAGGTTGCTTAACCACCCAAAAAAAGCAGAACAAAGTTGATAATCAGAAGAAGCTATTTTCTACCCAAACCCATACTTTGGCGAACGTGATGTAAAACTCTCTTTTTAGAGTGCTTCTCTCCACTGTGATGATCTGGTACAGTCCGCAGCCTAACGACAATGCTAGGCAAATCCTTAAAATGATTAGCAAGATCCCTGCTAAGTTGTGATGTGAATGGTAGCTGTGAGGATTGGTATCTTCAAACTGCTCCCAAAGTAGCAAAATGCTCTGCAAAATACAACATCACATTGAAAGAAAAAAAATCTGTCTACTCATGATAAGTACTTTGTCAACTATTTTCAAACATCCCCTTAAAGAGTATATGAATATTCCTAAGAGGTTCTAAGATTTACCAGACTATAAAGATTGTTAACTAATAAAGCGCAGGCATCAAGCATAATAGACTTATCTTCCCTAATATACTAAACTAGAGAAAAGGGATTCTTATAAAATAATACAAAAGATAAAAAATGCAATTGCCATCATGATTCAAGTAAGACATCTTTAAGGATGAAACTAAGTTGAAAATGTTAAGAGAACAAACCCGAACTTTTTCTAAATCTTTCTTCCCTTAGCACCCTATCGGGAATCAAACTGCCCTGTATTCGGGCCCATTATCTCAGGATAACTTTGAAATATCTCACTATCTTCTGTAATCCAGAAGTGACCAAGTCAGAATTGTTGATTTCAGATGTCACTATTTTTCCATGGTAACCTCCCAGGGTAAAGGAGTGTATGTGTGTGTGTGTGTGTGTGTGTGTGTGTGTGTGTGTGTGAGAGAGAGAGAGAGAGAGAGAGAGTATGTGTGTGTGTGTGTAATATATATATATATATATTTTGTTGAGAGAATGAGCAGTATGCACACACAAGCAGTGGGGATGGGCAGAGCAAGAGGAAAAGAAGCCCCAGGCAGGTTTGGCACCAGGCATGAGCCCAGTGGGTGGCTCAAACCCAGGACTCCAAGATCATGACCTGAGCTGAAATCATGAGTTGGACCCCTAACTGACTGAACCATCTGGGTGCCCTAAAAGAGAGTATATTTTTGATATTCACTATGAGCATCCAGGTTATTCATGAATAACCAGCATAGGTACTCATCCTTTTCTTGACTTTTTCCCCCATATTGTTACTATTACAATAAAAAGCTCAACAATTCCTTATTAGCTGTTCTGTTTATGGCTATTGAGTAGAAATACTTTCCTTCCACCTTTTCCAAAAGTCAATCACAAATTACTACAATGTTTTTTGCCATCACACGTGTCAGTAGCCCTGTTTCCTTCATTAGCCAAGTCAGCCCTCAGAACTGTCTTCAGTGGCTTCCAAAGAATTAATGATCAAAACTCAGTTATTAAATCCAATTCTCAGGGAATCCCTGGGTGGCTCAGTGCTTTAGTGCCTGCCTTCGGCCCAGGGTGTGGTCCTGGAGACCAGGGATTGGGTCCCACATCAGGCTCCCTGCATGGAGCCTGCTTCTCCCTCTGCCTGTGTCTCTCTCCTCTGTGTCCTTCATGAATAAATAAATAAAATCTTTTTTAAAAAAATCCAATTCTCAGGCATTATGGGGTTTGTCAGCAATCCCTTCCTCTTCTTACTCTCAAATCTTCTATCCTGGTCTTACTCCTACTACCATGATTGACAGGTGAACTCCTCTGTCATCCTGTACACATGCATTTCCTTCTTAGGCTGAATATTTGCTTTCCAACACTAAAATGTTACTTCTTCACTCTCCCAAATTATTATATCCATATGATTTCTTAACCTGTAATCCTAAATTTAAGTTTTGTAATAAGTAAGTGCTATTAAAGAACTACTGTCTCCTGGTATCTATGTGGGGTGAAGGATATGTTAACTAGCCTGATTTTGGTGACCATTTCATAATGTGGACATATATCAAAACATGAAGTTGTACATCTTAAATACATATAACTTCTATTTCTTAATTATACCTCCAATAAAGCCAAAACAATCCCTATCACTTCCCATGACTCACATTTTTACATATTCAAATTCCACATTTTTCAGTTATGTATATTAACATGTGGCCCGTGGGATACATGTATGTATTTATGTCGCCTCATTCACCTCGTCTGGGTGGTTGCTGAGGTCCAGGGCCACATTTCACGTCTTCTTCACAAGTGCTTAAATAAACTCTAGCGTAGTGTCATCATCTCAGTTCTCAATTTATATTTGTCTATGATAATGGGTTAAAATTATAATGGAATAATGAAAATTAGATTTAAAAAAGCTATTTATTGAGAAATGAGAATTTAACCCAATATTAACACTACTTTCCAGAAGCCCTGGATCAAAAACATTAAGTTGGTAGAATCTTGCCCTTATTTTAATCACTTGTAATTCAGTTGTCATTAGCCCTTCATTCTAAAGCCTTAGGAAGCCATTATTTGCTATCTAAACATCACCACCTGTGATATGATCTAACTCAGTCATGAAATTCAACATACCCATTTCACTTAGCATCTACTATACTCAATAAATATCATGCGTATAAAGATGAATAAAGCACAGGACTTATCACTTCACTAATGAATTTTTCACTTTATTTAATGCATTAAAACTCAGATTATAATGTTCTTTGCAGAGCCCAAGTGTATATTTCATTTTCATCTACAGCCAATGATGAATTTTTGTTTATACCTTCCTTTATAATTTTTATAGAATCCATTGCACATAGGCATATGGAGATCCTAGAATAAAAGAAAATAAACAAAAAAGGGCTAAGAAGACTAAATTTTCTAAAAGACTAAATTTGTCTTGTATTTGTTTTCAAAAACTAGATCCCTTTCTTTCTCATTCTATATTTTGCTTTATTGTTAATCTCAGATATTCACTTGAATTCCTTCATGTATATAAAGTAATAGAACTGGCCCTAAAAATCCTTGCCCATGGATGAATCTCAAATTCATTGACTCAGCCATGTAAAATGTTGAGTACTTACTATGTGTTAGAAAATATGATAGAAAGCTATTAAGTAGGAAATGAGAATCTATCCTAATATTAAGCATTCTTCACGTTTTTAAATAAGCTGATTGAAAGCTCAAATTCATGTAAGTAATAACTAAATTCTGCAATCTACACATATTAGCATTCAGAAGATTACAAGTTATTTGATCTATCACTCTTTAAATTCACACTTTAAATGACAAATTCCTCATGGGTGTCAAGTTTCACTTTTGAAATGAGGTCTGTTCAAGTTTGGATTTTTGCATATTGCCAAGTATAAACACTGAGTATCAATACTCACCTGTGTTATGACAATGAATACAGCAATGCCAGTGGATGCAGGAGTAGAATCCCACTGGAGAGGTCTGCTTTGAGACTTCTTCATTCTGACTATTGTCCAGCCCATGCATAGACTCAGAAGCAGGTATAACATTTGAATTTGGGAAGCAATGTCAAAAACTAATGGGAAATGAGAACAAAAGTCAACCAAGTTTTTACAATACAAAGGATTTG
This sequence comes from Canis aureus, assembly GCF_053574225.1. NCBI lineage: Eukaryota > Metazoa > Chordata > Mammalia > Carnivora > Canidae > Canis > Canis aureus. Next base: position 16,002,910 of record NC_135627.1, read on the forward strand.
GTCCTTTTTGCATTGAGAATGTAATTATTTTTTAAGCACAAAAATATAGGCATTTTCAAAGAGAAGTTGATAAAATTCAATAACAAAAGATATTCTTGTAGAACTCTAAAATTAAAATTTTGCCATTAGGTTTGTAAACATTTCTGAAAATAGAACAACGGCAATACTCTATATGTATCTTTATTAAGACCAACTTTAAATCTCTGTTTCCCATTTTTCTTAGCTTTTCTAACTACATAATACTGTTCTCTGACTGCTTATTAACTGACTGCTTATTAAAATAAACACATTTTAAATGTAACTTCTGCAATATGGAGAATACTAGTACCTTTATTTCTGAGTTGTTAATTTTTTAGATAGCCGAACTATATCATGTGAGCTTATTTTCTAAAACTATTAATAAGAAATAGCATGACAATAAAACACAATGGCTGTTGTAACATTCAATGATGTTGGCTTTAGTGTTAGTCCCGAAGACAAACGAAATGTATTATGTAATACTTATGTATTAGTGTGATGTGCCACCAGGTGGCCATCACTGACACTGCAGGGAAAGACTGCTCCTTTCAAAAAGGAAGCAAGGAGACCACCTGCATTCAGTCTCGTGCTTGGAGAAAACAATGCATTTTTATTTTGGAAATTAGTATTTATTGACTCAAAAAGATGATCACTTTCTCATCCTAGGGTATTTTGATGTGGATTTTGGAATAAACATGATCAGAATGCACCAAACGAAACTTTCTTCAAATCGCCAGCCATACTTAGACGTCTACAACTTTTACTTCCATATTTATATAAAGATATTCTTGCAGAAACAGGTAAAACTAGCTGTACTATATTAAAAAGTTACAAGCTGAAAACCTATTAACGATTAACGATACACCCTTTCAGATATATTTTGATCATTTTCTCCCTACTCTGGATATTCTACATTTATGCTCATATATTTGTTATAGCGAATTCCAATAATGAACTGTCACTATATTTGAATAGTACAAAATGTCATGGCCTTTCAGATCAAGCACAATTTTCTCTCATCACAGATTTTAAATGTCTGTGATGTCAGTTACTTTTATTTAACATCTCACGAATACATATTCCGTTACTGGAAGAAGTCAGGCAAAGGAATATTCCTGCATAAGTTGCTAATTAGCAAAAACAAATACCTGAGCCCTGATGTTCTGGCTCATTTTTTTGTATAGTAGGTGTGAAGCACATATTAACAGAATGCCAATATGTAAGCATTAGGTAGAACACTGCTTATCTGACACTGAAAGATAACTGTAGATAAAATAACAGGCCACATAAAAATCCTATTCTGTTTGATTTTATTAAGAATCTTGACATTTTATTTTTATTTTTTTTGAAATTCAGTTATTTTTTTTATTTTTTACTTATTTATTTATGATAGTCACAGAGAGAGAGAGAGAGAGAGAGAGAGGCAGAGACACAGGCAGAGGGAGAAGCAGGCTCCATGCACTGGGAGCCTGACGTGGGATTCAATCCCGGGTCTCCAGGATCACGCCCTGGGCCAAAGGCAGGCGCTAAACCGCTGCGCCACCCAGGGATCCCAAGAATCTTGACATTTTAATCATTTAATCAAATCTGTTGTCTGAATACCAACATTTAGTAACATTTATAGTAGTTTAATAAAAAGAAAAAACTTTGCTTTTTAAACCTACAGTGAAGATGCCAGCCTAAAACACTATTTTGTATACAGCAGACACAAAACTTCAAAAGTCCTTGATTTCAGTGATAGCTTCCACTCATGCGTTTTTGTGCGCTTTGCAACTTCTAAAATGCATAAGCTAAATTATTTCTCATGTTCCATTCAGCTTTAAAATTCTATGGTTCTATTAAACATCCTGAGTCACCTAAGAGACAAGAGCAGGAGAAACCAGAGCTCCCAAAAATGTTCAAAAAAGAGAAGCAACTCTTCTTCGTGTCCAAGAGATGACCAGTATGTGTCCTCTTCAGCAGGAAAACAAAGTTTCTAGAAGGTTTAGAATCTTAGGCAGCAAGATGAGGAAAATCGGTTCTGTGATTACTACAAGATTACCATGAGCTACCCTATTAAAGAAAGACGAGACTATGAGAGAATTACGGAAATATTTTAAAAAGTAAATCCTAGAATGGTTGCATATTCAGAATTTGCTTTTTTTTTTTTTTTAAACAGAATCTTTTGACTTTTATTTTATTTTATTTTTTTTAATTTATGATAGTCACACACAGAGAGAGAGAGAGGCAGAGACACAGGCAGAGGGAGAAGCAGGCTCCATGCACCGGGAGCCCAACATGGGATTCAATCCCGGGTCTCCAGGATAGCGCCCTGGGCCAAAGGCAGGCGCCAAACCACTGCGCCACCCAGGGATCCCAAGAATTTGCTTTTTTACAGCAAATCTTGACTATTTTTCTGGGACTGAGAATGGCATTCTAGATTGTGGGAACTTTTAAATATTTTTCCTATCATGCTTAGTTGAAAAATTACTTCATAAAATTCCTTGTATAAATAAAAGAACAAAGCTGTGAGGTCAATTCAATTACAGGTATACTCTCTGACTCTGGATCAGAAAATAGGAAAAGTCAAAAAAAGGGATGAAAGGAGGAAAACAACCTTCAGCTTTAGGATCAGAAAACTTGAGTCTGAGTTTTGTCTCTACCCCTCAGAACTACTGACATTTGGAAATGTGCTTCTTGCCAATGAGCCCAGATTCTTTATGTGCAAGATAGGTGTAAATGTCTCTACTTCATCAAGTTTTTATTGAGATAAACAGAGAATGCATATAAACATGCTCCAAAAACAATGATGAATTACACACATGACCTATTATCAAGAAGAAACTATACAGGACAGATGGGAACTAAATCTGTAACCCTCTTTTCAGTGGGGCTGAATTCTAACCAACCCTGGATAGAAAAATTCTATCAGGACAAAAAATAATTGACAAAAAAGAAAAACAAAACAGAGGCAAATAGCAAATTTATGTTTCAAAAAATATACCTTAGAAAGATACTCACATTCTGCCAAACTTCCCATAAAAGGTATTCCTATTCCATCTTTGGAGTAACTGAGGAATTGAAGAGAAGACTATTAGTGTAAATTACAAATGCGAAGAGATGGTTCATAATCAAAGGCAGCATAATTTGGGGGAACTAATTAGGATTAATTAGATGTAATGGTGAACACAGTTTTAGAGGTTTCAAGTTACCTGGAGAAATGAATGTAATTAGCTAAAGCTGAGCTGGCTTGCAGCAGCAGTGCAGTTGTCAGAACCTTTAGGATCACGTGCATGGGCCCTCCTTTCTTGATAGCCTGCCACAATGACTGAGCATAAATGCAAGCAAGCACAAAGTACACCAGGACTAGGAGGAAAAAGAACTCATGTAACCCTGTGAAGAGAAGAAAGGAGTTTGCTTCAGTACAACAAAGCCAGTAATAGTGTGGGGTGGCTTTTAAATCTTCCTGACAATATATTTCTAAAACTGTTTTTTTTTAACTGGAGTCATAGCTTTCACTTATGTATGGAAAAAGAAGGAAATTATTAAAATGTAAACAATTTTTTACTTTGGGATAAAGGTTTAAATATAAGAAGGCAGATTAAACTAAAGTAGGTAAAGTCAATCTCTATAAAAGGATCCTTAGGCAATAAGCCTGAAGACTAACCATAAGAAAATTGTAAATTAAAACAAGGATGTTAGCATTCAGTCAGACAGACTTTTTACCCCCAAAGTGGATTACTTTAGTATGAAATTTAGGAACAGATTTTGTCAACAATAGCTTAATATACCCTGACAATGGTTCTCAAAGTGCAATCTCCAGACTAGCAGCATCAATAGGGAACTTGTTAGAAATAGAAATGCACATTCTTGGGCTTCATCCCAGATCTACTATATCAGAAATTCTGGGAGAGGGGACCAGCAAGCTGTGTTTTAATAAGCCCATCAGGTGATTCTGATACAAAAACACAGCTCTGGAATATACCACTATCTTACATTTCCAGTGGAACAAAGTTTCAAAATACGTTATGACTGCAGTCCCCTTCTGAAGTAAACTGTCTGCAGCTCTTGTCAAAGAGGAAATTCTATGGTGACCATGAGACTCCATCCCACAGTTGGCTAAAACTGTAATACTTGACCAAATGGCCACCAACCCAAAGACTAGCTGCTGGCCACCAGAATAATTTGGTTCTCAAAGATAAGTCAGGCTAATCAGTCTCTCAGGAAATCAAACCATAAAACATGGAAAGAACTAGGCAGCAGAAATTGAGGTTGAAAGGAGCTGACATTGAAGTCAAATCAGGCCACAGTGAAATAAATATTCTGAGTAAGCAGAAATATCAAACAAGCAAAGGGAGCTGGTTGGTAAAAACAAAAACAGAGTAAACGAGCAGACTTTATATTAAAAACGGTGCCAGTTGTTAAGCAGCCTCTAGTTCCTACCAACAGCTTTCCAGTACAGTCTTCATGCATCCCAAGATTTGCATCCCTTTTTCTGCATCACCTGAATCTTTTGACTGTGTCTTCATTTCTCAGAAATATCAGAAAATTTTTATCATAACCTAGAGGAGTAGCTTTGAGTTTAACATCTTACTTACACTGACTTAGTTACATCTAAAACTAGTTCCAAATATTAAGATTTCATATTGTATCTAAATACCACTGGAGTATAATGATGGTGGCTGTGAACAGAGCTGTCTCTACTGAATCTGTGGATGAACAGCCTAAACTGCAATCATTTCCATCCAATCATGAAGCTGAATCTGCTCCAGTTTACCATTTGAGGTAAACTCTAATCAGTGGGCAGAGAAGGGAGTATTAATTTTGAAAAAGCAATCTAGAAGATACAAATAGTAGAAAAGCAGTCAATAAACAGTTCAATCTCAATCATATTTTTGCAATGGTTAGGGGGAAAAAAGGAGATAAGTAGTATTTCAGCCACTGGGTGTCTCTCCTGCTCTACATATATAAATGTTCACTTCCCTCATTCAGGTGAAAAAGCACGTTTAGATTTCAGGAAGAGAAGATCAAATAACTCAAGAGGCATAATTTCTTTTTAAACTCCTTACATAGGCAGCATTCCAGCTCTAGAAATAATGGGACAATAAGCCTGGGATTGTTATAGTAATGGAACAAGACAGAAAATACGCTAAATGTATTAACACTGTGGGTCAGTAAAATTCTTCATGCAATTCTGTCTTTTGAATCTTAGCTTTTATTTTTCCTTCTTAGTATAAAGAATTAAATATGGCATTCTTTTTGTTTTATTTACTCATAGTACTTTACAGAGTATCTATTACAAGATAAAGTTTCACACTCCATCCGTTACAAATCCGCCATGAAAAGAAAATCCTCAGACTATTTACTGAGTAATCAGAATAACATAGGAGGAAGGTACTTTTGAAAAGAAGACATCTGTTAGTAGCAAAAAAATGTTTTAGGAATAATCAAGATTAAATGTACCTTCCAGAAAAGCTAACATTATAACCAACAAATTATTTCCTTCAGATAATGTATTAAATAACCTGCACTAGCTCAAGACATTTGTGTCTTGTACTTTGTTCATTTACTATTTTTACCTTGATCCTATCCAAAAGATAGTCTAAAGATAAAATGTGGATTCTGCACTCACTGTTCTTTTAAATAAATTCCCTCTAGAAAAAAAAAAGTCCGTTTTTTTTCTTTTCAGTGATCAATTTTACTTTTGTCCTGTTACCATCCATCATAAGAAAACAATCTATATTTGTTCACTGTGAAATTAAATTCTAATTTTTAGATAAGTGGGTACTAAGTATTAAATTTCACCTACACACAAAAGAAGAATACTGTTAAATGAGCACGCACCAGGTGGCAAACACATATGTTATAAGGAAATGTGTAGATTTTAAGGCAAGCTTAATGGGAAAAAGCACTGGCAAAATTCAGCAGGAAGAAAACTTACAGGAAAGCTTCAAAAAACTCCGCTCCAGCTAAATGATGGGAGATGGGAGAAAAGAGGGTAAAGGAGACAGTCACTGGGTCATGGGTGCAGCACTGGAACACTCCCACCTACCCCAATGTCCATGCCACCCTCAAGAGTTTCAAGATATATCCTAATTAGTCTAAACTCATCACAGAAATTCCAACACCCCTGCCAATAAGGGGTATGCCTAACCCTTTACTCACAAATTCGTCTACCCTTATCTTCCTTCTGACACTTTCACTTACATTTCTCTTATGATGTTGTAGAGCAAGGGCACGTGACCCAGTTTTGACAGGGAAATCTGATGAGGAAGCTTCTAAGAAAGGTTTCCTTGCTCTCAAAAAAGAGATACTGAATTTTGTCATTATCTAGATTCAATGCCCACAAAGTGAACTGCAGTTAACTTTGGACATGAGGGAGCTAGCCTAAGGACAAAGCTGACAGAAGATAGGAGGGTACAGAGATGCTAAATAAACCACCGTGAAGAAGCCTCAGAAATTCTTGTTATATAAGATAATTTCCTTATTGTCTATACTACATGCATTAAAGTTTTCTATTACTTTAAAGCAAAAGCATTCCAACATGTTACCAGAGCCAATATCTGGAATCTTAAAAACAATGAGATAGCAGATGTGACAGAGAATAATATTCTGATGAAAACCAGACTACTTTGGATGATAATACTTTAATTCTCAGGATTCTGACTACTTATTTTGGTTTCTAACAAGAGCACAACTATAGTCAATGAAGGTTCTAATTTTTTAAAAAAGATTTTATTTATTTATTCATGAGAGAGAGAGAAAGAAAGAGAGAGAGAGAGCGGCAGAGACACAGGCAGAGGGAGAAGCAGGCTCCATGCAGGGAGCCTCATGTGGAATTCCATCCCGGGTCTCCAGGATCACACCCTGGGCTGAAGGCAGGTGCTAAACTGCTGAGCCACCCGGGCTGCCCAGATTCTAATTTTTTTAAGAAGCAGTTTTACTTTATTCTACCTTAAAATATAATATTCCTATGTAGTATTTTGTCAAGTAGCATCATCCTTGCCTTAGTTTTTTTTTTAAAACTAGACCAATCTATAAAATATGAGATTAACTGCAGTCTAATAGATACAAAATACATAATTTGTTTGAAAGAAAGCAAATTATAAAATCTAACCAGAATAACATGTAACATTAATTGCAGCTACCCACACCAAGTTATTCTAATTCAAACTCCTTAGACATACGGCTTAATAGTCAATTCTCAGTAAAAACCATAGTAAATCAATTTTCCCTACTCAGGGCAGAAAATTAGACAAATGAGCAGAAGTTTCTAAAATGAACTGGGATTATTTCTTGGAAAGAAATTCCACACCTGAGGCTACGTAAGTAGGAAGAATCCTTCTCAAGGCTCTACTGTAAAACCAATATGATACCAACCAATGTGGGACATGGACTTTTATTTTTTTACTTTTAAAAGATTTTATTTATTTATTCATGAGAGCACAGAAAGAGGCAGAGACATAGGCAGAGGGAGAAGCAGGCTCCCTGCGGGGAGCCCAATGTGGAACTTAATCCCAGCACTCCAGGATCACACCCTGGGCCAAAGGCAGACACTCAACCACTGAGGCACCCAGGCATCCCGGGACATGGACTTTAAGATCATTGGTTCTGCACATTAGAATCAACTTGGAGCTTTGACAAAGCTCAGTTGCCTGGCTTTCACTCCAAAACCAAATCTTTCTAAGTCTCAGGGGGTAGACATTTGTATTTTTTTTTAAAGTTCTCCAGATGTACAGTGATGGGTTGAGGACCACTGATTTATTACACTTTGATGTAGAATTAATCATATTTTAAGGGTTTTATACATTTTAATCAATAAGATGATGTGAGTCCCTAGAAATTAAGCCAGCCACATAACAACTTTGAATACTTTTAAGTACTGCTGGTACTTGTTAATAATCAATCCCCACAGATTAACCTTGCACTGAATCATGCTTAATGAAAATCCATACTATAGTGAGGTTTTGCCCCTCATTTAAATGTTTGTTGGTGATATGACCAATGTAACTTTCTCCATTCTAGTATAAGACAGATTTCAGACATAAACATAAACATCAAATCAAACTCAGTCTTGGAGAAGGTAGCTCAGAGTCAGGACTAGTTGAATGAGAATGGTTCATGTGAACCCTAAGAAAAAGCTAAGCATTCAGGATGTTGGAAAAAACACCGGAAGATATGGACAAGGTTCAGGGTGAGCCAGGGCAAGTATGGCTGACATTCAGTGGCCCAAAGGTGGCAGAGGCCACAAATGTGACCACTCTGTGGCCTACAGTCAATGTTCAGATGTGTAATCAGGAATGAGGAAAGAGACCATAAATGAAAGCCTGGATAAGGAAGCAAAACAATCACTATAGGATCTAGTAGAATCTCAAGCATCCACAAAATAAATAAAATAACCTCTTTTTTTTTTAAAGATTTTATTTTATTTATTTCACGATAGACATAGAGAGAGAGAGAGAGAGGCAGAGATATAGGCAGAGGGAGAAGCAGGCTCCATGCCAGGAGCCTGACGCGGGACTCGATCCCGGGACTCCAGGATCGTGCCCTGGGCAAAAGGCAGGTGCCAAACCACTGAGCCACCCAGGGATCCCCATAAAATAACCTCTTGAGCTACAGGCAAATTGCCAGGAAGGCAACAGGTGAAAGAGCTTTTGGATTAAACTACACCATAGGCTGTATAGTTTGCACATAAAGTGACTGTAGCAGAGCATTCAGGGACTGCTGAGTCTTTACCAGTCCTAAAAATAACTGTCACATGAAATAATAAAGACTTATGGTTAAAAGGGACTTCACAAGCAAATTAGTCTCTATCCAATGCTATCCAATGTCTATCCAATGCTATCAGTAGACCTGGGTTTCATCTGTCTATCCAATGCTATCAGTAGACTAGGTTTCATCAATGCCTTTCCAAACTACAGAAGATAAATGTCAAAGTTTATAAAGATAAAAAAATGGGGCACCTGGGTGGCTCAGTGGGTCAAGCAATGGACTCTTGATTTCAGCTCAGGTCATGATCTCAGGGTCATGAGATCAAGCCCCGAGTCGGGCTCTGTGCTGGGGGGCTTGGAACCTGCTTGGGCTTCTCCCTATCTCCTTCCTACTCTCCTCCAATCAATCAATCAATCAATCAATCAATATAAAAGAAATGGTAGGACTGAAGTAACTTTTAGTAATGACCCATACTGATCCACACTACTATTAAGAAAAATTTAACCTTTAAGTTTGTTTGCATTCAAAAATAATTCGAGGGATCCCTGGGTGGCGCAGCGGTTTAGCGCCTGCCTTTGGCCCAGGGCGCGATCCTGGAGACCCGGGATCGAATCCCACATCAGGCTCCCGGTGCATGGAGCCTGCTTCTCCCTCTGCCTATGTCTCTGCCTCTCTCTCTCTCTCTGTAACTATCATAAATAAATAAAAATTTAAAAAAATAATAATAATAATTCGAGTAGCTTATCCCTTTTGTCATTTCCTTCACAAAAAGAACTTTATTTAAAAATGTTTGGGTTCCCATTGTGTCACCATGTAAATATTTTTTCAGACTAAAAGATATTAAAAAAATTTCTCTCTTCATACATTAAGTTACTGGTGACCTGGTGTCCATAACACATGTTCCTTTTTTTTTTTTTTAATTTTTATTTGTTTATGATAGTCACAGAGAGAGAGAGAGGCAGAGACACAGGCAGAGGGAGAAGCAGGCTCCATGCACCGGGAGCCCAACGTGGGATTCGATCCTGGGTCTCCAGGATCGCGCCCTGGGCCAAAGGCAGGCGCCAAACCGCTGCGCCACCCAGGGATCCCCATAACACATGTTCCTTGAGTTAAATTTCTATCTGTGGCAATATACATTTTGAACTAGGCAATTGGTTTCATCTAACGTAGTCTCAATTTCTGTTCTACCTGCACCCACTTATCTTGATGGTCAATGAGATTTAATGGGTTGAATTTCTCTCTAAGCAGATTGATTCTTCCAAATGGGTAATGAACTCATTAAGAAGTAAACTCCTAATCCTTTGTTTTGATAGACATTCTACAATCTCAGTCTTCATTCTGACATGTTAATTTACAAATCTACTAAAATACTGTATAGATGTTTATCATTAATCACAAGAAGTTGTTCATTTCTGTTTGGGCTAGGAATCTTGCTTCTGTAGGGCAATACGTAGTCAATCTAAAATTTTGACGAAATATTTATGGAAGTAAATTGGATTCTGGAAACTTTACAAACTTTGATCATTCCTAAAATGGTTGCAAGCTCCCACAAAGACAATCCCTAACCAGTTTACACAACTTGGTGAAAGGACAGCCATATAAAGTAGTGCAGTTTCTATCTCACTTAAAAACTGATTTTCCAATTTAGGTTGCTCTATTTATTAGCATTTTTCTGTTTATAAAGATTAATGCTAGGTTATCAAAAAAGCAAAAAGGTTTAGAATGTATAGAGAAAACTAAAAACCATCCATAATTCTACTACCCAAAACACAGAAACAATCTGTTAATATTTTTGTCCTTCTTTCTGCTTAATTATCTGCCTTTTTTAACATACTTCAAATTATAAAATATAAAGTTAAATGTTCTGCTTTTCTAACTTAATATTATAGCTATTAAAATGCTGTAAGAGGATTCACTTACCATCTGCCTGTTGGACACTTAAGTTGTTTTTAATTTTTAATATTCAAAAAACATAACAAAGATATTTGTGCATAATTTTTTTCTATATTTAGAATATACACTTATGTATATATATATTCTTACCAGATTCTCCAGCACCAAAATGATCAAATGGATTCCCTTCAGCATCTGGGTTTAGTAACATCATTTCAAATGGGATATCTTCCACCTGAGAATTCTCATTGTCATCTCTGCACGTATACTTGTCTGCATAAAACACATGCCACGTTTGTGGATATGGAATCTGGGATACTGTCAGATTATGTTCAGTCTGATTCATGGTCACTTTAAAGAGAAAGAAAACAAATGTTTTCATTTTAGTCATATAATCAACTCACAGAATTCTTTTGTTTTGTTCTTACTATCTTGAAAATCGAAGCCCTGGTATAGTACTGGAATAAGGTCTGTAAATCATAAGGCAGATATAAATAACGTATCTTAACCAAAGGAGTCACTATAAAAGTATTGTGAAACACCACAAATGACATTTTGAATCTGAATTTTAAATATTTCAAAGTCTTCAAGTAGATCTTTTTATTGTGGTAAAATATATATAAACATAAAAGTTACCATTTTAACCTTTTTGAAGTGTACAGTTCTATGGCATTAACTACATTTCACAATGCTGTGTAACAACTGCAGTGATACTTTTGAAAATTGGATTTGAGTTAAAATGGAGCATTCAACTCAGGGAATCATTATTATACCTAAAAACTATGACCAACAAATACCTTCAAAAGATTTTCCAGAATCTTTTTCTCATTGATCATTCTTTAAAAAGGAACTGAAAGGAGAACATAAATGACCAGAATATAAGAGCTGTTATACTGGGTCAGGTCTATATGGCGGGGGCATGGGGAGTCTTATGAATGCTGGCATCACACGGATCTGTGTTTGAATCCTGACTCCAATACTTACTTACCTTCTGTGTAAACTTGAGCAAGTTATATAAGTAATGACACTTTCTTCATCTGTAAAATGAAGGTAATACTTAGAGCAAAGAGCTGATAGGAAAACTAAAGTTATAGGAGTCACTTAGCATGACACCTGTCACACAGTAGTTACTGAATTATGGGTTCATTCTCCTTTTCCTTTATTTAAGACAAGATAGTTATCCTAATAAGTGTCCTCCAGGGTAATCCTGCTCCCCTCTAGTGATTTGAAAATGTGTAGGGACAGTTCTGTTGTCACACAGTTGAGAAGGTCCTTGGACGGAGGCTGTACTAAGCCTCATGCAATCCAAGGTAAAGTTTCATATAATAAAGACCTGTTCTGCCCCAAATGCCAATAGCAGCCTTCTGAGAAACACTTAATGATGTCTAAGATGCCTTCCAAATTTGAAACTATGACTCTGACTTAAGAGGCACTCACTAACACCACCACAAAGTTGTAGGAGAGTAGTGTCTCAAACGCTACATATAATAAAAAGAGTAGAAGAGTTAAAGGAGGAAGTGTTGGTGCTATTACTTAACAACCTTGCAACTCACCAAATAAATTACTTAACCTCTCAAAATGTGCTTTTTCAGTAGTAAAATTAAGATACCTAACCTGTCTAACTCAGAGTTCTTGTGAGAAGCAAATGAGACAGTATATGAAAATCCCATGTAAAGAGTATAATTCTATACAAAATATTCTTAAAATATAAGATTATGATGGTCTCAATTCCCAACTCTAGATTGCCCCCACAGCATGCCAGCTAGTCTTTCTCAATTGAAGAAAAAATCTTTTTAAAAAAGATGTTATTTATTTATTTGACAGAGAAAGAGATCGCACAAGCAGGGGGAATGCAGAGGGAGAAGCAGGCTCCTCACTTTCTCAATTGAAGAAAAAAATGCCTTTTTTTTTTTTTTAAGATTTTATTTATTTATTTGAGAGAGGGAGCACTGAATTAGGGCCAGAGGGAGAGGGAGAAGCAGGTTCTCCAATGAATGGGGATCCTGATGTGGGACTTGATCCCAGGACCCTGGGATTATGACCTGAGCTGTAGGCTTAAGCAACTGAGCTACACTGGCTTATGAACTTATTAATTTTCTTAGGTGTCATGATGCTATTGTTGTTACGGAGAAAAACGTCCCTACTCTTTTAAGAAGCAAGCTGATATAGAAGTGGGGCAAAGTGCTCATGACGTCAACAGCTTATTTTCATATGCTTTGATTAAATACAAAAATCACAAACATACAAATACAAAGCAATGTAACAAAATATTAACAGTTATTGAATCTAAGCAAAGGATATACCAATGTTAGCTGTACTACACTTTCACTTATTGAAAACTTTCCAAATAAAATGTTTAAAAAATGCTATTTTGGGAGGCACCTGGATGGGTTAGTTGTTGGCTCAGGTGGTGATCCTGGGGTTCTGGCATCAAGTCCTGCATCAGACTCTTAATAGGGAGCCTGTTTCTCCCTCTGCCTATGTCTCTGCCTCTCATGAATAAATAAATACAATCTTTTTTAAAAAATGCTATTTATAAGTTGTCTTTAGAAATGAGATACAGGTCAGGATACAAATTTTGAGGACTTAGACTTTACACCTGGGAATTTCATGAACTATATTTAAAGTGGATAAGATGATTTTATTAACAATGCCATAGCATTGCTTATTTGGACTATCCTAATTTAGCTGACGTTTATACTGTTGTTTTTTGGTTCATTTATTTATCTTTTTACTGTATAGCTTCTTGAAATTGTAGCAAAGACTCTAGTTTCCATTAAATATTTGAAGACCTTTAATAAGAATTTAATATACGATTAACCTTTTAGTGGCTCAGAAATTAGGCTTTTAAAATGTGCAGCTCACAATTACATAATCTGGACCTTATAATATAAAGGTTCTGCTATGTTGCTGTTTTATCACTTGCACTCTTTTCTTAGATAAAACAACACAAAAATTAACCATTATATTTTTCACCAATATACTTTTTAATGTTTTTTCAATTATACAGATTTACATCAAATAAAAACAAAAGTGTGCTTCAAAAGTGATAATGGCCTTCAGTTTTTTGTCTTGTGGCCTGTTTCAGTTTTACCAAGCCTGGGAAACAAGCCTCTTGACAAAACTGTATGTTCATTGTTTTTGAGACAAAAGACTACCACACAGCATGCATATTCCATGCTGATGTAATTAGTATCTCACATATTAACAAAACTTGAATTGCAAAGAATAATGTTACATGGCTAGCTGCCCAATCATGTTATAAAACAAAACGAATACTGTTAACAAAAATACACAGAATAATAAAATGCTAACACTTTTAAATGATTTATAAAATATTCCAAATGCACAAAAGGAATTACTGTGCATGATATTAAAAAAATACTGAAATGTTTTATAAGTAAAATATTAGCTCTTGTAACCTGACAGCAAATTACCCTGAATCTCCTTGCTAATTTTTTTTACATAAAGTCATAATTTTCAGTGCTTTTAAATGTCTCGTTTGCTAGCTTTAAAAACCTACAAAATAGTTTTTATCATTTTTTTAAAAATCTGACATTTTATGACTTTACTAAAAGGATGATTGAAAAATAATTTCTCAAACATTAATTTGGGGCAATGTATACTCACAAGCAACATTTGACACTAAGGAATTTTTCAAATCTGCTAATCTTTTCATAGTTCACAGCAGCATCAGTTAAGGTTTTACATAGAAGTTTGGCATAGTTAATGAACTCATTACCAAATAGGCAAAAAGCTATTGCTTCCTAAAAGTCTCATTAATGGCCAGGAAATGAGAAATTATCTAAAAATATGTGGTACTACTACATAGTGATGAATTTAAGGATATGCTTTTTGTTTCAATGCATCAAAGGTCCTGAACAATTACATACTGTATATACGATAACTAATATGTAAAAGTTAGAGAATATAGATTTTCTTAAGACTTGGCTTTTGTTGCTGGGAAAAGAGTTGATGAAATTTGCAGAAACCTAATTTATTTCAGGTCCCAAAATTTAACAAAACAATCTTCATTCCTCACAAATTCCTATTTTCTGAGATCTTCCATTCCAATAATTCCAAAGAATACCCTTGCATTCAACAGAAGAATAGAGAAGAAGGAAAAATAGTCTGAGAAACAGCTGTAAGAGGTTTATAAGTTATAGCTTTATATATAAGCAACTCCATCCTAAAGAGTTATAATTAAAATTGCAGCAGTTTGATTTTCAACCTTCTTGTGGTATGGGTAGGTAAACTGAGCCTCGAAGAAAACAGGCAGTGATTCTCAGTTTAGCAGTCTTTCCATTGTACCATGCTGTCTCCCTGTACAGAAGGTCTGTGACCGAAGGTGTATGACTGTTACAAAAATGTTTTTGCAAGTGCATATAATACACAGTATGATATTAACCAGGGAATATAAAAAACTAAATCAATTACTACAGCTCAAAGCTTTAAACAGCCTGCTAAGTTTTTACTGGAAGAAAAAGACCAAATACAAAGCAATCAAACTACCAACCAAATACAAAAGGTGCCAAATACAAAGCAATCAACCTAGCAACCAAAAAAACCCTCAATCTCTTCCACAAATGGTGCTGGGAAAACTGGACAACCACATCCAAAAGAAGGAAATATATATACACAAAAATAAACTAAAATGGATTAAAAACCTAAATATGAGACCTGAAATCATAGAAATCCTTAAAGAGAACACAGGCAGTAGTTTTTCTAACATCAGTTGCATCAACATTTTTCTAGATATGTCTTCTGAGGCAAGGGAAATAAAAGCAAAAATAAATTATTGGAACTACATCAAAATAAAAATCTTCTGCACAGCAAAGGAAACAACCAACAAAACAAAAAGACAACACGGGAGAAGATACTTGCAAATGACACATCTGATAAAGGGTTAGTATCCAAAATATATAAAGAACTTATACAACCCACCACCCAAAACCCCACAAATAAACCATTAAAAATGGGCAGAAGACATTAACAGACATTTCTCCAAAGAAGACATACAGATGGCCAACAGACATCAAAAAAATGCTCAACATTACTCATCATCAGGAAAATGCAAATCAAAACCACAATGAGTTATCACCTCACACCTGTCAGAATGGTCAAAATAAAAAACACAAGAAATAACAACTGTTGGCAAGGATGGTGGAGAAAAAGGAAAACTTTTGCATTTTTGTTGGGAATGCAAACTGGTGCAGCCATTCTGGAAAACAGTATGGAGGTTTCTTAAAATTAAAAATAGAAATACCATATGATCCAGTAATTCCACCACTGGGTATTTATCCAAAGAATATGAAAACATTAATTTGAAAAGATACACACACCCCTATATTTACTGTTGCACTATTTACAACAGTCAAAATATGGAAGTGACCCAACTGTCCATTAACAGATGAATGGATAAAAAAGAAATATATATATATATGTATATATATATATACACACATATGTACACGCAATGGTATAATAGTCATAAAAATGAAATCTTCCATTTGCAAAAATGAGTCAATAATCAGAGAAAGACAATTACCATATGATTTCACTCATATGTGGAATTTAAGAAACAACACCAACTAACAAAGAAAAAAGACCCCCCCCCCCAAAAAAAAAGACTCTTAACTATAAAGAACAAACTGATGGTTACCAGAGGGTAGATGGGTGGAAGGATAGGTGAAAATGATGAAGGGGATTAAGAGAACATTTATCATGATGAACACTGAGTAAGGTACAAAATTGTTTGATAACTATATCACACACCTGAAACTAATATAGCACCCTATTAACTATACTGGAATTAAAATTAAAAAACAGAAACAAAACACCCTTCAAGTCCTAAGTTCTATGACAATTCAACCTACAAATACTTAGTAAAAACTTAATTACTAGGGTATTGTAAAATTTCATTCTCATAGTACCATGTAACTAACATTCATAGTACTTACCACTATTCCAATTTCACATTTATTTACATTGATCAGATTCATCCCTGTCACCCTCACTAGCCTCAAGGACCAAGCAAGTGTATTTTGGTCTCTGATTTATCACAAGTGCCTTGCCTAGTACATGAAACAATGGGAGTGCTCAGTGAAATGAGTAGACCAAAGGAGCCCTGCTGCTCTGATTGATTTTATAACAAGTAAATAAGATGTGAAGTGGTAACTATAATATGTGCTGTGGAAGAAAAACAAGCTATAGAAACTCAAGTGTTGGGCAGCCTGGGTGGCTCAGCAGTTCAGCGCAGCCTTCGGCTCCAGGGCGTGATCCTGGAGACCCAGGATCAGGTCCCACATAGGGCTCCCTGAGTGGAGCCTGCTTCTCCGTCTGCCTGTGTCTCTGCCTCTGTCTCTCTTTTTCTCTCTGTGTCTCTCATGAATAAATAAATACAATCTTAAAAAAAAAAAAAAACTTAAGTGTTAATAACTAAATGGAGGGAAGAGCCAAAGAGGGAAAGAAGAACAAATAGAGGAAAAACCTATGCAAAGGTACAGGATGGCAATGAAATAAAACAAGCAAGCCTACAAGTAAAATGAGGCAGAAGGGGACAATGCTGTGAGATAACCTGGGGGGTACACGATGGCTAGACCACGATGGCTTTGCTGATCTGGTTAAGGAGACCTGTCTGTGTCCTAAGAGTTGCAGAAAATGACTGGGGTATTTCTGGGTGTGATGAGGAAGTGATTGTGTCATGATCAAATCTGCTGTTCAGAAGGATCACTCTGGTTATAGGGGGCACCAGTATGGCTGTAGTGGCTAAGTAGAGACTACTGCATCAGGCACAAGATTATGGCAGCCTGGAATAACATGGTGGGGGCAGAGATGTAGAAAAATAGATGAATTCCATAGATACTTCGAGGTCACTTACTGACAGATTGGGAGGGGATGGAGAGGGCAAAAAGGGAGTGTTGGAAGACTCCATGGGTTCCAGCTTGTTTACTGGACAGATGGTGGTGCCAGTTCCTGAAACAGGGAACACTGCAAGAGGAAGACAACGAAGTTTGGATGGGCAAGATGATGAGTTGGTTTTGGACATTATAACAAGTGGAAATGGAAGGCTAGAACTTTTTACACATATGTGGAACATTTAAATGACCAAATTGTATGGAAAAGAAAAGATAACTGGTAATGAGTACTTGCACAAATTTCCCAGTTAAGTTCTGAAAATCAGGGGAAAGGGAAAATTATGTAACTGTCTCTTTGATGTCTGAATCTAGTCATTCAACATTTCTTCAGCATACTGTCAACATCATCTTATAAATCTAGATAAAAGATCCCCACATCCTGCCCCACAGGATGGCAAAGATTGGGGGAGCTTCTACTCTTTTTTTTAAAAGATGTATTTGTTTATTTGAAAGAGAGAGAGAACATTAGGTGGGGGGGGGGGGAGGGAGGCAGAGAAAGAATCTAAAGTGGACTCCACACTGAACGCAGAGCCTAATATGGGGCTCGATCTTGCAACCCTGAGATCATGACCTGAGCTGAAATCAAGAGTTGGGTGCTCAACCAACTGAGCACCCATGCACCCCTGGGGGCTTCTCCTCTTATCCGTATTCTAGCTAGCTGCCTTATGAGGGACCCAGAGAGCTGCTGAGACTAGGAAGACCAGAAGTTCAGAAAATGGCAATGTTTCACTTGACCAGATTACAAGAAGATTCAGACTCGCTGATATGCAGAACGGTAGCAGAAATATAAGGGGGGAAGGGGGAGAAGGATAATTCCTATTTTTTCTCATGGCTGCTTCACATTTACTAATGTCTCCTACAACCAATTAACTTCCAACGGTAAAATGGGTAGCACAGTATATGCTCTTCATTTCTACAGGAATTAAAAAAGAGTTTCACTAATTCTGGATAGTGCACCCTAATACTTGGGATAATGTTGATGAGAATGGAAGGGTTCAAGGATACAGGCAACTAGGATAACAAAAGTAGAGCTTCTCCAGAGGCAAATCTAGAAGTGTACAAATGATGCCATGTTGGTACATCCTAAAATGACATACTGTGTCACCACACGACAATGACATGTTGCCAAACAGCATCACTTCAGCTAAATCATGCAATTAACTGAGATAATACATGTTTAGTGCTTAGCTCAATGCTAGGAGATAATAAGCATTCAACAAATGCTGTTATTTATCCCATGCTGCCACTGGACCAAAATACATTTGCCATATTGATATGAATTACTTAACTTGTAAGAAGTCCGAATGAAGTAAAGTATGTCTTTAAACATTATCTGGATATTTTTCAAAAATTTTTAATGATAAAGGGAGGGAAATGGCATTCTATCCTTTGATCAAGGAATACTTCAGCTTAAAATGTACTAAAGAAAATGTCATCACGGTGTGATGTCATGAAATACCTTGGTATGAAAACAAAAACTTCAACATTTAGGAGGAAAAAAGAACATATCTACTGATCACAGAAAAAATGAAATACTCACTTGTCAACTGAGCTTTGGATAATTTTTCACCACAACTATAACCATGACCGCTTTCCTGTAGCTTTAGCCATTCCTGGGCTTGGAACAGGTAAAGTTTAGCTTCTTTTCCAACAGCTACTGCTATGTTGTTGATTCTGACGCAAAGAAGAGCATGGTCACCTTGACATTAAAACAAAAATTATTAACTAGTTTTGTTTGTTACAGAACTGACATGATAAGACAATTTGACACCTCCATTTATCAGAATAGGAATTTAAAGAGCAGTTTTTCTTGCTGTTCTTATTTTTTTAATTTTTTAACTTAAATTCAATAAACTAATATATGGTGTATTATTAGTTTCAGAGGTAGAATTCAGTGATTCATCAGTCTTATATAATACCCAAGAGTACAGTTTTTCTTAAATCTCACTCAACTAGGTAGACTACATTGGAATGAATATCCTATCCAGGTGCAAATCAAGAGACTACTCGTATTAATTATCCAAATTAATGTGTGGTGTCTCCTTACACTTCCAATGAAGAGTAATGCCATTTCACAGAATACACAGCAACATCTGCTGTACGTGGACATTCACTATAACAGAACTTTTGCCTCATTTCACAACCACTCCACATCTTTAATATTGGTACATAAACTCTCTATAGAAATTTCCCAGCAAAGTTTCTCTTGTTTTCCAATATAACATGCATGTTAATATTTAATTATACTTTTAATGTAAAAAAATAGGCATAGTTAATAGCAAGAAAGTTTAAAGAAATTAGTTTGGGGGTAGACATTTTACACCTGATAAAAAATTTGACATTTGTGACTTTTACAAGAAAACCTGCAGAATAGATGTTGTGAGACATTACAGAATAACCCTGGTTGCACACACTGAGTACATTTCAGGCCCTGAATGAAATGGCAAAAAGTAGTTGTCTCTAGGACTGTCGATGAGAAGTAAAGCAGGAGACTTTTTTTCATTTTAAGATCTCTTCTCCTGTGCTGTTGTCACATTTGTTATTATAATTATCACTTTGATTAAACATTTTAAATAAATGTAAATGTATAGTATGTATCAAGGAAATGTCCAAGTCTCCTACATACATTGATTATATTATAAACTATCCAAAATTTTAGAAGTGACTCGAAGGCTTAACATCTTAAATTGCATTCTGAGTTAGTTTATTATTTCAGTATAGTTTGGTATTATTATTTTTACTAAATTCAAATTCACTAAAAACTGGTAATAATAAAAATACATATATACACACACATAGAAAGAGCACGTATGTGTGTTAATATACTTGGAATACTCAACTCCTCAATCTTCCTTGAGATATATGATTTTCCTGTTTCTCCCCCATGTTTACCAAGTAATCATGAAATATCCGGGTTGTCTAAGTCCCTCTGCTAGTCATGAGTGATAACCACATCATAGCTTCTACATACCCCAGGTTTTCCAGCACTGTGCCTGTGCCATTTATTGTAGTGTCTTTCCTATCATTGACAATATACAGAGTACAGTTACAGCCAGCTGATCAAAAAAACTAAAAATGTGACCTAAAAAATAATAACAAAGTGTTTCTAAAGTTTTTTCTTCACCCAAGTTCTGTGCCACACTGAATTTTGGAAAACTAGGTTACATTCCCTTCTCTCAACTACTTTAAACATTCTGAATTAAAAAAAAAAAAAAAAAAAATTCAAAAAAAAAATAAATAAAAAAATTAAAAAAATAAAAAAATTAAAAAAATAAAAAAAAAAATTCAGGTTCCTCTGCCTTTATACCACCAATTCTGTAATTCTGCAATATATGAAATTTCCATAACAGCTTCTTGTTTCTATTATCGTCTATTATCTTATTTTCTATTACCTTGTCTTCTATTATCCTCTCTGGGGATACCAAAATAGCTTCGTGTTTCTAATATCTTATTCTTTCCCATTATTTTCTCTTCTATTAATCTCTGTGGGACAACAGTCTGACGCTGCATCTTTTAATGCTAAAAAACTGTATAATCAAGGATACCAACCTCATCACGGCAAATAATTACGTGCAATACAGCAGCAGTGAAAGAGAGTACCAAAAGTATGTACCAAGAAAATCACTTAAATTTTGAGAGTGCAAATACAGCAAAAATTAGAATGAGTTGCAAATTCATTCATTTTACATTTATTGATTTTTGAGGGAGACCAGAAAGTAAACCTCAAATGCAGTTCACGTTGGAGAAGGGCCAGGTCAGATCAGATGCAAATGCTGAAGCTCCCAGGGCACATTTATATGCATTTCCGTCAAGTTAATTCTAGGCCTTCTGGTCCACAGAAAACCTACTCCTTCAGTTAGCGGAGTCATCAAACTGTCCTAGCAACTGTGACCACTAGATTAGCAGGTGTTTTATTTGGTTTCCAAAACCTCTGTGCTTCACGTAGGTTTTAGCAAATTTATCTTAAAAACAAAGACTAAACCCAGTAAGTCTAGGTTCTGGAGCTTCAGTGCACGCCTACGTCCAGAGCCTTAGTGTATATAACCAGGCTGAGACAGGAGTGAGCCGACGATGCTTCCTTGGGGGAAGGATCTCGAAAGATGCAGCAGAGAGGTCCTCCGTACTTCGGCTCGCGTCTGCAGGGAGGGTCGGGGGAACGGTGCTGTGAGCGCAGAAGACAGTCGCGGGGCGCTGACCCGGAATGGGGGGCGGCACTGATGCACCCCACGATGCCGGCGGCGCGGGGCGTCCGGGCGCGGTGGCGGTAGTGCCCCGCGTCGCCTCCGCCCTCGCCAGCCCCCCCTCCGGCGAGGCGGGGGTGGGGCGGCCCGCGGGCTGGGCCCCCGCGCCTGCACCCTGCACCCCGCTCCCCGCCCCCGCACCTACCGTGGAACTCGAAGTGGCCGATGCTCTGGCCCTGAGCGTCTCGGGCCGCGGCGCTGCTGAAGCTGCCCCGCAGGGTCTTGCCCTGGCTGCCCGGCGGCCACCACCAGCAGGTGAGGGCCACCGCCAGCAGCCGCAGGCCTCCCATCCCCCCTCCCACTGGCACCCACGCCCGGGTCCCAACCGCCTGCGGCCGCCTCCCTCCACACGTCGGCACCGGGGCTGAGGCAGGAGGGCTCCGGGCCGGCGTGGCGGGCCCGCCCCCGGGAGACTGACAGCCCGTGCGGCAGGCCCCTCGGCCGCCGGCCCGGCCCACCCACCAATCAGAGGCCGGGAGGGGCGGGACGTGCGGAGGCGCGCGTCCCATCGCTCCCCCGCCTGGTGCCTAGTTCCCGCCTTTTTGATGGAGACTCAGAAGGATGTCGCTTCGGGCTACGGAAACAGCATTGCCCTCGGTCGTGTCCGCGCGTGGTGCCACTGCGCATGCGTGGGGTGGCCAGCCCCGCGCCCGAGGGCTTCCCGGGGTGCGTGTGTGTGTGTGAGACATTCGGGAAGTACTGAGAAGAAGCGCCCGGCGACATCGTTTCTGGTGAAGAATGCAAAGATGATTGCATTGTGCTTGTGCAACCTACGGGACGTCTCCACGTTAATGTCTCAAAGACACCTAACGGCACAGGGCCGATTTTAAACTCCTACGTTCCCGGTCTTCTTGAATGATACCATCAGACAGCTGGGAAGTATAGCTTAGAACCCTACATCCAAACATCTCAATGAAACACACGTCTGTTGGCGCCTCTTCTGGGCCGCTCTTGGTATCCAGGCCATCGTGGCATCATCTTCCTTGGCCTGTGGCAAACTGACCTGCTCCGAGTCTTCATTTTCTCCAGTGGGACACGCACAGCCCATCTCTACCCTAGAGACACAGAAAGCTTTGGGAAACGCAATTTGACTGCATCACTTCCTTCAAAGGCTTTTTGATCGCGGGTAGCACAGAAGCCAAACTATTTAGACTATAATATAGATGCTCGCAGGAAAACACTTATATGTTCACTGATACAGTGCTTACATGTGATCACGAAAAATTGGACGCGATCTGATAATATTGTCTCACGTTTTAAATACAAGGGAGCTGCAAGTGCTACAGGCCCAGAGGGTATTTGGAATGGTCAGCCAACTGACAGGGGCTCGGTAAGGACGAAAACTTGAGAGACTCGAAAGCTATATATCATGGAATTTGGGGAATTTTAGGGTAGGAGCATTTGAACTTTTCCTGTCTGTTACCACTTTTCCCCTGAAAAAGGTGGTAACAAATGACATTTCCACATATACTGGGTATTATTCTTTTTATACTTTGCCAACACATTATGTGAAAAAGGAAAAAAAAAAAAACCCTAACCAAGATATATTTATTCATCCATTCAACATTAACTGAACATATATTCTGTGCCAGGCCTGTTTCCATGGCCTTGGCATTACAACAGGAAACAAAAACAAGCCCCTGCCTCCCTGACCAGTACCAACGAGCAGTTCAGCATAAGTGTTGATGACTTCAATGGAGAAAAAGAAGAATAAAGTGGTTCTGCAGGGCTGGGGTAGAGCTTGCTATTTTAATTGGGATGGTCAAGGAAGGACTCTCTGTAAGGGTGACCCTCGAGCTGAGAACTGAAGTAAGGGTAAAAAGTAGGCAGATATCTGGGAATGGGCATCCAGGCCCAAGGCGGGTAGCATGCCTGGCAAATTCAAGGAGAGACAAGGCGGGCAGGCAGGCTGGGGCAGAGTGGGCACGAACCAGAATAGTTAGGGCAGGAACTAGGGAGCATCTGTACCACGATTGCCAGCAGCCTGCGTTGTCGCTAACAATGTCCACCACAAAGCAAAAGGCATTTTGCAATTGCAACCTCCCGCTTCCACATTTTGCAACCAGACAACCCCTGGAGTTCCCAGCTCAATTCGCGAGTCCACTGTGGAGACGGTTTTCAGTGCAAGAAGGAAAAGAAGGCAATCATTCCTAACTCCGACCATCCGCGTATCTAGGTAAAGCCTCATCTATACTGGTGTCACTTACAAAACGTTCCAGGACCCCGCTTCCCGGCCACCCCGATTGCGCCCCGCGGGCCAGGTGTGGGCGGAGCAGAGCTGCGCAGGCGCAGTAGCCCAGCACCGCCCGCGCACTCCAGGGCCCCGCCCCGCCCGCCAGTGGGCGGGGACAAGCCGGCCAGGCTCCGGAAGCGGCTGCCGCGGGCCCCACTGACGTGTCCCGGCGGCGAGACGTGTCGCGAAAAGTCGCGGTGGACCTTCCCTGCGGGGTACGGAGCTGGCGCTTTACGCCGCCGGGCACAGCTGAGCTGGGAGATGTCGGCTGCAGGCCGGGCGGAGCCCTTGGGTCCTCCCAGCAGCTTTGCGAAGCGGCTCCTGGTGACCGGGGGTGCTGGTTTCATGTAGGTAACGGCGCCGCTGGCCGACTAGTGGCTCCCCAGAGACCCCAGCCTTTTCCTGCGCCCCTGCTTGCTCTTGGAAACTTGAAACCAGCTTGGGGGGGGGGGCGGTTCTGATACGGGGTGGGTCTTAACGCACGCCGGGGATCAGCCTACCTTCTTCTCCCACCCGCGCCTGCGAGGACTTGGTTGCTTTGAAACTGCGGCTTCTTTAAGATGCCTCCCACCCGAAGCCACGGTGCTGTAGTGACACCCGCCCTCTTACCTGGCCGGGGATGCACCTGACACTCTTCTGAGTGCACCCAGGTTGCAGTAAGCTTTCACCGACTGCCCCACCCTCCAGCCCGCCCCTTCCATGCACAGGCCTTGTACGTATAAGCTCCAAGAAACGATTTTTGGATTATGGTAGGACATTCTTTTATTTAGCGGGTTTAAAAAAAAAACAAAAACAAAACCCTGTTATGGTGCTTTGACCTGGACTAGATGTGTGATGCCTCCTTCCCTCTCACACCCACATGCAATCAGTAAGTCCTATTTCACTGCATCCGAAGTGAATACTTCTACACCCGCTCCTATCCTAGTCCACGTTACTGTCTTCTTCTGCCTAGATTACCATTGTAGCTTCCTGTTGGTCATACTGCTTCCCCTCTTGTTCCCTTAAAATCTGTTCTGCACACAGAAGTCAGTGTTTATTAAGTAAATAAGTGCATGGAGTTTTACCCCAGTGGTTCCTGTCAAACTTAGAATAAAACCAAAACTCTTTAGCATATCTAAGAAGACTCAAGTGTCCAGGCCCTGGTTTTCCAACCTGGTCTGACATTCCACCTCTTTTTGGAGTTTCTGGAACAGATGAAGCCCATTCCCCCTGACTTGAGGCCTTTGCACTTGCTTCCCCTTTGGTTAGGCCGCTTATATCACTTAGTTTGATGGTTACTGAGATACAGCCTCCTGGGACAGGCGTTACCTGGCTATCCTAGATAAAATAGCCCCTTTCCCGACTAACGTACTAATCACCACCCACAATTATATTGTGTATTAGTGTTTACTTACTTACTGCCTGCATCTCTACTCTAGAATGTAAATTGGATGGGAGCAGAGACTCTTGTTCATTAAGCATCTATAAGAATGCCTGGCTTGTTTAACAGAGGTGTTCAGTAGTTACCGAATGGATGAATACACAGGTAGCAACAGGAAACTCGCAATGTCTAGTGAAAGACGAACATGGGAATCACCTCCCCTCTGAGCACATTAAATCACCCTTTCAAATCCTACAATAAGGAGGGTACCAGGCAGGCAAGGTTGGTTTACCGAATGTGAAGAGGGGTGTGGGCATAAAAGGGTGTGAGAGGGATGGTCCTGAAAGGGCAAGTCCCAGAAAATGCTGTGAAAGGGCTGTCAAGTACAAACTCTGAGTTGATAATTTGGTCAGAGGCAGCCCTTGTTCCTGAGAACCCAATGTTGTGTATATGAGAAAACCTGAATGACGGATCATCTCACTGAGTCATGCCTGTGGTTCCACTTCAAGGTCCTCAGAAACCCAGGAGCCACCATGGCTCTCCAGCTCCGGATGGCCTCAGCTATTATTAGCTTTGGAAACCTAGATTTAATCTAGAACTTCCCTGAGGGTTGTAGTTTACATCACCAAATTCTTGTACCAAGAGATAGCAATTGCAGTAGGGTTACTGTGAACATAGGCAACTCCTGTGCTCAGACTAATTAATTTTTGCAGTTATACCTACAGTCTCTTAAAGGATATGTTATAATTTCAGTATGTTTGTACTGACCACCACCCATGGTATTTATCATCCTGCTTCACTCCCACACTCAAAGCACATGTGGACAAAATTATTTGGTTAGACTATTTTTTTTCTTGTACCCAGAACCAGTAAATTCTCTTTTCCCCACAATGCAAAAGAATATCGGTGCATCAATACTGACTATTTATTATGTTGAGAAAGTTAGTAAAAGGGCAGGGGAGGGAGCATATTCAATGTAGTTATGTTATTTCTGTTATTTTGCTGAAACTTAAAGGTATCTTTGAATAGTTTCCTAATAGCATATGGTAATATTTAGGAAATGTTAAGAATTTAGGGAAAAGGTTAAATTTTCTACTAACAAGAGCACTTTTTTCCTTAAAGCGCATCACATGTGATTGTCTCTTTAGTAGAAGATTATCCAAACTATATGATCATAAATCTAGACAAGGTGAGTTTTATAAAAATGAGCTTCAAGCACTGATATTTTTTTTAAAGTATTAGAATCTTATCATGCTGTTATTTCAGTGTTTCATTTAGTCATTTTAGCAACTTAGAGGCCTACATAGTCATGTGATCATGCTGTACTTAGTCTTTTTAAAGTTTTTCATTATGATAGCCCATTAAGTAAAGGCTTTAAGTGCAGTATTTTTACCAAAAGAAAAATTTCAACCCCCCCCCCAAAAAAAAGAAAAATTTCAACCCTGAGTTCAATATTTAGTGTAATCTTGTGATTATGAACCTTTTTCTGGAGTTTGGGATACTCTGATTATTTGATTTTATTATTAGATGATTTGATTTTATAACTGCCACCTCCTGGAAAATTACATATTTCTTAATTTGAAACTAATTTAGTTTTAAGGATTTTTCTGTAATAATTGAAGTCTCCCTGGAGATTCTGAATGCCATGATTGGTAATCACTGGATTTTTTATTTTAAGCACAAGATGCAATTAGTTACCTTAATTTCATAAAATATAATAGTAAAAATCTATAGACAGAATAATCTGTAGGTCTTATCAATTCTTGCATGCCTTACTCTCATGGACAGTAATTTTTCTCCTCACCTGTACAGAAATTTACCAACAATTAGCCCAGGAAACAGTATAATGAGTTATAATATGCATAACACAGGTGCAATTGTTTTTTGCATACCAATTTCTTTGCAGTAAGAAATGGTACCCTTTCTGATGGCTAGGGGCAGCCTGGGCAGAGAAATTTTTTAAAGGAAGGGTTTCTAAACGTAATTTTTTGTATTTTGAAAAGATAACAAAATTACATGGCTTTTGTTATTTACTTTTTAAGCTATCAGCGACTCCTAAAAACACAAAGAGGAAACACTTTAAGAAGACATGTTTTTGTATTACAATCAGAACATTTGTAGTCCTTAAAATAACTTGATATTTTATAGGAAAAGCTATTATCACTTTCTGTGTTGTTTCTCTCTCTCTTCCTCACTTATTTTAAGCTGGATTACTGTGCAAGCCTGAAGAATCTTGAAACCATTTCTAACAAACAAAACTACAAATTTATACAGGTATGAAAATTTTCTTATAATTATGTAATTATTATACTGTGCCTCTTTAGCCATTCATTTAGACATTCTGTCTTTCTACTTTGCAAGCTTGTGTAATGTGGGGTTAGAAAACATGCTTATAAAAGACCTTTTAATTTCCAAAAGTACCACGTGCTTTAGAGAAAGCTGCTTTAAGACTAATACCACTATAAAGCTGCATGTGATATTTGGTGCCTTGGCAGATCCATAGGTAGCTGATTGAACTTACATGCTTCATGATTTGTAGGTCCTCCCTAGCCTTCTTACTGAGGCCTTGCTGGGATTTAAAGAGATTGGTATAAAGGGGAGTTTTACTGAGGGCAGGCAATAGCCAGAAAGCTCACCGGGCAGCCCATGGGATAATCTTCTTCAATGAAGGTGGATTGATTGGCTCCGGAAGGCTGATTCTTACTAGGCACACTTAGAAGAGTCTAAAGTATAAACCAGGGCGCCAGATCATTACAAAGGGAAATTTTAATGTCAAATGAAATTAACTCATGATTTATGATTTTTTAAAGAAGATACTCTATGAACTGTCTTTTTCACCACAAACTGTAAAGAATATACTGAGCAAACATTTTATAATTCTGTTCTTCTATATGAAAGTATTTCAGTCACCAAAGAATTGTTGAGAATACACATTTTTAGGAAGATGAAACGTACATATAACATCAAAAGTTCTCATAAATTCACTTAGTTGTGGTGAAACATATTTTTTTAAATGTCAATGTAATTGTTACACTTAACTTTAAGTATATTGTAATAATGGTTACCTCAAACTTTAAAAAATATGTTTAAAAAATTTCCTGTAGGGATCCCTGGGTGGCTCAGCCGTTTAGCACCTGCCTTTGGCCCAGGGTGCTATCCTGGAGTCCCAGGATCGAGTCCCACGTCGGGCTCCCTGCATGGAGCCTGCTTCTCCCTCCTCCTATGTCTCTGCCTCTCTCTCTCTCTCTTTCTATGTCTATCATAAATAAATAAATAAATAAACAAAAAAACTAACTAAAAAAAAATTTCCTGTTAATATGACCTTAGGTTGGCAAGAATATTATGGGAAAAAGCTAGCACAGTTCTTAGTGCTGGTTTGGTGCTCAATAAAATACTGTTTTAAAGACATATTTGCAAAAAAGTACTTTGAGTTGAGTATCTTATATCCTAGAATAGTGGAGAAATACATCATTACTATATTTATTTTACCCTTTGGTTCAATTTTCAAGTATTCTCTATTAAAGCAGGTGGTGGGGATTAATTTTTTTTATAGTTGTTTTGGTTCATGTAGTAAAATGGTTATTACAAATGGGAGTGCTCAGAGAAACTTCACTTTTTCCTGTTTGCTTTTCATATAGGGTGACATATGTAATTCTCACTTTGTGAAACTGCTTTTTGAAACAGAGAAAATAGATATAGTACTACATTTTGCTGCACAAACACATGTAGGTAAGCACTGTTTTATGTTACAGTTATGATGGGCAAAATTTTTTCCATAAATCAAAGTACAGTGTTGAACTTAAAACAAGCAGGGACTTAATAGGTCTTTGAATGAATACATACCATGCTCTACCAGAAAAACAGGGTGCTTTTCCACTTTTATTAATATAGATTGAAATATAACCTTAAATTCTATCTTAAAAACTTTGAGTTTAACCAAATTCAATATAATGATTACTTCTGGGGAGATGTGCCTTCAACTTAATTTTTTTTTTTTTTAAACTGGGTGGTGGATACACAGTTGAACAATATAATATTAGTTTTTTGTTTTGTGCATCTGGGATATCTTCTAATTGTCTAACATTTAATATTGTGAAAAATATCATACATTAAGAAGAATTTAGAAGTAAAGCTAGATGAATAATGATGATGTGAGAGATACCTGGGTGGCCCAGCGGTTGAGCATCTGCCTTCAGCTCAGGGCGAGATCCCGGGGTCCTGGGATCAAATCCCACGTCGGGCTCCTTGCATGGAGCCCGCTTCTCCCTCTGCCTGTGCCTCTGCCTGTCTTTCTGTGTCTCTCATGAATAAATAAATAAAATCTTAAAAAAAAAATGATAGATGTGAATACCCATATGGCCATCACCTAAACAAAATATAGAATGTTGCTGAGTCCTCATTAGTTAGTTAGTATTACTAACTTAGTAACATTAGTTACTATTACTAATGTAACTAGTTAACATTAGTTAGTATTACTGCCTTATTACCGGAGTTAAAAATTATAATTTTCCTTAGTCTTCTCTACAGCATATTTAGGAGATTATTCTATAACAGAATATAGAGCTATTCCTCATCCCTTTTTATTGTTGTATACTCCACTGTGTAGATGTCCTACATTTGTGTTTATTTCCTGCATTTTGCTATTTAAATAGCACTGCAGTGGATGGCTTCATGCCTGTGTCCTTTTGTATATTTGTCAATTGATGTTCGGTAGAGATTCCTAGAAGAAGGAATTCAAGATAGATCAGTTTGCTGGGGCTACGGTAACAAAATACCATGGACTAGGGGACTTAAGCAACAGAAATTTATTGCTCTTAGTTCTGGAGGCTGGAAATCCGAGTGCCAGCAGGGTTGGTTTCTTCTCAAGCTTCTCTCCTTGGCTTGCACACGGCCACTTTCTCACTGTGTCCTCACAGTTTTTCCTCGGTGCATCCCTAGTGTTTCTTTTTGTGTCAACATTTCTTCTTTGAAGGCTACTAGTTACATTGGATTAGGGCTTACTGGAATGGCCTTATTTTTATTTAATCACCTCTTCATAGGCACATCCTATATTTGGGTTAGGGCTCCATCATGAATTTTGGGGGAACATAGTTCAGCCCAATAACCAGGGTTAAGGGGTAAAAGCATATGTAATTTGTGTAGATATTGAGAAATCTCATTCCCTAGGGGTTGAAAACACTGCATTCTTAACTCCTCATGTATAAGGTAGCTTTCCCTGTAGCCTCACCAACAGAAGAAGTTATTGTCAAATTTTTAAATTTTTGCCAATCTGATGAGTTTTCATTTTGGATTTTCCTTATTATAATTGAGGCTGGGTATCTTAAGCCTAAGGATCTTTGTATTTCTTGTCTAAACTGTTGGTTTATGTTTCTTATCCATTTACTATAGGGTTGTTCCTTTTTGTTTTTTATAACTTCTTTGTAGATTAAATATTTAGCCCTTTGTTTCTGATAAGTTCAAATAATCATCTCAGTTTGTCATTTGTCTTTTTACTTTTTTAGATTTTTTGGTTTGTTTTTTCTAAAAGCAAGAGATTTGCATAGTTCAATTCATCATTTTTTTTCCCTTTTGCTTTTGGATTTTGAACCATATTTAGTAAAGTTCCTCTCATTCTTGGATTATAGAGAATCTATTTTTCAAAGTAAATTTATTTTAAAAATAATTTATCCAGCATTTATTATGTTTTTGGCAATAACAGAATGATCTGAATTAGAAGTTTCAAGTTTTAAATTTAAGAACGCCTATTAGTAGGAACTAGAAGTTTCGAGTTTTAAATTTAAGAACATTTTAAATTTAGATGTATTGTTTTTTTCTTTTTAGAATTAAAAAAAGTTTTTCTTGCAAATTTAGCACTGATAGTTTTCTAGGTTCTAAGAATTTGCAGGTACTTTATAATTTAGGCTTAAAGCATAAAGAGCAGTGTGTTTTTGTTATTTTTTTTTTTTTAATTATTGTAGTTGTGGCAAATGAAGAGAAGTGAATAGAGCTTTCCTTAAAGCTGAGTCTACTGTTCGATATTTGTTTTGTCTCTTGAGTGGAAGTGTTCTAGCTTTTTCTCTTTTTTTAGATCTTTCATTTGTACGTGCCTTTGAATTTACGTATGTTAATGTCTATGGCACTCATGTTTTGGTAAGTGCTGCTCATGAAGCCAGAGTGGAGAAGTTTATTTATGTTAGCACAGATGAAGTATATGGAGGCAGTCTTGATAAGGTAAGTTTAGAAGATGTATATATGCCTTGCTCACCTTTCTCTTGCTCACTTGAGAAACATTGGAATGTCAAGGAATGAATGTGAAATTATTGTAGAAACTGGAATCTGTTCTCCTTTTTTAATCATTTGTATATATTGTACTTTTTATGCAAAAGATGTCTCTATTCTCCTCTATATTTTTCATAGTCACTGTTTTCAATGAGTGACCTCATTCTGTTCTATGTTTTTACCTAAACGCATACATAGTGACAAAAATCAAGCAGCTTAAAAAAACTTATAATGAAAAAAAGCAGACCCTGACTACTTCTCCTCAATATCCAGCCCTACCTGTGAGAAAAAGTTATTCTCAATTCTCTTTGCAATTTTTATGAGGCGAACTTTTTTCTTTTTGTACTTTTGTCACCCTACATCAGATGCGACACCACAGCCAGGATGATTTTTAAAATAGAAGTCAGATAATGACATTACTCTGCTCAAAACCTGTTCATATTTTTACACTGGCCTTCAGGGTTCTACGTGTTCTGGCCTCCCTCTAGCTTTCCGGCCTCATCTTCCATTTCTCTTCCCTCACACAGACCTCCTTGCAGTTCCTTTGGACACACTTCTGTCCCAGGACCTTTGCACTTGCTGTTCTCTCTGCTTGTCTTATAGGGTTGTTATGAATGCTACTATATAAAAATGCTTAGAAAAATGCCAGGGACATGGTTGGGGTTCAGTAAATGTTTTTCAACATATAATAATATATCAAATTTGTAATATGTTTTCTGATTTTTCTGCTTAGAAACTATGCATAAAATATATTTTTAATACATCTTTTTTAAAATTAGGAATTTGATGAATCTTCACCCAAACAGCCTACAAATCCTTATGCATCATCTAAAGCAGCTGCTGAGTGTTTTGTACAGTCTTATTGGGAACGATATAAAGTAAGAACTCATTTCAGAACCTCTTGGATCATTTTTCTTTTGACTTAGATGATAAAACTCCCAAGTTAGCATTAACAACATTCCATATATATTTTCTTATTTACGCGGTGCATAGAGTATTACAGCTGGAGTTGGTGCTTCAAAGAAAGACATCTTGAAGTTTATTTATATATTTATTTATTTTTAAAGATTTTATTTATTTATTCATAGAGAGAGAGAGAGAGAGAGAGGCGCAGAGACACAGGCAGAGAGAGGAGCAGGCTCCATGCAGGGAGCCCGACGTGGGACTCGATCCTGGGTCTCCAGGATCACGCCCTGGGCCAAAGGCAGCACTAAACCACTGAGCCACCAGGGCTGCCCTTAAAGTTTAACATATAACCAAACCTAAGGTCCAAGATGTAGTCTCTGAAGTCATCGGGTAGAAATTCCTTTAATTTTCTACTATCAAACCTAATTAAACCACACCCATCTATATTGATCCTGCCCTGGTCCCAGGAAAGAAAATATTCTTCTTCCTCCTTTTAGGAGCCTCTGCCTTTCTCTAAATCCTATCCTCTCCCGTATTTTCAGGAACCTTACATCGGGGGAAAAAAAAAAAAAAAAACCTCTTTGCTTCTGTCCTTAAGGTGTGTGGAGTTATTTAGCTGCAAGTGCCCATCTTTTAGGACTATGTTTAGAAAACCATTACAATTGGACCTCTTATTGCATTAACGTTGAGTACTCTCTAAGTTTCCAGCTGTCATCACACGAAGCAGTAATGTTTACGGACCACATCAGTATCCAGAAAAGGTATATTCTACTTGTGCATCCATAGTGTATTTCAGCAAATTGTAGCTTC
Organism: Canis aureus; assembly: GCF_053574225.1. Lineage (NCBI taxonomy): Eukaryota > Metazoa > Chordata > Mammalia > Carnivora > Canidae > Canis > Canis aureus. Next base: position 16,036,237 of record NC_135627.1, read on the forward strand.
TCATTATTTAGGATAATCTCTCTTTAGTTATTTGTTTGGAATAATTTCTGCTGTAATTATACATAATTATAAGTGCCGTATAGGCCATGTGCAAATCTCATGAGGTTTAGAGTCTGAAGACCTGAGTTCAAGTCTCAACCTGACACCAGCTGGTGTGACCTTAGGTCCTTGGAGCACCATTTTTAAATTGGGGATAATGAAAATAATCTGAAGGGATTTTGAAGGATCCAGTGAGATGATAATGTGGACATACCTGGTGCTTTTCAGGATTCCAAAGCACTACAGCACATTCCCATCACTCCTGTTGTGTTGCTGAAAACTCTTCCTTTGCAGTCAAGAAAATTAAGAGCTAGTCAGAGAGTCATGCAGGAAGCTTATATAGACATTTGTCTTCCTGTCTTTATTGTTGCTGGCCTGAATATCTTCTAGAAAGTAGTAACAAGTGGTGAATAAAGAAATATAGCTAAAAGGCTGAACCAACTGTGCAGTTGGTTCTATATCATTAAGCCTAATTTTAAGTAACCATTGCCTTCTGTGCCTAAAAATTTAGAGATAGGGTTTTTCACTTTCCAGCTGGTTGCTTTTATCTCTGCCCAAAGAAAGGCCTCATCATGATCTACTGGTCTTAATATCTACTTTGCTTAATTTGAGCAGTATCTTTCAATTTAATATTATATCTCACCCTGTTTAACGTAACTTTTCTTTGAATTCAATAGCACTGGAATTTACTTTTTATTAATTTCACGAGCATGATTGATTAGGTGCTGTATGCAAAGCAATAAGTAGGATATGATTCCTGCCCTTAGGAAACCCAAGGTGGACTTTTGCAAAGAGACCAAACTGTTCATGAAGACTTTTTCTGAATCTGTACACTATTTGTATCATTTTGTCTTTATATTTGTCCAGCATATACCTTGTTTTTGTGAAATAAGAAGCTATCTTAGAGTTCTTTAACTTATCAAAATTATAATAGCTTTTTTCTTGAACTGATAAGAATTAGAATTTATATATTTCTTATTAATCATAATCTTTTAATCTTATGATGAGTTAGATTCGTATTAACGAGTGAATTCCAAGGTCTGAAATGATATTTAAATATTCTTTTAGGTTATTCCAAAGTTTATATCTTTGCTACAACACAACAGGAAATGGTATGTTACTATTTACCTTTGTACCCATATGTTTTTCTGATACGTAGATAGTATTGGTGACAGCCTGTCTTGAAAATCATGAAGTCTTAAGAGTTGAAGGCCATAGAATTGAATGTTTTCACAAATTTACAAATTCCTTCTACAATCAATGTGATGGTTTTTAAAATAACTATGTTCTGTTATTCATCTTTATAATATACTTATTAGGATAATTTCAATTTTTTTAATAATTTCAATTCTTAAATAATATATCCTAGAACTCTGATTTATAGCATTAAGATTTGACATCTGTCTATATAATTTTACTTTTCCAAAGGATTTAATATATTTAATTCACAGAGCTATGTATATTTTTTCAAAATGAACTTGAGGTAGAAAATTGATGAATAACTTATTTCTCAGGGGTCATTTATATGTTTGCCACTTTCCTACTGAATGCTGTAGGACATGTGGAGGTCATTTAAAAATTATGGATAAAATTTAGAAAAGTCATAAGAATTTGTGTTTTCAGTTAAAGATTTCTAGGTTCTCCATGGGAATTGGCTTCTCTGGAATTGTACCCAGCCATTGTGTTACCCTGGTTTGAGAGAGCTTACTTTTTATACTTTATGATTCTGTTTCATTTAATCTTTTTAGCTGCATTCATGGATCAGGACTTCAAACAAGAAATTTCCTTTATGCTACTGATGTAGTAGAAGCATTTCTCACTGTCCTCAAGAAGGGAAAACCAGGTGAAATTTATAACATCGGAACCAATTTTGAAATGTCAGTTCTCCAGCTTGCCAAAGAACTAATACAACTGGTATGTATATATTGTAAAAGAGTAGTGTTTTCAAAATTGTCACTAAATTACTGGCCATAATCACTTGTTTAGTCAAAATCAGCAATTTACAATTTACTCAATTGAAAGGTGAATGAGTAGAAAAATGAAAAGTACATGATGAAGATATGCCATTATTTGAAGTTAATTCAGTCCTTTCTAATAGCTTTTTAGAAAAATAAAAATCCTATAACATGAAATTTAGATACTTACAACAAATACCTCAATGTTAGAAATATAAAACTGTGTGTCCCAGTCTTAAGGATTGAGGATATGTAAGTAATTATAGTTAAGAGTGTATGTAAGTATTAATGAACATCAATTCTCAGTCTCAGGATTCAGTAGAAAGGGAGACTTGGTATATGGAAATACTTTTCCTTTACAGTAGTAGTACTCTCAGGATACTCTGTACTCCAAATATGTGGGTTTTCCACACCAAGAAATTCTCAGAGACAAGCTGGGTGGCCTATTATTTAACTCAATTTGACATTATCTGCCTGGAGATAGCTTCAGGTCCCATCCAGGCTTTGGGGGTACCCGGATGGCTCAGTCAGTTAAGCATTTGCCTTTGGCTCAGGTCATGATCCCAGAGTCCCAGGATTGAGCCCTGCATCAGGATTCCTGCTCAGTGGGGAGTCTGCTTCTGCCTCACCCCACTGATGCTTGTGCTTTCTTGCTCTCTATCTTTATCTCAAATAAATAAATCTTAAAAAATAAATAAATAAATTAAAAAAAAAAAAAAGATCCCATGAGTAAAGGCTCAGTCCAATAAGACTATCCTCTGCTTCAGGTGCCAACTACAAAACCTGGTTGTCACCTGTGCTTCTGATCAACTCACTATACAGCAGAGGTACTTAGCTGGAGTGACTCACAGAATTGAGAAATACAGTTTATTTTCTAGATGACTGGCTTATTGAAAAGGATAGAACTCAGGGACAGCCAGATTCTGGAGATGCATGGGACAAGATATGGGGAAGAGGTGTGGATTGACCGTGCACTCTGGGCACATCACCCTCCCAGCACCTCCCAGTTTTCAGCAGCTCAGATATTCTTCAAACCCCATTGTTATGTTTTGTTTTGTTTTTATAGATATTTCATTAAATTGGTTTGATTGGTTAAATTATTGACCACTGGTTATGAATTCAGTCTCCAGCCCTCTAAGCACAGGGTCGGTTTCCTTGGCAACCAGCTCCCATCCTTAGGGACTTAACATTAACTCTGGTGTGCTTAAAAGGGGCTTGTTATAAGTAGCAAAATACACCTCTCTCTCTCATCACTTGGGAAATTCCAACAGTTTTAGGAACAGGGATAAGACCAAATTTATATTTCTTATTATAAATTATAAAACCACATTGAATAATAACCAAGAGTCAAAAAATTAATTTTCTCCCCTAGTTTATGCAATGAGTATTCTTTGTGAGCTTCAGTTGGAATGTGGGTTATAAAGCATGGAAAAACTTTTTTTTTAAGATTTAATTTATTCATGAGAGAGACAGAGAGATAGAGGGGGAGAGAGGCAGAGGCACAGGCAGAGGGAGAAGCAGGCTCCATGCAGAGAGCCTGATGTGGGACTCAATCCCAGGTCTCCAGGATTAGGCCCTGGGCTGAAGGCGGCATTAAACCTGAGCCACCCGGGCTGAGCCACCCGAACTGCCCAAGAATGGAAAGTCTTACTAAAATGCTCTTTATTTTAGCTGTCTCCCCCACTTTGTAGGGGTTTTTGTTTTTTCTTTTCTTTTTTAAAGATTTATTTATTTATTTTAGAGAAAGAAAGTGTGTGCACAAGTTGGGGGAGGGAGAAGGAGAGAGAATCTTCAAGCAGACTCCCTACTGAGTGTGGAGCACAATATGGGGCTTGATCTCAGGACCCTGAGATTGTGACCTGAGCAGAAATCAGGAGTCATACGGTAACTGTGCTACTCAGGTGCCCTGAAGGGGTTGTTTTTCTTGTCTTTTGAATCAGCTCTTGAATACCTTTGTTATTCTCTAGTCTTATTTTATAATTGTTGATTCAAAAGCCTTCTCCATTTTGACAGATCAAAGAGACCAGTTCAGAGTCTGAAATGGAAACCTGGGTGGATTATGTTAATGATAGGTAAGTAACAACTTAAAACACTGGGGAAAGGTTGTGAAATCTTGGATCCTTACACAATTCTAAAATAAGTAGACTTAACCAGAAACTAGTGTTATCGCTCTTTAGAGTTCCACTAAAATATTTTTTCCTAATTATGTGTCAAAAAAATAAAGTGTGACATTGCTGCTTACTAGCTGTGTGACTTAAAGAAAGTTACTCCAAGTCTGAGGTCTCCTCGAGAGTGAAATAGGGATAATACTATCTCATTTACAGAAGTATTTTAAGGTTTTATTATAACATAGATAAAGTACCTGACCCAAGGTGTGAAACATAAGAGCACTAATAAGTTTATGGGTGTTTATTCATTCATCAAACATTCATTTATGAGGCACTGCCTTCATACCCAAATTGTGGCTAAAAGCAGAAAAGGACGAGCCATGGAGAGGGTTAGGTGTCTGGGATTATAGATGATGTTTTAAAACATGTACTTTATTTTACATGTATTTTATTTTTCTATAAAAGTATGTCATCAGGATGCATTTTTTTTTTTAAGGAAAAAAGATTCATGGGCACACATTATTTCTCTGAGTATTTAAATTTGTAAATATATATCCACAATGTCATTTTAAATCTGTTTTATTTTCTAAGACCTACCAATGACATGAGATATCCAATGAAGTCAGAAAAAATACAGGGCTTAGGATGGAGACCCAAAGTGCCTTGGAAAGAAGGAATAAAGAAAACAAGTATGTTATGTATTGATCCTTTTGGGGAGAGGGAAATTCAGAAAAAATTTAAAGGAAACGTAATTTACTTTTATAACACTATAAATTCGGTAGAATGCCATGATAAATTATTTTCACTTTTCAAGTTGTTACATTTACTGTATTTCCAGCAACAGTAATATATTTCCTGAGCATCTTAAATTTCACACACTGACTTCTGCTCAGGCTTCCTATGTCTTACTAGGACAGAAACCTAGTTCACTGATTCTCAGGTGCAAACTTTTCACTTTTTTCACATCTTTTAAAGGTGTGTGTTTTAAAGTCACTAGTGTCTTACTATTATTGCATCTTCCTTTCTTTCTTGGTAGTACGTAAAATAATGGTCCATTTTAAGGTCAGTGTCATCATAGATTTGATGAGATGTAGGCAGTTGCAGTCTTTGAGTGTCTTAAGTCTTTTTATATTGAAACAAATAAAATTTAAAAAAAAAGAAACAAATAAAATTTACTATGTGCAGAAATAGCCATTGAGTGTGTATAAAATCTATATATAGTTAAAGTTCAGTTTAAAAATGTATTCATGAGAAAAGATAAACTCATATGTAGAAAAGAAGTCTTCACTAAGAGCTTGACACAGTACTTATATTGAATTTGTAAAATCAAATTCAAAGATAATTTATCATTTTTTAACTAAAAAAACCTTTACTGTTAGTATAGCCATATAAACTAATTTTGCATATTAGCAGAAGGAAGGTCACGCCATCTTATTATGCCTATAATGCAGTATTGCTATGTTTACATGAACAAAAAAGTACATTTTTTTCCTGTAACTTTAACACCAGTGCAAATAGCTTATCTTTCTCCCTGAATTTTTAGAATGTCTTAAACACTTATGCCAACAAATTCAGTATTGACGGACTTTGAAAGTTAAAAAGAAAACAATAATTGATTTTTAAATCTAAATTTTTAGATATTGAAACATTTTGCGATTAAAGACATTGATTAGTTAGAATCAAATTGTTTTCTTCATGAGGCATCCCTTTGTCAAGACTGATTCTTAAGAACCGGAGTAAAATTATCTGAGTAGCTGATGGGTAGGATTTTTCTTACTTAGTAGGATCTCAGTAAATGTTGGTTAACTGGTGTTTAGTGTTTTATTTTTAATTTTTGTCTTCTTTTTTTTTTTTTTTTTGCTATTAGTTGACTGGTACAGAGAGAATTTTCACAACTGGAAGAATGCAGAAAAGGCATTAGAGCCCTTTCCAGTACAACCACCATTTGTATAGTGAGGACAGTTTTCAGAGAAAGAAGAAAATTATCCTACCTCGACAAGTGATATGAAATCAAGTGATGAGACCAAGTGTCCTCTTCATATGGAATTAGATTGTGACTTTTTGCATAAAATTCAAATGCGAAATGCCTCAGTCTTTAGAATAGTTTTAGTATTGCTATAGGATTTAAATATCAAGATTCTTTCAGAAACCTTTTCTACTGAAAGTTAGGAATCAGTAAGCCTAGGAAGAGGAGGGTGCCTGGAAGGAGGAATCTCACAGTTCTGAGAACCAGGATGGGGAACAGCTCTGCACGGATGACAGCCTTCCCTGGCACTGAACTCACCTTCCCAGCCTTCCCCACTGCCCAGATAGTCTCAAGTTTTCGTTTTTAGGCAATATAGTATAAGCCATATGCTCTCATTCATCTTTTTGTAAAGATCTGATGTGCTATAATTGCTTTAAAAGGGGAACAATGTAAAAATATCTAGCACTTTTTAACTTTTGATAATTTTGTAAAATTAAGTTAAATGTTTTTTAAAAGGAGGATGTCATTTTTATATTTTCAAAATCAGTTGTTGAACTATATAAGTAACCATGTATGAAAGAAATTTTATCATGTATTTACCATTTAAAATGATTTTATTTATAAAAGTATCAAAATTTTAATGTATTTAATGTAGAATGTGGCTTTTAGTAAGGTATGTTATTATTTTGCTGTAGAAAAAATTTTATATTACTTGATTAAATATTTTTAATTATCTACTAAAAAGACTTTAAGATGACTTGAAAAAGCAACTGACTGGACATATTGCATTGAGAAAGGGAAAGGAGTCCATGATTGTACCCTACTTTCTGTCTTTGGTGCATGAGTGATGGTGACTTACCTCTGTGGAGTAGGAAGCAAGGTCATTAACTCGGAGGTGGCTAAAGGAGGGGGATAAGAATGGTTACTCCATTCTTATGGGCCTTGAGGAGGTGGAGATCGAGAAAAGTATAAACAGATCCAAACTTAGGAAGAGGATTTGCCAAACAGGAGTGAAACACAAACTGAAGTTGAACAGTGTAGTCTCAGAATTCTGAGATGCATAAAAATAGATTGATCCAGAGGTGGGCATCATCAGAGTCAGAATGAGCAGAGGGAGCAGGGGGCTGAGAGTGAGAGTGACCGAAGTGCTGCCCACTCATCCCAGTTGTGTAGGGAAGAGAGTGCTTCTTGGGAGTGGCCTGTAGCTAGAGGAAATGGAGAGGGGGATGGACACAAGAGCCTGGAGGTGAGAGCTTGGAGAGGCTAGGAAGTTACAGGCAGAAAATGGGATCAACTGAGAGCAAACGGTCTTTGGTGGAGTTTGCTCATTGAGGGTAGATGACAAAATAACACTTTTTCTGTGTCATTTGTTTTTGTACATATTTTTGCATACACTTTTACTTCCAATGCCATTATATTCAATATGGCTTAGCCTTTATCATTTATCTAGTCTCAGGAGATGACCTTGACAAGCATTAGGAACATATCATGAAAAATCAGTGGAAAGATAGAAAGGACAAGACAGCGGAAGAGTAGGGGTCCTCAACTCATCTGGTCCCACAAACTTACCTAGATAACTTTCAAAACATCCTGAGCACCTATGAATCCGACCTGAGATTTAAAGAGAGAACACCTGGAATGCTACAGAGAGAAAAGTTTTTGCTTCTAATAAGGTAGGAAGGGGAAAAAAAAAAGAATCAAGTGGGGGATGGAGCTATTCTATTTATAAATAGAATCATGGAGCCTGGCTAAGGCCAGGCAGTGAAAGCCTCCAGCGCACAAAACCCCAGCCCCAGAGAAGCAGGAACTTTAAAAACCCGCGCTGGAGTTTTCCCTGACAGAAAAGTACTAAGCAGGGAAATTGGGCAAAATCGCAGGAGGAGCAGTGGAGCCTCAAGATCCCTGGAATCACTATAGGAGGAGCGGTGCCTGCAGGAAAGCTCTCTATGAACCATGGTGCGATATCGGTAAAGGGCTGGAGTGCCGCAGCCCTCTGGGGCGTTTCAGAGAAGCCGGTCGGTTAGGCGGGCTGGCTCTGGAGCTGCCCTTACACTAGAGCTTGCCAACAGAGGGAGGTGGCTGTACTCCATTCCCTTTGGGAGAGGCGGTCCCCAGGAGTGCAGGTCCAATGGTGCGGAGCCGGGGATCCCAGGGCACCCTGGGATAGACAAATGGACAAAGCCAGCGATCCTCTGCCTACCCCCACCCCCCACCCCCGGGACAGTTAGATGCAGGGAGGGCACAGAAAAGTGAGAACTCTCTTGCCACTGGGCGCCCTGCAAACTGTGCAGATCAGTGCACCTGCGCCTGCCGGCAGGAGCACATCTAGGCCAGTGTGGATTGGGAGGCTGTAGTTAGTTACTTGTGGGGAGCTTGACTCCAGCACTGGAAATCTGGCCTACATTTTTTTTTTTTTTTTTTTACCTTTGTTTCACCTTGTGCCTGGGAGAGGTGGGGTCTCTAAGGAACAAAGGCTTCACAGGATACACAGCTCATGCTGAGCCTAGCACCTGACAAGTGGGCATCTCCACCCAGGCACAGACAACTGAGAATTAGCACAGCAGACCCATACCCCAGAAAAACTGCTGGAAGTACAAGGGAAGAGCAAGTTTACTGAACAAGCAGCACTGGAAAGCTCTAGGACTGAGGGAAAATAGTATATAGAACTAAAGGGTCCTTTTTTGTCCTTTTTCCATTATGACTCGTTTTTATTTCAGACTAAAAATTTCCAATATTTTCTTCTCTTTTCCTACCTTAACTATAATATTTTACCAACTCTTCATTTTTAAGTTTTTTCCTTTTTGACTTCCATTTTTCCACAATTATGTGTTTTAGAAATATTTTTCACTTCTGGATTCCCTTCAACATATTCAATTTAATTTGGTAGGTATACGAGATATGGGTATTTCTTTTTTGTTTTTTGTTTTTTCTGCCTTTTGTTTTAAGGTGGTGGAAGTTAATACCTCCTAACACATGACCAAAATACACCAAGAACCAAGTGGAACACCATGTTGGTTCATTCTATGAGATAATATTCTCTCTTCATTCCCATTCTGCCCCCCTCTTTAATCTTATGTTTTTGTGGTGAATGTTGGGGCTTTTTATAAGTATTGATGGTTTATATAAATTTGGGATTGATCATATTCTAAAACACAGAACAAAATACACTCAGAACCAAGAGGATGACCCTCTAGGACCTCTCAGGTAGACTACATTCTCTCTCCACTACCACTTCCTCACCACCAACATCCCCCCCTTTTTTTCTCTTTTATTTACTTTTTTTCCTTCTTTGTTTTTGGCTTTTTACTACTTTGTTTCAAAAATTTTCACTTTAGTGGTCCTTTTGTTCTTTTTATTTTATTTTTCTAGTCTCTGATCTCTTCAGAAATCATCGAGGGTGTATTTTACTTAGGTTATGGTTGATATTTTTGATTCAGCCCACTCATACAGCCAGTCTGTGCTGGAAAAAATGACTAGAAGGAGAATTCACCACAAAAAAAAAAAAAAAAAAAAAAAAAAGAACTGGAAACAATACTCTGCCACAGAGTTATAGAATTTGGATTTAAAAACAATGTCAGAAATTCACTTCAGAAGTACAATTATAAAGCTACTGGTGGCTCTGGAAAAAAGTGTAAAGGACTTTAGAGACTTCGTTACTGCAGAATTGAGATCTAATCAGACCAAAATTAAAAAAAGATTAAATGAGATACAATCCAAATTGAATGCTCTAACTGGTAGGGTTAATGAGGTGGAAGAAAGAGTGAGTGACATAGAAGATAAGTTGATGGTAAGGAAGGAAGCTGAGGAAAGAGAAAAACAATTAGGAGCCCACAAGGAAAGGCTTAGGGAAATAAATGATAGCTTGAGAAGGAAGAATATACATATAATTGTATTGGGATTCCAGAAGAGGCTGAGAGAGGACCACAAAGTATATTTGAACAAATCATAGCTGAGAACTTCCCAAATCTGGGGAAGGAAACAGGCATCCAGATCCAAGAGATAGAGAGGATCCTTCTCCCCTACCCCCAAAAAATCAATAAAAACCATTCAATACCTCGACATTTAATAGTGAAACTTAACAAATTCCAAAGACAAAGAGAAAATTGTTAAAGCAGCAGGAGACAAGAGATTCTTAACTTATATGGGGAGAAATATCAGATTAACAGCAGACTTCTCCACAGAGACCTGGCAGGCCAGAAAGTGCTGGCAGGATATATTCAGGGTCCTAAGTGAGAAGAACATGCAGCCAAGAATACTTTATCCAGCAAGGCTGTCATTCAGAATAGAAGGAGAGATAAAGAACTTCCAGGATAGGCAAAAACTGAAAGAATACATGACCACCAAACCGGCTCTGCAAGAAATATTAAAGGAGATGCTGTAAAAAAGGAAGAGGGAGCCTAAAGAAACAATCCACAAAAACAGGGACTGAATAGGTAATACAAAGATACTAAATTCATATCTTTCAATAGTTACTCTGAACGTGAATGGGCTAAATGATCTCATCAAAAGACACAGGGTATCAGACTGGATAAAAAAGCAAGATCCATCTATATGCTATCTACAAGAGACTTGTTTTAGACCTAAGGACACCTCCAGCCTGAAAATGAAGAGGTGGAGAACCATTTACCATTCAAATGGTCCTCAAAAGAAAGCTGGGGTAGCAAGCCTCATATCAGATAAATTAGAGTTTATATCAAAGACTGTAGTAAGAGATGAAGAGAGAAACTATATCATACTTAAACGGTCTACCCAACAAGAAGACCTAACAATCATGAATATTTATGCCCTTAAGGTGGGAGCTGCCAAGTATATCAATCAGTTAATAACCAAAGTAAAGAGATACTTAGATAATAATATACTAATAATAGGAGACTTCAATGCAGCACTTTCAGCAAATGACAGATCTTCCAAGAAGCATCCCCAAAGAAACGAGGGCCTTAAATGATACACTGAACCAAATAGATTTCACAGATATATACAGAACTTTCCATCAAAATGCAGTTGAATACACATTCTTCTCAAGTGCACATGGAACCTTCTCCAAAATAGACCAGATACTGGGTCACATATCAGGTCTCAACTGATACCAAAAGATTGGGATTGTCCCCTGCATATTTTCAGACCACAATGCTTTGAAACTAGAATTCAGTCACAAGAAGAAATTTGGAAGACACTCAAACACATGGAGGTTAAAGACCATCCTACTAAAAGATGAATGGGTGAACCAGGAAATTAGAGAAGAACTAAAAAGATTCATGGAAACTAATGAAAATGAAGATACAACCATTCAAAATCTTTGGGATACAGCAAAAGCAGTCCTAAGAGGGAAATACATCACAATACAAGCCTCCCTCAAAAAAATTGGAAAAAAAATACACAAGCTAACCTCACACCTAAAGGAATTGGAGAAATAACAGCAAATAAAGCCTAGACCAAGCAGAAGAAGAGGGATCATAAAGACCCTAGCAGAAATCAATGAAATAGAGACCAGAAGAACTGTAGAACAGGTCAACAAAACCAGGAGCTGGTTCTTTGAAAGAATTAATAAGAGATAAACCTCTGGACAGCCTTATTAAAAAGAAAAGAGAAAAGACTCAAATTAATAAAATCACGAATGAAAGAGGAGAGATCACAACCAATACCAAGGAAATACAAACGATTTTAAAAATGTATTATGAACAGCTATATGTCAACAAATTAGGCAATCTAGAAGAAATGGATGCATTTCTGGAAAATCACAAATTACCAAAACTGGAACAAGAAGAAATAGAAAACATGAACAGGCCAATAACCAGCAAGGAAATTGAAGCAGTCATCAAGAAACTCCCAAGACACAAAAGTCCAGGCCCAGGTGGCTTTCCAGGGGAATTCTATCAAACATTTAAAGAATGAATAATATCTATATTACTAAAGCTGTGTTGAAAGATAGAAAGGGAGGGAATACTTCTAAACTTGTTTATGAGGCCAGCATCACCTTGATTACAAAACCAGATGAAGACCCCACCAAAAAGGAGAATTATAGACCAATATCCCTGATGAACATGGATGCAAAAATTCTCACCAACATAGTAGCCAAGAGGATCCAACAGTACATTAAGAAGATTATTCACCATGACCAAGTGGGATTTATCCCTGGGATGCAAAAGTGGTTCAACACTCGTAAAACAACGTGATAGATCATATCAATAAGAGAAGAAACAAGAACCATATAATCCTCTCAATAGATGCAGAGAAAGCATTTGACAAAATACAGCATCCATTCCTGATTAAAACTCTTCAAAGTGTAGGGATAGAGGGAACATTCCTCAATATCTTAAAAGCTATTTATGAAAAGCCCACAACGAATATCATTCTCAATGAGGAAAAACTGAGAGCCTTTCCCTTAAGATCAGGAACACGACAGGGATGTCCAGTCTCACTACTGTTATTCAACATAGTACTAGAAGTCCTAGCTTCAGCAATCAGGCAACAAAAAGAAATAAAAGGCATTTAGATGGGCAAAGAAGAAGTCAAACTCTCCCTCTTCGCTGATGATATGATACTGTATATAGAAAACCCAAAAGACTCCACCCCAAGATTTCTAGAACTCATACAGCAATTCAGCAATGTGCAGGATACAAAATCAATGCCCAGAAATCAGTGGCATTTCTATACACTAACAATGAGACTGAGGAAAGAGAAATCAAGGAGTCAATCCCATTTACAATTGCACCCAAAAGCATAAGATACCTAGGAATAAACCTAACCAAAGAGGTAAAGGATCTATCTATACCCTAAAAATTACAGAACACTTCTGGAAGAAATTGAGGAAGACAGAAAGAGATGGCAAAACATTCCACGCTCATGGATTGGAAGAATAAATATTGTGAAAATGTCTGTGCTACCCAGGGCAATTTACACGTTCAATGCAATACCTATTAAAATACCATGGACTTTCTTCAGAGAGTTGGAACAAATCATCTTAAGATTTGTATGGAATCACAAAAGACCCTGAATACCAGAAGAATATTGAAAAAGAAAACTAATGGCCAGGGGCATCACAATGCCGGATTTCAAGCTGTACTACAAAGCTGTGATCATCAAGACAGTGTGGTACTGGCACAAAAACAGACACATAGATCAATGGAACAGAATAGAGAACCCAGAAATGGGCCCTCAACATTATGGTCAACTAATATTCGACAAAGCAGGGAAAACTATCCACTGGAAAAAAAGACAGTCTATTCAATAAATGGTGCTGGGTAGATTGGATAGCCACATGCAGAAGAGTGAAACTAGATCATTCTCTTACACCAGACACAAAGATAAACTCAAAATGGATGAAAGATCTAAATGTGAGACAAGAATCCATCAAAATCCTATAGGAGAACACAGGCAACACTCTTTTTGAACTTGGCCATAGCAACTTCTTGCAAGATACATCTATGAAGGAAAGGGAAACAAAAGCAAAAATGAAATATAGGTACATAATCAGGATAAAAAGCTTCCGCACAGCAAAAGAAACAGTCAACAAAACTAAAAAACCTATAGAATGGGAGAAGATATTGTAAATGACATATCAGATAAAAGGCTAGTATCCAAGATCTATAAAGAACTTATTAAACTCAATAGCAAAGAAACAGTCTGATCATGAAATGGGCAAAAGACATGAACGGAAATTTCACCAAAGAAGACATACACATGGCCAAAAAGTACATGAGAAAATGCTCTGCATACTTGCCATCAGGGAAATACAAATCAAAACCACAATGAGATACCACCTCACACCAGTGATAATGGGGAAAATTAACAAGGCAAGAAATAACAAATGTTGGAGAGGATGTGGAGAAAGGGGAACCCTCTTGCACTGTTGGTGGGAATGTGAACTGGTGCAGCCACTCTGGAAAACTGTGTGGAGGCTCCTCAAAGAGTTAAAAATAGAGCTACCCTATGACCCAGCAATTGCACTACTGGGGATTTGCCCCAAAGATACAGATGTAGTGAAAAGCCGAGAAACCTGCACCCCAAAGTTTATAGCAGCAATGTCCACAATAGCCAAACTGGAAGGAGCCACGATGTCCCTCGACAGATGAATGGATAAAGGAGATGTGGTCTATGTATACAGTGGAATATTACTCAGCCATCAGAAGAGATGAATATCCACCATTTGCTTTGATGTGGATGGAACTGGAGGGTATTATGCCGAGTGAAATAAATTAGTTGGAGAAGGACAATAATCATATGGTTTCACTCATATGTAAAATATAAGAAATAGTGAAAGGGATTATAAGGGAAAGGAGGGGAACTGAGTGGGAAAAATTAGAGAGGGAGACAAACCTTGAGAGTCCTAACTCTGGGAAACAAAGAGTTGCAGAAGGGGAGGTGGGTGGGGGGATGGGGTAACTGGGTGATGGGCACTGAAGAGAGCACTTGATGGGATGAGCACTGGGTGTTATACTATATGTTGGGAAATCTAATTTAAATAAAACAAATATAAAAAAATAAGAAATTTAAAATAAAAACCAGTAGGGGAAAACTTTATGCAAAAAGTGTAAAAAAATTGAATGTTCTACATCATACGTCATTAGAGAAGTACAGATTAAAACAAAATCTAAATACCTATTAGAATGGTCAGAGTCTGGAACACTGACACCACCAAATGCTGAAAAGGATGTAGAGCAACAAGAACTCTCATACATTGCTAGTGGTAATGCAAATGGTAATACCATATGATCCGGCAGTTGCACCCCTTGGCATTTACCCAAATGAGCTGAAACTTATGTCCACAGAAAAACCTGCATGCAGATGTTTATATTAACTTTATTCATAGTTGTCAAAACTTGGGAGCAATCAAGATGTCCTTCAGCAGGGGAATGGATAAATAAACTGGTGCATCCAAACTATATGAATTGTCAAGCTCTGAAAGGACATGGAGGAAAGTTAAATGCATATTAGTAAGAAGCCATTCTGAAAGGAATGTGCAGGAAACAGATGCTCATTCAACAAAAGAAGAAGCAAGATTGGACAGGATGATGGTTCTGGCTAAGGCTCTGTAGGCAGAAAGGGCAAAGCCATATGAAAAAAGTATTATGAGAATAAACCACTGGCCCTTTGAGGATGGAAAGGACTCAACGGAGAGGCTTGCCACGCAGCAACTGGTTGGTTTCCTCAAGGAATAGTGTCATACTGGGGGCTCAGCCTTTGTCTGTTGCCAGCAGGTTGGATGTGTGGAAGTGGCAGCAGCCAGACTGGCATTGGTGAGAGTCCATGCTGGGGGTGCCAAGGGAAGGTTCCCTCTCTCCGACTGTGGTGAATCCATTCAGATGCCCACTGTGGCAGTTCTGGGGTAGTTGATGGTGAAGGCTAGCCAAAGTTAAGTAACCAACTCACTTTGTCTACCTGATGGTTAAGTGCCCCTTCCATGGTGTTTGCTCTCTAGTGGACATTAACACAGATCTTCACACTTCCCAGCCACCCCCCCCGCCCCCATGTGGCATTCACATACCTCCAAACCTGCCTTCTTATCTCTGCATCTCTAGTCCTGTTCCTTCCAAGTTCCCAGTGTGGCAGGGATACTTGCTGCTCCCCTTCCAACCCCACCCCACAGCTTAGACCTGCTGCAGGGCCCTTTCCTTGCTCCAGATAGCCTCTGTGTCACTCAGTTTACAGGCTAGGGCATTATCCCTAAGTGTGGAATGTGTTGCCTCCAGAATCCAGGGAGGCCCACCAGGCACCGCACTTCCTTCTTTGTGGAAGGGGTGCAAGAGGAAGCAGTTTGATTTTCACCACTGGACTTCTAAGAATATACTGAAATGGCAAGTCCTGAATCTTCATGGGATTGACCTTCCACCCTCTAGGCTGCATGTGAATTACCAAAGCCAGCTGTGTGCTAACCCCTCCTGCTAATCCTGCCGATCAGCATGATGCCATCAGTTAGTTTAATAGATCAATATGACCTTCTGCAGGATGGTCAGAAGACACGGTCAGGCCCAAGTCTCTTCAGGGAGCAGACTCAGTAACATCGTCCTGAGGCACAACTGTAAATGCACCTGGATTCTGATCTTCTTTTTTGATTGAGATAAAAAATAACACATTCACCAGATCCATAAATGGATACCATGTTCCAGGGAACTTGTAATCCTCTCTAGCAAAAGAGCAAAAGATGATGCCACAGGAGCACGGCAGCTGCCATGGGAGCCACTATTGATTGCGCTGGCAGCTCCCTGCAGCCTTTCTCCAGAATCCATCCAGACTGGTGAATTCAATGGAAACTTGATTAGGGATGCAGCCCTGGGTCCTTGTGACCCTTCAGGGTGGCGCTCATCTTCATGACCTCCTCTGAGTTGTGATTTTTTTTTAATTCATTTATTTGAGAGAGAGAGAGAGAGAGAGAGAGAGACAGCACACGCAAGTGGGAGGAGAGAGAGAGAGAGAGAGACAAAGCAGACTCCAGGGACGCCTGGGCAGCTCAGTGGTTGAGCGCCTGCCTTCTGTCCAGGGCGAGATCCTGGAGTTCTAGAATTGAGTCCACATCGGGCTCCAGCATGGAGCCTGCTTCTCCCTCTGTCTCTGCCTCTCTCTCTCTCTCTCTCTCTGTGTCATGAATAAATAAGTAAATAATCTTAAAAAAAAAAAAAAAAAAAAAAGCAGACTCCAAGCTGAGTGTGTGAGGCTGGATCCCATGACCCTAAGCCAAAATTAAGAGTTGGATGCTCAGAGCCACCCAGGTGCCCTGCGATTTTGTTTTTGACTTACTATCTCTGCTAGAGGAGGGGTTCAGGCTATTTGGAAAAACCTAGGCCCCTGACACTTAGGATAGGAATATGGGGGTGGATACCCATAAAGATTTTGACTCTTTGAAGTTTTTTAACTATTAAGGTCTGAGTTTGGTCGCAGGTTTTTTTCTGTTCTCCTGTCTTAAGAAATAAGGCCCCCACACTTAATTGTCATTTGTTTGTTAACTACCCTCAGCTTTTCCTCACCCTCTGTGGGGCATCTGTGTGACTCAGTAACATCCAGCAAATTCCATTGTCCTCATATGTCTTCTTTCCTGAACTTTTCAAATGCTTGAATTATTGCAAGTTTTAGCATTTGGGTGCGAGAGACGATTTGTGCCCCATGCTCCACTCAGGATGGCATTCTTGTGACCAGCCAGGCAGACAGTGATGTTTCCAAACCTGACTTACCATCTGCTTTGTTGGACCAATTCTTGGAACCATCTGTGTCAGTTGGATCCTCTGGGGAGTGGTGACTGAGACAGAGGTAGGGATGCAAGCAGTTTATTGTGAGGAGGGGTAATGCTTGTGAAAGATGTGCAAGGGAGGATGCTTAATTGGGCAGGAGGGATTCTTAAGCTGCACAGCACAGGTCAGACAGCTGTGGAAAGGAAGGGTGGGAAGGGCAGGTAGGGAGAGCCTCAGTCCGCAATGCACATCTGCCCAAACAAATGCTAGCCAACTCCATAGGGAGCTCCAGAGCAAAGACGACCTGGCAGAGAAGTCGCGAACTGGGCAGAAATACCAGGTGCCCCATTGTGCTCACTCCTGGGCTGGAGGCTGCTGTGAAAGAACTGAGGTGGATCCTGATGGCTCTGCAGACAGAGGCTGTCTGCTAACTGCATTCTTGGCAGCTGAATGGCAAGCTCCATCTTGAAGGGAAATTCACATGGTGAGACCTCCAGAGCCGCTGCAAGGCTGTTTGCCATGGGGAAGGGGTCTTGGGGCTTATCAGCTACTTATATAGACTTTCAACCAAATAGTTTGGTTTTAGGCCTTACCCTCCTGCATGTCACCTGTGCCCACCTTCCACAGCTCCTGGTGCTATAGGGGCCTTTGGTGAGGTCAGCTAGCCCAACCTAGCGGTTCAGAGAACACTTTCTACAGATGACATTTGAGTTGTGTGGTGTTTTAAAGGATGAAGCACAGTCAGTAGAGGAAACTGAAGAGGATCCCAGGCAGGAGGGCCAGCCCCATGGAAGCACCAAGCTGTGAACGATACCGTGTGTCCTTGGAGCAGAGTTCCTCAGTATTCCTCTAGCACGGACATTCTGACAATGTGTCTCCAGTTAGAAACATAAAAACTGTAATGTGATACCACTTCATACCCCATTAGGATGGCTATTATTTTAAGAAACAAGGGGGATCCCTGGGTGGCGCAGCGGGTTTGCGCCTGCCTTTGGCCCAGGGCGCGATCCTGGAGACCCGGGATCGAATCCCACGTCAGGCTCCCGGTGCATGGAGTCTGCTTCTCCCTCTGCCTATGTCTCTGCCTCTCTCTCTCCCTCTGTGTGACTATCATAAAAAAAAAAAAAAAATAATAATAATAAAAAAATAATAAACACTATAAATAAATAAACAGTAAGGATACAGAGAAACTGGAACCCTGGTGCTGATGTGGGAGAGCTAGGTTCTTGTCTCACGGAATCGAAGAATGAATCTTGAGGACAAAGGTGAGTAAAGTGGTAGAGTTTCATTAAGTATGGATACAGAAAAAGCTCTCAGGAGTGAGAAGGGTCCCTACAGGGTTGCCACTGGGGGCATGTAAGGTTGGTTTTTTACTGAAAGCTATCCAGCAAACCTAAATCCTTTTAACATGTTTATTGATAGCATCATCCAGGGAGAACTAGTGATAGCATCTCTAATGGTTTACTTCCTTATTAAGATCTGGAAATTCTTCCTTGGTCACAATGAAGACCCCACCTCTGACACCTAGGACCCAGTGGTCTGGTTGGTTTCTTTATCTCTGGTTTCCTTACACCTTCACATTTTGGGGATTTTTGTGAGCCTGATCCCATGGCCCCCTACCTATCTCTCCCTACCTCGTCCCAACTGCCCCTCACTCAGTACATTGCTGGTGGGAATGTAAAATGGTGCAGCCACTGTGGAAGACAGTATGGCAAGTCCTCAAAAAGTGAGACAAAGAATCACCATATGACTCAGCAATTCCACTTCTCAGTTATGTGCCTGAAAAAGTGGAAAGCAGGGGTTTGAACATACACTTGCACACCAACATTCATAGTGATATTCACAATGGCCAGAAGGTAGAAACAAACTACATGTGTATCTCTAGATGAGTGGCTAAGTAAGATGTGATATATACAAATGATGGAATGGTATAAGTCCACTTATACCTAAAAATGGACAAATTCATAGACACAGAAACTAGTATAGAGGTTTCCAAGGAGCCAGGGGAAGGGGAGATGGGGATGTAATTGTTTAATGGCTCAGAGTTTCTGTTTGGGAGATGAAAAAGTGCTGAAAGTGCATAATAGTGATGGATCCTGTGCTTAAAAGTAGTTAAGAAGGTAAATATTATCATGTGTCTATTTTGCTACAATAATAATATTTTTAAAAGGTGTCCCCCAGACCAACTGCGTCTCTAGCACTTGTTAGAAATGCCAGTCCCTGGGCCCCACCCCAGACTTACAGAATCTGAACTCTGGCTGCAATCCCCCATGTTTGAGCACCACTGCTCTCTAACATTAGAGGGGAAGTGAAGCTACAGAGGAATGCAAGGTCCAGGGCCAGATCATTGAAGGCCTTGTGTGCCCCAAAAGAATGCTCGGACCTCATCCTGTCACCAGACAGCTAACTAAAGATTTTAAAGAAGAAATTGACTTTGTTAGATTTGTGGAACTAAACTTTTTCCTGTTTTCAAAAATAATGTGTGCTTATTACAGAAAGCTTGGAAAACTAAATTGATAAAAAAAGAAAATCAGGCAGCCCCAGTGGCGCAGTGATTTAGCGCAGCCTGCAGCCAGGGGTGTGATCCTGGAGACCTGGGATCGAGTCCCACGTCGGGCTCCCTGTGTGGAGCCTGCTTCTCCCTCTGCCTGTGTCTCTGCCTCCCTCTCTCTGTGTCTCAATATATAAATAAAATCTTAAAAAAAAAATAAAATAAAATCACCCATGATCTATCACCGGGAGATAACCCCTGTTAATATTTAGATGTATATTCTTCATTTCTTGGAGCATATATACACATTTTCAAAAAACCCAACATGGAATCATAATGGAGACATACTGTTTTGGAATCTGCTTTTTTTTCTCACTAAGCAATATATCATGAATGTTTTTACATATTATGAGATCTTTTGCCATTTTTATTGACTGCAGAATTACGTTTTTGATAGCTTATTCTGGCAATAGTATGGAAGATGAATTTGAGATTCTGGCAAGATTGAGCTCCTGCAGGGACCCGAGTTATGAAGCTGTTGCAATAAATCAGGCTGGTGATGATAAGGCCGAAAGCACAGTGTTGTGAACAGGTGGTGTCGAGACAGACGAGAGAACTCTTTTGATCAAAAAATTTGATTGATTATGCAGGGGAGGTGCACTTTCTTGACTTGGGTGGTATTTTAAGGTTTTGGATGTTGAATTGTTAAAAGAATGGTAAATTACATTGGGGGAAGACATTGAGCTATTAGAGATCCATGGGATGCCCAAGCAGACAAGATATCTAACAAACTGGCCAACAGGTGAATTAGAGCTCAAATTGGTGGGCAGGATTCAAGATCTACAGGTATATATTTAGGGGTTACATAGCTATTAAAATGCTGAGAGTGGATTAAATCTTCCCACGTAAAATGGCAAGGGGGACAGCACCAATGCACAGACAAGCCATGAGAAACACCAAGATCTAAGTTGTAGGCAGAGGAGTCAAGGAGAAAACTTAGAAGGAATGATTAAAAAAAAAAAAAAAGTCAGAAGAGCGGAAGAGAATAGGGGGAAGTAATAATACAGAAACCGAAGGGGTCAACATTCAATAACTAGCAGGGGGCTGGCTGAAGTTCAGAAAGGCAAAGACTTTATTTTTAGTTATTTTTATTTTTTTATTTTTATTTTTTTAAGGCAAAGACTTTAAAAGGTGTCTGTTTTGGCAACATGTAGGCAAACTTTCTAGACATTTTAGTGGAGTGTTGGAGAGAAGGAGAGCATGTGGGTGATGAAAATTGAGTAGTGATCAGGGATCGAAGATTGGAGAAATGAAATTGAGACCAGTTTTTCAGGGAACTGGGAAAGGTCAAGAAATGGCCAGCCCTGAGGAGGATGTAGGGTCATGGAAGATGTGCATTAAAAATACATTTGGTCTTTGTCCCAGGCTCCTGGCACAGCTCCTAAAAGCCTAGGAATTTCCTGAGTGATAGGAGTGTCTTTGTTATTCCTAGTGAGCAGCTTCAGATCACAAGGGAGTTCATCTAAAGAGGTGACTTTGTGTTGGGACTCCGAGATAGCCTGAGGACAGGGCTGGTCATTGGAAAGATCAGGTAATTAGGGCATGGGATTTTTCAGCCCCGCCCACTGACCTCAGCAAGAGGCAAAGAGCCTGCAGATCAAGCTCTATAAAAAACTCTTAAACCAGATTTGCTGAGCTTCCAGGTTGGCGAACAGGTGGAGGCACTGGGAGAGGGTGCACCCAGGGAGGGTGTGCAAGCTCTGCACTCTTTATTCCACATCTTGCCCTATACATCTCTTCCATCTGGCTGTTCCTGACTTGTATGCTTTCTGATAAGCTGGGTAATGTCAGTCAAGTGTTTCCCTGAGTTCTGTGAGCTATTCTAGCAAGTTATCAAGCCCCACAAAGGTGTCATGGGAACCTGCAAGTTAGTGCCAACTGGTCAGAAGCAGAGGGAACACCCTGGACTTGAAAGGAGTGTCTGAAGTCCGGTGGTCTGGTGAGACTGAGCCCTTGTCAAGTATGGGATCCAGTGGGATCCAGTGGGAACTCCAGTTGGTTAGCGTCAATGGAACTGCATGGTTGGATGCCCAGCTGGTGTCCCCAGCGAATTGAAGAACTGCTTGGTGTGGGAAAAACCTACACATGTGGTGGCCAGAAGTGTGAGTGGGGTAATAATAGAGTAGAGGAGGTAATCTAGGTTTTTTTTTTTTCCCAGAAGGATTTTTCAGAAGCCATTCTATTTTGTTGTTAGCACCACAGGAACTTCTCTATTAGTCTAAACTGCAGGCTGGGCCATAGAGGAGGAAAGATTGATGATCAGGGGTGGGTAATCTGAGGACATGGGCATCATTGAGAAGGACTAGTTTCTGGGGTGAGGGGACTGAGATCGGCGGTGTCCACCTCATTGTCTAGGGCCAGGAAAGGCAGGAATTGAGAATAGTTTGGCTATAGAGATATCGGGGGAAGGAACATGAGGGAATTTGCCTCAATTTCTTGGCCTCAGTGAGGCCTCCATAGCCTCAATTTCTTCTTGAGAGTAATGGAGGAAACGACGGGTGGGTGGGAGTTTTGAAAAGACTCAGGGGAACATGAGGGACAGCTCTCTGCCACTGCCAAGGTGAAGGCGCAGCCAAGTCAAGGCCATGAGTTTTCAGTGGCGCCTGTTAGAGCTACTGAAAGAGCTGCTGCATCGACCGTCTCTGTATACACCTCTCCCCGCCCCCCCTCAGGTGTGTGTGGTTCTGAAGGGCTTGGCTTAGAAATGCTGTTTGGGGTTTTAGAGGCACAGGCATCCCAAGTTGGAAAGGCACCACGGCTGAACTGCCAGCTGTGGATATTAAACAACTCTTTAATCAGTGCCAAGTCAAAAGATGCAAACATTCTGTTGTTTTATTGCACTTCTATAATCTTTAGCGAGCTTAAGTCTCTCTGTGTATGTTTATTGGCCACTTGTGTTCCTTTTTCTCTGAACTGCCTGTTTGTGTTGCTGGTTTTTCAACCAGGGCGTTTGAAGCAGATCTCTTTTAATGACATGATTAAACATTAATTGGAACATCTGCTTTGATGTCATCTCCCCTGACATGGGCTTCAGGGACCATCCAGTCCTGCTCCCACCTCAGACCCCAGTCAGATCAGCCTCAGTGGTCTGTCTCATCATGCTCCACGAGGCTTCACTGCTCCTCCTACTCGGTCTACCCACCATGGTCCCAAATGGTGGAGACTCATTCCCAGCACTCTTCTGTTGCCTGTGCCCTCTTGATGCTTCATTTATCGTTTATCCATTCATTCATTTACTCTTTCAAACTCTTGAATACCTACTGTGTTTCAGGCACTATCTTTACTTAGCCCAACCTTGAATGAACCTAACCTTTCTCCTTGCCTAATTTTATTCCTAAACTATAAGATATTGCTGAAAAAAAAAATGTCTGAGTTTTACATACAAGTGCCACCAGCTTACCAGCTGGGCCCTCAAAACTGTCAGCGTTGCTCTCATCTGCTCCCACTTATCTCCCCTTTATACACCATAGAGAAGGAGCTCTCAATTTTTAGCAGTGTTACATTTCTGACCCGATTGGGATCTCACTCATTCTCAGCCCATTCTTGTGTGACTGTTGTAGAAAAAAGGCAAAATGATATCACGGTCACAAGTGCTGGAGTTGTGTCTCCTGGGCCAGAGACCAAATGTGAAAACTGGTGCTCACCTTTGAACACTCTTGAGTAATCCTTGAGCAGATGTGTTCAAGCTCACAAAATCCTAGATACCTAGATCCATTGGTCCTATGAATTTCCTTCCACCGTTCTGTGACTGAGAAGATTCTGGAAGAGGATCAGCCAGGGTGAGCGCCAGGACAACCATGTCTATACAGACTGCCTTCTGGACTGTCACTTGCTTGGAGTGACTGAGCAAGGGATCAGTCACATGGCATCCATACAGCTCCTAATTTGTTGAGGAAGCATAAGCCCACCTATCTAAACCTGGGATTGAGAACTATGGTGTCCTAGGGTTATTTTGCTAGCCTCCTACTGGCCGTGAACAAAGTGAGCACCAGGGTTAGTTGTAAGGCTGTCCTAACCTGTTTCTCTGGACACTGCCTTTGAGCTGTCAAAACGGGCAGCTGAAAGTTAGCATCCCCACTGGACAACCATGAAACACCACAAAGGATCGGGAGACCCCAACACTTTCAAGTTCAAAGCCCACTTCACCACTTTTGCTTCTTGATCTTTTGCACATTTCTTCAACAGGGGCTCAATATCCTCCTTTGTAAAAATGGGAATAGCAGTTATTGTGAATTCTATTTTATTTTTTTAAAATATTTATTTATTCATGAGAGACACACAGAGAGGGAGGCAGAGACATAGGCAGAGGGAGAAGCAGGCTCCCTGTGGGGAGCCTGATGTGGGACTCGATCCTGGGATGCTGGGATCTGGACCACCTGAATCAAAGGCAGATGCTCAAACACTGAGCCACCTAGGTGCCCCATTTACTATGAATTTTAAATAAGGTAATGCATGTAAAATACTCAGACAGTGCCCGGTACATAAGCATTTATTTTTACTTCCCAGGGGAAAAAGATAGAGAAAATAGGAGTCTCTGGTCCCTAAACAAAAAATTGTTCCCTGTGTCCTGTCTGTCTCCTGTCTCAATTTCACAACAAACTCCAGAGCGCCCTCTCCACTCAGTCTGTTCATCTCCTGTTTCCCTGACTTTTGCCCCATCACTTTACCAAGTCTGTTTTCACCATCTGCAGTCAATGTCTTAAATGGGAAGCCAAAGGCCAATTTTCTTCCTCATTCTCTGGCAGCAAGTGGCCCTCATCATGCCCCATGTGTTAAAATATATTCTTCTTTGGCCTTTGGAGGCACCACTCTTCCATCTTGTTCCCTATTCCCCTCCTCTCTCCTTGTTGCCTGCTGCTTCTGCTTCTGTCCATTCCCTAAATTGACATTGTGGACTGGATCAGTCTGGGTTGTAAGGAGCAGTCGTGTGCATTGCAGAAGGCTTAATAGCATCCCTGGCCTCTACTCTTCCTCCGGTTGTGACAAACAAGAATGCCTTCAGACTTTGCCAACTGTCCCCTGGTGAGCAAAATCATCTCAGCTGAGAACCACTGCCCCAAGTGATTGATGTTCCCAGAATTCCTTCCTCGGCCCCCTTACTCACATGCTCTCCTGGTGGGGTCTCATTCATTCCTGTCACCTCAACTGCCATCTTCATGGTGACCATGATAACTACATTTCATTTTCCCAGCACTGCCTCTTTTTCTGGATTCTAGGCTGAGTGCTTATTGCATCCTGGTCCACCTGTCTGTATTCCAGAAGATGGAATCAACTTCCCAACTTTTACAGATACACAAGAGAACTCCTCTCCTCCACAGCCTTGGATTAGTTGGCTTCCTATGTTCGCAGGCTTGTAAAAAGGTTATTACCATCCAGTCTAGCCAAAGCCACCAACTGTGATGCCATCATTGACTTTCTCTTACTGTCTATGTCTACAGTCATTAAATGCTGCCAATTCCTCCTTGACCATCTCTGAAATCTGGCATCTCTTCTAAAGCTCCCATTACACTGCCTTACACTTAATGCTATTCTCTCCACTGGTTTCCACTCCAGACGGTCTCCACTCAGACTTTTCCTTCACACTTTCCTGGACTTGGATTTTTAGAAATCAAACCACTTCCTGGTATAAAAAATATACACTTGTTCCCTGATGCTCAATGCTTCAGATTTCAGAAAGTGATGCACACACAGGTTCTTCCTCCTTCGTGGTAGCTCCATCCCAGCCGCCCTCATAAGTGTCCACCGAAATGCCATCTATTCCCGGCAAGCTGGCCTTACCTGCAGATGCTAAGGTGTCCTCTATCTTACCATCGCTCTTTATTAAAATGATTCACGAGTTTATGGGGTTGTGTGCTTTATCAGACTTGACTCTCCTGGGAGTGCAATCATCCCAGTATCCCACCACCTGGACACTCAGCATCTCTATCGTCTGTGGGGTTTTAAAGGAGCAGAGTCTGTGTCATGTCTCTTTGACTCTCTGGTTTTCTCTCTGCCTCTCTTTCCATCCATCCAATTTCCTTCATCTTCTCTCCATCCTCAGTCTAGGCAGAGCCTCTTGCTTTTTCACACTCCATCAGCCACTTAAAGCACACCTTTTCCTTGAACCTCAAATGTTAAGAGATAAACCAGTTTTGCAAGTCTTGAGCTGGCTACTGATTTCACTTACATTTTGTTGTTGTGTAGAAGGACTGACTGATCTTTAATCCTCACGTTGGTTCTTCGTTGTAGAAACGTATCATTTGTGAAAATTAATAAAAGGAAACCTCATTTAGAATGGAATGGGGTGGGGAAAGGTGGGGGTGTGGAGGTGGCTGCAGGGGGAGCTCTCACGCCAGCACTAGTTTTCCATTGCAGACCCAAAAAGAGGGGGACCTTGCTAGTCCATACTATTTTCCTATCCCAGCAGGAGGAAAGAAGGAAGTTTTTTCTATCTCTCTGCTCCCCACCCTGGAACAGCCCAGCCCATGAGAAACAGTCACAGCTCAGCCAATGAGAAGCCACTATACTTCCAACTCCAATTTTACTCCAATGGACCTTCAGTTTATCAGAACCCCTCCCAAGCTCCCCTTTTTCCTCTATTGAAGAGCTGTCCTCTCTTTTGTTCTCTAGAGGTGCCTATGGTTTTGCCTTAGCCTGTTTGCCTGGAATGCCTTGCCTGGCTATTCCCAACGAACCCATATTTGCTGGTAAAAAAAACTGGCAGTTTTATTTTTTAAGGTTAACACTTTGAATAATGTCTCTTTGATCTTTTCTTGGCTCTAATAGTATTTCTAATACTCTTGTGTTTATAGCTAAACTCATTATGTTCTAATTGACACACTTTTAAAAAGATGAGTTCTACCCACCCTTGGAAAACCTTTTATTTTACCAATGTAATCTTTCTATCCTAAATGCAGAAAGTGGGAAGACCCCTTTTCATCATCCTGACTTAAGTAGGTCAGTTTTGAGGAGCAAAAGAAATAATTCTAATTCATGGTCTCCCTCCCTTGGCTCTAAACTGGTGGAAAACCCTTCAATCGAATGTCTAATAACAGTTCTATACTTTGCTCAGTCCCCCATCTATTATTGACTTGGAGTGAAAATTTTGCTCACTTAATTGAAGATAGCTGTGAGGATTAACTACAGGGGTAGGAGAGGAGAAAAAGCACATTTTCAGGTTAAAATGATGAATAAAATTTACAGAGTCGAGAAATAGTAAATAAAATAGGCCACATAAGCCCTTGAGAAATGTCTTTCTCTTTCCAGCGAATTTTAAAACTTTGATTAATGGTCCTGGAGTTCTGGCCTTCATTTTTTTTTTTAATAGAATAAACGTAGGTGAAAATATAAAGCAATTTTCTTTGCTTGGAAAAAAAGCCTCCAAAGTAGAATGTTCATTTAGCTATTCGGAAGTTACAGGTGAAAATTCTATGTGTT
This sequence comes from Canis aureus, assembly GCF_053574225.1. Taxonomy (NCBI): domain Eukaryota; kingdom Metazoa; phylum Chordata; class Mammalia; order Carnivora; family Canidae; genus Canis; species Canis aureus. Next base: position 16,063,434 of record NC_135627.1, read on the forward strand.
AATGCTTAGAAAATACACATTTCCCTTACATACATCTCCTACTCTGCAAGTTTTCTGTTTGCCCTGGGAACATTCTAAAGAAGTATGCTACCTCTGACTTACTCAAATATTTCAGTTATCATAAAAAAAGAATAGTGAACCACACAGCTAAAATTAAATCAGTTTAAAATTCTCAGGAGTTGAAATTATGGTTGCTTAAGTTAATGGACTAATCAAACTATAGTTTTAGATGATGTTTCTGCAATATTCTAATTACTACAATCTGATTTTCCTTAGTAATCGTGAAGGTCAAAACTGAAAGCCTGATTCAAAAAGGAAATTAAAAGTTAAGAATAAAAGACAAGGAAGACTTTTTTTTTTATCCCCAACATATGTCATGATAGATTATTAAGTTGACCTTGTAAAGCGAACTAAAGATTTTGCTGTAAATCACATTGGAGTTGACTCTAAGATATGGAAACCACATTCCAAATCTTCTTGAAAAGGAATGGCTTTATTTAATTGTGTTATTTTTCTTTGAAAAAGGTGATTCATTATATATTAAATAAACAAAAATTAATTTCTATACATGTTTTGGTTTTATGCCTTTGGAAAGCTTTCATGTGAGTAAAAGCAGAAGTAAGGGGAAGAAATCTTTTGTCAGATCACATTTCCTGATTTGGTGATTCCAAAAATATGTCCTTGTATATTTAGGACAAATCTTAGCAAAAGATGGACAAAAGGGACTACTAAGACTGATTATGGATTTTGGGAAGGGCTTCTCTAGTCTTACAAAATATATCCCTAAGTCACCATTCTGATACCCAAAATCCCATTAATAAGGAACAAAGTTCTTCAATCTTTAGTGGAAGTAGCATTATATTCAGAAATTTCTAGGATCTGTAAGATAAGACCAATATTTACCTTTTTTTTCCCAAATATTTATTATGAAAAATATAAAATTGTAAAAGTGAAAGAAATATTTCTCCACCTGGCTTCAACAATTGTTAACATTTTTCTATTGGTTTGATTTGTATGTGTGTGTGTTTGACACATTTGAAAATAAAGTGGAAAAAGAAAGAAAAGAAAGTGGAACATCATGACACTTTAGCCCAAAATACTTTAGCATTTCTAAAAAAATAACAGTTCCCTACATGAAGGCATTTCCCTACATGTTGGCAATATACCATATCATACTTAAGAAAATTAGTAGTTATTTCCTTTTTTTAAAAAAAGTAACTGGAGTCTTTTTTTTGTTTTTTTTTTTTTTCACGTATTCATGAAAGACACAGAGAGGGAGGCAGAGACATAGGCAGAGGGAGAAGCAGGTTCCCTGCAGGGAGTGTGATGCAGGACTGGATCCCAGGACCTGGGATCACGGGACCTGAGCCGAAGGCGGACGCTCAACTGCTGCGCCACCCAGATGCCCCAGTAGTTATGTCCTAATAGACAGATTTACATTTCTCCCCATTTCCCTGAGAATTAGCAGAATATGCCCCCCCCAAACATGCCACTTAGGCATCAATAAAGATTATTTTGAGCTTAAGGCAATTGAGAAGAAGCTGAGATGAGAAAAGCTCTCTGCTTTCCCACTATTTGCCTAAAAGCCGGACATAAATTTGTAAAGATGCCCCCCTCCCTTCTTACTGGGAAGGACAGAAGTTAATCACCAGTGATTACAACCTGGCCAGCCCACAAATGGCACTAGAAGAATCTATGTAACAAATTTCACTAACAAACTTCATCTGCATTGGTTTCCCGTACATTTACCTTCCCACAATTTGCTGCCCTAGGAACTCGGTCTTTTCCCTTTGCCTTGTCACTTCTCTACAGATTTATTGTTCTTTTGTTGAGATGCTTGAGTTACTCAACAACAGGTACTCCCATGAACAAATGGGTGCAGTGCCCAGGTTAGTAAATCCCTGTTTACATTTCTTTTATTAATCTGTCTTTTGTCAGTTTCATTACTAGGGCTCCTGCTGAGAAACCAGGAGAGTAGTGGGGAAAAGTTTTTTCCTCCCCTGCATCCTCCAAAGTCTCTTATTTAGAGCTCTCTTTTTTCCTTTCTATCACAAGATCCAATAAAGATCCACACATTACTTTTGGTTACATTGTTTTAGCCTCTTAAATATAGAGATGTTTTTGTTTGCATACTGTTGACATTTTGAAGACATCGGGCCAGATGTCTTACTGTCTCATACTCTGGATTTATCTAGTTATTTCTTCATGGTGTTATCTAATTTATTTCTCCACTTCTGAATTTCATATAAACTGGAAGTTAGTTCTACCTCGAAGCTTGAGTAGTTTCAGGTCAAACATTTTTTTTGGCAAGAAGGTTTCCTAGGTGATGCTATGTATATTATGTTAGAGCACACTAGGAGGACCAAAAAAATGAGGAGAAGGATGTCTCTTTATAGCGAAGTATAAATGATTTCTAGCAGGTCCTTTTCTGAAACCCAGATTTTTATTATGAGGAAGTAAATTGAAAGCAATTAGGCCTCAAAATCCTCAGAGCAACATTGGCCTAAAGGGTCTTCATTTTTGCTGGGGGAATGAGCCAGATTAGTGGAAGTGGCAAAATTCAATGTTGAGTAAGGTCAAGAAGATCATTTGCTCCAAAACCAAATGTCCCCAGAGTACATGTGGGCCGTGGATGGAAATGAACTGTCATATTGTGATAAAGTTGGTCTAATATGGGACAAGCAGGGTGCAGTGTGGCAGCTCTGGCCGGGGAGCTCAGACTGAGTGTCTCATCTCTGTCACCAAATAACTGTGACACTGGGAATCATTAACCACTTTCATCAACTCACACATGGGGTAGAGGCCACTGTCTCAGGTGATCTGAGGTCACTTTGTAAATATTATGTAAGCAACCAATGTGATTGTCAGAGGTTACCTCTTGCGGAGAGAAGGAACAACGCTTTGATTTCTTGTATTCCTCATGGGGCAAGCAGAGAAGCATCAGTCATACCTCCTCATCCAATCAGTCAGACAGTCATTGCTCAGAGAGCAATATGCACAGTGTGAAGAGGGTGCTTCTGTCTGGGGTGATGGGTCCCTTCCCGCCCATCAAGGAGGATTTGGACGCTGGACTATGAATGGGAAAACACACAGAATGAATGATGCAGGGGAGCTGCAGCCCCTTCTAAATCACATGCAGCCTTATGTGTTGGGGAACTTTTCCAATTGCTAATGATGGGAAAGGGGTAGATACCTGAGAAGTGAAATCTGGCATTAGGACCCTGCTTTCTGCCCTTTAATTGAGGAGAGCTCTGAAAAAGTGCCCAACTGCAGGACAGAGGAGAGCACATCTGATGAGGCTTCTGCCTCAAACCGGGTAGTCCTGCCCAAGTCTGGAGCACAGCAAGCAGCCAAAACCAGTCTTTTGCTCTTAGCCCATCCCACCCATCCACAAACATGCTCTAGAAAAACTCTGGCCTGTGTGTGCAAGGATGATGGGGGAGAAAGGGTAGAGACTTCCTCTGACTTGTCGCCAAGGCTCCTGAGTAAAACCCAGGTGGGTCAGGAATTGGCCAATCGCTGGACACAGGGTTGGGGTGTAAGGATGCAAAACAACAGGACTGCAGACGTGGATGAAAGCAGTACAGAGTCAAGAAGGCAAGATACTTGGAAGGGTGGGGGCACATTGGGGTCAAAGAGCACAGGGGCTTCTGTGTCCTGGCCTCTTTTCCTGAGTCTCTGGTCTTTTTACACCACCATCTCGGGCATCTTCACTGGCACAAAGGAACAGACAGAATTATTTCTTGTTTCTGTTGTCATCATCAAGGGATTTAGGAAACTCCTGTGCTAAGTTTACTTTTTCTTATTTCTTTGGGTGAATAACCAGGCTTTACCCCTTAAGTCACTGGCTAGAGGTGGAGTGGGGAGACAAGGCAGAGATGCAATGGGGGGCTGGCCCACTTCATCAAGAAAGAGGCAAGCAATTAAGCTAACAGTATTATAAAGCACCCAAGCCTCTGAAACTCAAGCCCTGGAATCCAAATTTTCTGGCCTGTGGGGCATTGTGCAAAATCCGCATGGTTAGTTAGGCATTTGTTTGATGGATGTGGGAGGATTGGATTAGAATATACGAAAAGCTCGGTAGGTTGTTCTTGAGTATAATTTACTTGATTGTTTCTGGCCTGGTAAGTACACCCAGAGGCTTTATACTGATGTATGTGATTCAACAAAAACAAAAAACAATAAGGTCTTTATAGACTTGTGGTTTAATGGCTTTAAATAAATTAACTTCTTTTGGATCAATTCAGTACACGGATGATATTTACAATCTATTAACTTTCTTTGCAACTTCTCCCTAAGTTACCACTTTAATATACAACTTTGGAGAAATCACTTTATATCCCTCAAGCAAAATTATTATTTTCTACACACAGGGAACTTCAAAATGCATAGACGTGCCCATAATCATATACCAGGAAAAAGCTGAGCCCTAACCCTAGATTCCAGTTTCAGATTTAGACTCTCACGTTAATTTATATTTATGTATGTATGTATGTATGTATGTACTGTTTTAAAAAGATATTATTTGTTTATTCATGAGACACACAGAGAGAGGCAGAGACATAGGCAGAGGGAGAAGCAGGCTCCCTCCGGGGAGCCCAATGCGAGACTTGATCCCAGGAACCTGGGATCACGACCTGAGCTAAAGGCAGACACTCAACCACTGAGCCACCCAGGCATCCCTCATGTCAACTTTTAATTAAAATAGGAACTTTCTTTTAAAAAAAATATTATGAGCCTTGGTGCAAGCTAAAGAATATGCTCTATGTCAGTCATTTCTGCACCCAATTAATTGTGCAACTAGTCTGGACTGAAAAGTGTCTCTTTGGTCCCAATTCATATGTTGAATCCCATTTTGCCACTGTAACTATATTTAGAAATAGGGTTTTTAGGAGGTAATTAAAGTAAAAAACTCACATGGTGGGGTCCTAATCCAATGAGATTGGTGGCTTTATAAGAAGAGGAAGAGAGAGGTCTCTCTCTGTCTGCACAGGCAGCAAAGAAAGGCCGGGTGAACATACAGAGAGGGAAATCTGCAAGCCAGCGAGACCACTCCTGAGGACAATTGGCTGGCACTGTGATCTTGGACTTCACAGCATCCAAACTGTTAGACAATAAATTTCTGTACCCCATTGATGGTGCTTTCTTGCAGCAGCCCAAGCTGAGCAGATAGTAACCTCAACTAAATTATTTATTATGTCTCTGGGCCTCAGTTTTCTGATATGTAAAAATGTGTGGATCCTACTAAACTACCCTGAATTCTCTTCCATTCTCCAATATTCTAATCTGTGACAACTGAAATTGTCTGGCTTCACAAAAGCACCACATTTTTATTAAATTTTTTTTTAAATTCTGAATTTCCAATGTTCAGAATATTTACAAAGTGGTATAGAGAAGTCTTGTATATCTTTTACCCAAATCCATGAACTTTTAATATTGTTCTCCATATGCTTTTTCATATTTTCTCTGTATTTATACATATATTATTTGTTTGCTGAACCACTTGAGGATAGATTGCAGATATGATACGATATCTCTTCATTCTTTAATAGTTCAGTATGTATTCCCTAAAACCAAGGATATTTTCTTACCTAATGACTGTTGTCAACTCAAGGAAATTTAACAGTGGTATAACACTTCTATATAATCTATAGCCCATGTTCCAGTGTCTTCGACTTTTCTGTTAAGATCCTTTAAAACATTTTTCCCTCCCAGATGGGAATCATTCTAGGATGAAATACTTCTCTTTATCATGCTATCATGTCTCCTTCTCCTGCCTCCATCTGGAAAGATTCCTTGGCTTGTCTTTCTTTTCATGAGCATGAGTTTTGAAGACTACAGGCCAGTCATTTACTAGAATGACCTTCGCTTTGGATTTATTTAATGTTGCCTCATGATTCAAGTCAGGAAGTGCATTCCTGGCTGGATCACTATATAAGTGACATTGTGTCCTTTCCAGGGAATCACATTAGGAGGCACATGATATCTGAATGTCCTTCATTGGTGATGTTAATCTTAATGGCTAGATCAAGGCATTGTCTAGTTTCTCCACTGGATGTATAGTTTCTATTTTTCCCTTGGCAACTATTATGCAATCTATGGAGAGACATTTTTGAGACCACATAGTGGTCCTGCCCATCATGGGACTTCCCCCAGACTTAGCATCCACTGAGGATTCTTGACCAAATCAAGCTTTACTATGATGCTTGAAAAATGGTAATGTCCATTGTTATCATTCCCTCCACATTTATCAATCCATGCCAGTCATTCACCTGTAAACCAGAACCCTCAGTCTGGTTCTCCCCTCTATTATTGTACTAGTGGATCTCTATTTAACCAAAGGGTAAATAATCTATGAATTTCCTTATTTATTTTGATGTTCTGATTAGCCCAGATATGGCCATCAGGAACTCTTTCAAACTAGCTCTTACATCCTTTTGATACACTCCCAGCTTTTTAACACTTTTGAGAAATGTTGACTAAAGTAAGTGCTGTGTGTGTGTGTGCAAAGCTAAGGACAAATTATCAATTGACAGCAGCTCAAAAATTTATTAGATGCTATACCTAAATACAACATATTCTCTTTAGTTGTATTATTCTTAGGTCTTCCAGTTAGTTGTCATAATTGGTTTTCATAGTTATCATAGGTAATTAGACTGGATTGCCAAAATCCTAGGGCTAATTTGGAAGACAGGACTGCAGCCTATGCAAAGCTTCCTTTCAACATGCAGTCTTCAAGATCTTACCTTTATCCAAGTGCCAACATCTTTATCATCTGTCCTTTACTCTGATGTGTGTGCACAAATTTTCACATGACTTTAGCCCTTGGCACTTGGTCTCTGTGGAATATCTGTTGGTTCTTCTTGCCTCTGCAATCTTGCTGAACAAAGCCACATTTTCTCCCAAATTCAGTAATAATTTTCATTTCTGCTATCAACACTAAGGCACTAAGAGGTCTTCAAACTTTCATAATACTCTAAGTCTCCATAATTTTTTCCAATGCTCCCAGACCAACAGTTCCTTCTATTAACTGTTTAGGCCCAAATAACTTACAAAGTATTTGTGTCCAAAAACTTTGTAACTGTTTGGAAGAATTCTACATAAATTGAAAGAAAGTCATATTTTTATTTTATCCTTAGATAACTAACCATCATTACTTACCAATGGGGTGTATGCACCCGTTGGATAGTGCACAATTTCACAAACCTTGAAGCAGATTGGACATCACAGCTTTTATTTCCTGCAACACATTTATTTTCATGGACAATTACTTTTTATCAGAACTGCTAAAAACCTAACTTTGCAGAGTGACGATGTCACTGAAAGCAATGTAGAGTGATCTATTGCTGAGACTATGAACTGCCTAGTAGTTTGAGCAGTGTCCCACAGATGTCTAGTTATCACTGTTTCCCTCAAAAAATGTAAAATACTTCAGGGTGCTTTGCTGCACAGTTTGGGAACCATGAAACTCAATCCTGGAGACCTTCAATCTCCTTTGTAAACGAGCAACAAAAGTACTGAGTTGATGTTAACGGTAAAACTAAGTAGTGTTCATTATGCAGCCTCAAGCTGTGGGACTTTTTCACTATTTATAAATTGGGTGATCACATCATTTATTTTTACAGTTCCAGGACACTTTTAAGAGTGAAAGAGATATTACTGTGACAGTGTTCTCAGTGTTCTGGAAAACAGGCTAGAGGGCTGTCCTGGGCAAACGGAGCTTATGTGGCCACCCACCCAGTTCACCCTGAATGCACATGCATCCCAACACTTGCATTCTGAAATCCACCTTTACTCAACAAATGACCTGTACTGCAATGTAGTTTCTACGATTTTGTAATTTGCCAAAGGATCTGATCACAGCACGTTGTAAATATGTAAAGTTTATCGGTGGCGCTCTTCTCTTCTCTGTCCTATTCTTTTCCTTCCATCTCCTCTCGGTCGCTGAGCCTTTTCTTTTCCCCTACTCCCACTTCAAATCCCATCAAAAACTGACCTGTCACTTTCCTAGTCAGCCGGGTTCAAGTCTTTCCCGCAGTGTTTTGAGGACAATGTGAAAGATAGCTACATTCAAGACTCATACGAAAGCCTGTAAAAGTCCTCTTTTCTCATCCCTTTATGTATGACCTGCACAAGGCAGCTGCTCCAAATTGCTCCTTCTTGCACACTAAGCCCCACAAAGCCTTCACAGATCAACGTCCACACCCGAGTTTCCTTAGGTCTCTTTCCTCCACTTGGCCGTGACTTCTTTTAAATCTCAAGCTCTACGCTTATCTGGATTTGACACAACAGAGGAACTCAGAAAGCGACTCTCCACCTTAGAGACCGCAAAGTCTTCCGATATTCAATCTTTTATCCACCCCTCCCTTTTTCCCCCCTCTTCCTTTCACATTCGCCTGCATTCACCCATGCATCCCTCAAAATTGCCTGTGAAAGCTCCACTTGAATGCAAAGCTCTATGGGGGCGGGCTAAAAAGGCGTTAAAAAGGTGAATCGTGACTTGCTTTTAGAGAATCACAAATTAATCGGAGAGGGAAAAAAAAAAAATATATATATATATAAAGCAAGAGGCTGTTTGGGCTTTGCGGAATGTGTGTGCCGGGCACGTAGCGGTGCCTCGGGAACAGGTCTGGGGGTGCAGGAAGCAGCGTTGGCACCGGGGAGATCGGCGCTGATGGGCGCGCCCAGCTTTGTGCCAGGCCGGCTCCGTGCAAAGCGCTGGTAGGTTCGAGGCGGCGTTCCCAGGAGCGAGCATCCCCGGGAGGCTGCGTTCGGCTCTACCGAGGCCCTGCCCGCTGCAGCCCGGGCCGCCGAGGGCGGGGAGGCCGAGCCTGCGGGGACCTGCGCGCCCGCCCGGAGGCCCGCGGTCGGTAGCAGAAGCCAGAGATCCGGACTGTGCTGCGGAGAGTCAGGACGTGTACGCGGCGTGCGGTCCTGGCTCGGAAACAGCGAGGCGGCCCCCGGCGGAACCGCGCCTGCGCAGACGCAGACTTTAGAAGCAGCCTGCTCCACCGCCGAGCCGAGGCCGCCGAAATAGCTCAGTTGGGAGAGCGTTAGACTGAAGATCTAAAGGTCCCTGGTTCGATCCCGGGTTTCGGCAACGCCCCCCCCTTTTTTTTTTTTTTTTTAGTCCACGTGTAGTCACATTTCGAGCGAATCCCTTCCCCGGGGTAACCCAGCTCGTGAAGGCCGGCCCACTTGAAAACCGGGACTTGAAGGGTCCGCGAAAGGAGAAGTGGAAACGACCTCTCCGGGCGCCCCCCCCCGGGGACAACGGCCGCGCGCACCCCACTTCCGGGGCGCCTTCCCGGCGGGCGCCCGAGGCGCTGCTGCGCGTGCGCGGCGCGGAGCCCGGGCCGGGGCGGGGAGCTCGGCCACGGGGGGGCTTGCAGCGCGCGGTTCCCGGGGCCGCGCTGGCTCGGGGGCTGGGGTGGCGACGCTTTCTAGGTGTCTGGAGCGGCGAGAAGGAGACTTTCACCCGCAGCTGCATTCCCCGGAGCATCCATCCCAGTTCGAACAGGCGCGCAGCCGGGGCTGCCGGCCCACGGGTGAGAGCGAGGCGGCATCGCAGCTCTGCTAAACTCAAGTCTTGCACCCAAACAACTCCATCTAGAGCGTGGACCATTGGTTCTCAAAGTGTGGTCCCCGGCCCAGCAGCCGCATCTTCAACCGGAAACTGGCTAGGAACGCAGAGCTGGGCCCCCGCTCAGATCTGCTCCCTGTATCAGAAACTGGTTTCCAGCGTCAGGGGTTTTAACGAGCCCTGCGAGTGGGATTCTGCAGCAGCTCGGAGTTTGAGGACCCACTTACCTAGACGTTCCTTTGCATTTCTAAAAGAGCCCTTTCCTAAGACTGTTTTTGTGAACAAGGCTTTTTTTCCTTTTGCTGTCTTTTATCCTCCAAGTCTGAAATAAAACTTTTGACACGTGCTCGAAATACATCTTTTTCTGAGTTTTTGCTTTCACAGTGAGTGTGTGTGTTGCGGGGTGGGATCGGCTCTCCTGGCTAATCCTAACCCCTCCTATTCTATATAGTGTGGCTTCTGGGAGCTTGAGCCAGGACCCAAGGGGAGCAAGCAGTTGCAAGGATGTAGATTTGAATTAAAGGAGGAAGAAATTTCAAGTGAGTTGCTGGTCAGTAACTTCTGGAATTTATGCAGTAGGTCTTGCATATCTAATGGTTGTGTTGTTTTGAGAGGGTACTTCGCATTTATGAAGTACTGTGTACTCTCAGGTTATTAATTCATTCATCAATTGAGCCTTAATTTTTGACCTCCCACTACGTGCCAGGAATTATTTGATCTGCATAATTACCTGATGAAGTACGCATCATTATCTTCATTTTACACATAATAGTCCTTGTAGGATTGCAAAGATTAAACCTAATGTGTATCAGGCATCTAACATCTGCTACCTCTTAAATGTTAGTAAACCTGAATAATTGTTGGCATGTTTGGTTAAGATGTGTGCATAAAAATGAGGGGAGCTCTAGGAGGAAATTAAAAGCCTTTGCTGGTTCATCTGAAAAGCCATCATGGGGAAGTGGGTGTTGGTTGGGCCCTCAAAGGCAGATTTCTTGAACAGGGAAAAACCAAACAGGTGCAACCAGCTGTCTGCATGTTTACACGCAAGGGGCGTGGTGGGGGTACTGGAAGTGAGAGGGGCTGTTCATTTCATACAACCTGAGGGTTGGCTACCCTGCCGGGCAGTCGATACTCTCAAGTATTTGCAACTGGACATTTGGTATTTGGGGAGGCTAGAGGCATATATCAGATTGGAAGTCTGAAGAGGAAAAGGTAAAAGGGGATCTTTGGGCAGGCCCCCACTGGGGTGTGGTTGCAAAGGGTTTTGTTGGACTTGGGGGAGCAAGGAATGAACACAAAGAAGATAGGCAGCATTTAAAATTGTTTATGTATGTATATATTGTAAATTAATTATATAATACATACATTATTTTTTTTTTTTACCTTAAGAAGTCTAAAGATGTAACCTGATCATTTTTATTGCTTTTCATTGACATGGGAAGTGCTCTGATAGTTGTTAAACACTGTCACTTCCCAGAGTGAAGTCTGAGAAAGACAACATGATTTGTCTCCTGGGGATTCCCTGACACCTGCACTGGGAGAACTCTTTAGAACTGAGGAGGGGCATTTTTTGTGTGTGTGTCTGTTGGCCATTTGTATGTCTTCTTTGGAGAAATGTCTGTTCTTGTCTTCTGCCCATTTCTTGACTGGATTGTTTGTTTTTCGGGGTGTAAGAAGACATACACATGGCCATCAGACACATGAAACAATGCTCAATCAACATCAATTGCCATCAAGGAAATACAGATCCAAACCACAATGAGATGCCAATCTACACCAGTTAGAATGGCTAAAATTAACAAGACAGGAAAGAAACAAATGTTGGTGAGGATGTGCAAAAAGGGAAATCCTCTTACACTGTTGGTGAGAATGCAACCTGGTGCAGCCACTGTGGAGAAATAGTATGGAGGTTCCTTAAGAAGTTAAAAACAGAGCTACGCTACGACCCAGCAATTGCACTACTGGGTATTTACCCCAAAGATACAGATGTAGTGAAATGATGGAACACCTGCACCCCAATGTTCATAGCAGCAATGTTCACAATAGCCAAACTGTGGAAGGAGCTGAGCTATCTATTGACAGATAAATGAATAAAGATGTGGCATGTGTGTGTGTGTATATATATATGTATACACACACACACACACACACACAATGGAATATTACTCAGCCATCAGAAAGGATGAGTACTTACCATTTACATCGACATGGATGGAACTGGAGGGTGTTATGCTCAGTGAAATAAGTCAATTGGAGAAAGACAATGGTCAGATGGTTTCACTCATATGAGGAATAGAAGAACTAGCACAGAGGATCATAAGGCAAGGGAGGGGAAACTAAATAGGAAGTCGTGAGAGGGTGACAAACCACAAGAGACTCTTAACTCTGGGAAACAAACTGAGGATTGCTGAAGGGGAGGTAGGTGGGGGGATGGGGTAACTGGGTGATGGGCATTAAGGAGGGCACGTGATGTGATGAGCGCTGGATGTTATACGCAACTGATGAATTATGAAAACTACATCTGCAACTAATGATGTGCTGTATGTTGTTAGTTGAATTTATATTAAAAAAAACTGGGGAGGGGGTGAAGGGTGAAGGTGTGGAGTTAGCCCTTACTTTAGGAAAAAAATGCTTTCTATGGGAAGGATGTGATCACATTGCACATTTATCAGTTAATGCTCAGCCCAGTTCTCTATAGTCCCAAAAAGGTTCTGAACGTCCAGTCTTGCTTCAGGCCATTTATCCAGTGTGGAAGTAAGTGGAGAGGCATCTGCTCACATTTCCTTGACAAGTTTTTAGAAATAGAAAAAAAAGTTTTTAGAAAGAAACCTGGGATATCTGGCTCAGGTGACAAATTTCTAAGGGAGACACAAGCACATTGCTAAATGACGTTTATTCCTTAATTATCCTGGATACTGTATGCATTTTAGGCCAGAATTAAGATATAGTGAAGCTGTTATAATTATATATACAATAAAACTAGATGAGCATTTAATAATCCATTGGGGGCCTTTTGTGTAATCAAGAGATACATCAATACTCATTTTATTAGTCTTGGGTGATGGGTCTACTTTTTTTAACTGTATAGTGGTTTATAGCTGTTTAGTTTTGTGTTATATTTGGTACTATCTTGGATTTATATGTTGAGCCTTGGTCAGAAATACAACTCCTGTTTGGATTTGCCTCAGATTCCAGGAACGTATGGGTCCTGCATGATAATCCTTACTATGTGGCGTCAGAATGGATTACCTTGTGTAAGTGTAGCTCACCGATCTGAATGAAATCTTGGAGTATTGTTTGCAGTCCTAGGTATTGGAACCCAGGAAATGAAGCAGGACGTTTGAGCAAAGGCAAGGGTAATAGACACCCAAGTCAGGTATCACTTCCGTAAATTCCAATTTCCATATATGAGTTGTCTTAAAGCAGGGTGCACAAATATTTGACTATTCATTGCAGAAATATATTCTACAGTGCATTTTGAGCAATTCTTCTTCCTACATACTTATTGGGTCTCTATCAAGAATATCCAGAGTCACAGTTTCTGGAATGCTCTTACGTGCTGGGAATTCTGATGAGCATGTTTCATACATAATCCTACTAAACTTGTCAATAACTCCATCAGGTAGGAAGCATAGTTGAATATAAATGAAAAAAAAAAAAGCTATGTAGGTGTGTCTTTATAAAAAGCCAGCATAATTCTGAGATGTATCAAAATGAAAAATGAGTCATAAATATAAAGGAGTAGTTTTTTTGTACACTGTGTTAGTAAGACTCATGTTACAGCATTTCATTCAGTTCTGATTAACTCAATTTAAGAGGAGTTAGCAAAGAACAAAAACATGATTAAGGAAGTCCTAGGAGATTTATTTTACTTTATTTTTTAAAGATTTTATTAATTTATTCATAAGGAACAGAGAGAGGCAGAGACACAGGCAGAGGGAGAAACCAGCTCCCCTTGGGGAGCTGGATGCAGGACTCTATCCCAGGGCCCTGGGATCATGACCAGAACCAAAGGCAGACACTCAACCACTGAGCCACAAGGCATCCCAAGGAGATTTATTTTAAAAATAATAAAAAATGGGGCAACTGGGTGTTGCAGTTGGTCAAGCTCCTGACTCTTGGTTTCAGCTCTGGTCCTGATCTCAGGGTTGTGAGATCAGCCCAGCCTCCAGCTCATTGCTGGGGGCGTGGAGCCTGCTTGGAATTCTCTGCCTCTCCCTATGTCCCTCCTGCTCAGGCTAACATGCTCTCTCTCTAAAATTTTAACAAAACAAAAAAACAACAAAAGGATATGAAATAGACTTGCCAAGATAAAAGAAATCTAAGAGGAACTTGATTACACTCTTCAAATTACTGTTTTGCAGGAGTGTATGATTTCCAGGGAGACGCTACAAGAAGAACAGGTTTAGATGAAGGTAGGAAAGGTAAAGAGAGGAATTGTGATCAGATATTTGGCCCATTTTGTGATAGAAAAGAGTCTAAGATAGGGTAGATTAGAGAATTGCTGTTAATAGTTTATCAGTGCTTCAGAAGACTGCTAGTCAACCTTTGGGATTTAAGGGAGGAAGAAAAAAAAAACACTTTTTCCCACTACCTTCTTAGCTTCTCAGTTGGGACCCTGGAATTTAGACGACAGAAGAGATTAACAAGTAAAGAACCTCAACAGGCAGAAGGTTATTAACTTGTGCACTGCGCACACATGTGGGAATACCCAGTGATGAGTAGTAGCTCAGACGGGTGGTTAGAACTTAGACTTCCATGGCATCTTAACAAAAGAACAATACATTTGTAGAGAAGTGACAAGACAAAGGAAAAAGACTACCGTTCTAGGGTGGCAAATGGTGGGAAGGTAAACGTATGGGAAACTAATGGCAGATAAGGCTAGTTAGTAAAGTTTGTTACATAGCTTCCTCTGGTGCCACTTGTAGGCTGATCAGGGCATACTCTTGTCTTTGGTGGTTAACTTCTGTCCTTTCTGGTAGGACATGGGGTTGGCGAGGAACTTCTTCACAAATTTATGTCCTGCTTTTGGGCAAATGGGGAAGAGCAGTCAGCTTCTTGTCAATTGTCTTCAGATCAAAATAGTCTTTATGCTAAAGTAGCATGTTTTGGGTGGAGTATTCATTCTCTTCAGACACTTTCAAAAAATTGGAGTTGTGATTGTTTTCTAAGTGTTGCTGCCGATAGGTCAGGAAGGAAGCAGGTGGGATAGCATGGTGTCGATTGAAAGAAAACCAACCTCAAAGTAGGTTAGTAAATGCTTTATCAGTTGTCCTACACAGGATGACAGCCTGGGAGAGAGTCTTTCAGCTTGCTCCGGGCTCTGTTCTGAGGCTCGTTAGCTACAGGGGACCATAAATACAAAAAAAAAAGGGAAAAGGGTACACGTACTTGCAAATGATTCTCCAAATAGTTGTGCATCATAACGTATAATCTGTTTGCTCGGAAAAATTAAAGTTTCTGATTCCCATATGGACATGGGAAGACCCTTAAGTCATCTTAGGTTTCTATCATATCTGATTGTTCAAAAATATTGCCGGCTTTCCTCTGCTTAACTGGTTTTCCAGTTCATTCTGTTTTTGATTTCTCTTGAAGGTCATGTGAGATGGTCAAGGAGGATGACATCAGTCACCTACGGCAGTTTTAGTGCACATTGGGGTGTGGACATTGCTGGCAGAGACCCTAAAAAGGATGGTGACCACATTGGGATGCATCCTATTCTCTCTTAATAGTAAGTGTGTCTAAAAACAATTTGGCATTTGAACCTGTCTCTGACATGAGTTAGTGTGCATGAGAAGTCACGTACTCTAGTGAGACAAAAAATTTTAAAGGCACTTTGCATCCTGAGATAAACCAAGGCAGTCTTCCAGAGGATCCCCCTGTCCAGTCAGAGTCCCCATAATAAATGAAACCATAGTTGTTCCTGAAGTTACTGGCTCTGCATCAAAGATAATTTTATCCATGACAATTTCAATGTTGATGGTGACTTTTTAAGATAAAATACTGTGAAAAGAATCTCTTGTTTCCCCCTAGAAACAAACTAAATGTAAACTCGGTAATATTGCTTGTGTGTAGATGTGTGTGCATTTCAATTTTTTCTTTTTTTTTGGTTAATTTCGGTTTTTTGCTTGCTTTTGTTTTTAAGCCACTCTTTTTAAAACTTGGACTCCCTTATTAAACTTCTTTGCAAGTAAACTACTTTCTTTCTTTTTTTTTCCTAAATGCTTTTCTCAGAGAAAGTATCTACTTAAAGATGAACCCTGGTGTTAGGAAAGTGAAGATTTGGGGGCTCCAATAGAGTTTCAGGCAAATTGTTATGTGTGGAGATGAATATATGAAGTGCTGGCTGGATGTTGTGAGAATTCAGGAAAGAAGTTTGCTATCCCCTTCCTGATGGCCTTGAATGAAGGTAATAGGCGTATACAGGGGAATCCTGAGAATGACATGAAAAGTACATCTCTATTTTAGCCCTGAGCCTTGTTCCCCTCTGCAGAGGCCAGCATTGTTAGGAGCTTCTAGTATCTCCTACAGTAAATAATTTCCACATAGACAGGCAGGTATGTCTATATATTTCATTTTATATGGTGTCATTACTCACACTATTATAAAGCCTTTAAAAGCATACATTACCTCTCCTTTTTTTTTTCTCTTAACCAGTTGTAAACCTGGGCTGAACTTTTAAGCCATATTTAGTGTCCAGTAAAGTATTCAGAGATAATCTCACCCAAGAGCAATGATGTTTTCATTCCCTAATTGAAGGAAGTTCTAAAGATACAATTGTAAAAGACTTTAATATTCCATCCATAAACTGTATCTAAATTCGATGGGTCTGATCTCTTATTTTAGGAACAATAATTAACAGAAAAAAAAATTGGTTTTATTCTTTTTCCAAAATGAAGCCCTGATTTGTGGAGTAGGTTAAGCTGTTATCAGGCAGGAATGAAATACAGGTATCCAGCAGCATGGAAACATTTTGCTTTTAAGCATTTTCTTATGTCAAGTTGGTAAATTGTTCAGAAAAAATAGAATCGGATGTTTGTTTATTCTACATCTTACTCCTCCAGCGTCTCCTCGAATTCATAGCTGTTTTTCAAATTCTCTCAAGTTTTGCTTCAGCATGAAACCTTTCCCACAGTTTAAGCTGATCCGGATCTCTCCTATTTTGACCTCCCAGAGAGCTCACAATCTCTCGCTCACTGGGCATAGGACTGTGCTCCAGCTTTCACTTTCTGTTTTGAATGTGTGCTCATTTCCTTATGGCAAAACGCCACCTGCTGTAAAAGGCGGCTTTGGCTTCAGGAAAGGATACTTCAGAGTTTCCACGTTCCAGCAAGAAAATGCTAGTATTATTGAGCAGTGGTGGGGGCTGCAAGAGGGCAGGTGACCTGGGATGACTGGTCACCCTAGATGGTGGGGTGGTGCTGGGTTCCCAGCATGAGAGGAAGAGGGTGAAAACAACAGAGACATGAAACCAGGCAGGCTTGGAGCAGGGAAGTCACGAATCCTCTCTTCTGGGGTGCTGGGGTGACGGTGGGAAGCAGAAGGGCAGCTCTGACAACTCATCTGGCAGGTTATGGCAGGGAATCCTCAGAAAAGGGCTTTTTATCTCAGGCACAGAGAGAAACTTCAAGCCAGCCTGAATACAACTCTGTTCCTTTGAAATCTGGGTTCTGAGCTGCCTGCGTGCTGGGCAATGGAGGGGTGTTACTCTCAGCCAATCCGGCTGCAGGATTGGAGTCATAGCCTTAACCTCTTGCACTGTGAAAGCAGGAGGATGGGACACCGTCACTGTGAAGAGGAGGAAATGCATCCCAGCAGGAGGCGGAGGAGAAGGGGAAGGAAACCAAGCCCCCCTGTCTGCTGTGTGTGCCTGTGACACGGGGAGTGGTTCCTAGCGCAGCCCCTGGAGGCAGGTGCCTGAGCCTCAGCTCCGACTCCACCTGTTGGCTGAGTAGTTCTTTATTTTTTTTATTTTTATTTTTTTTAAGTTTTATTTATTTATGATAGACACAGAGAGAGAAAGAGAGGCAGAGACATAGGCAGAGGGAGAAGCAGGCTCCATGCACCGGGAGCCCGATGTGGGACTCGATCCCGGGTCTCCAGGATTGCGCCCTGGGCCAAAGGCAGGCGCCAAACTGCTGCGCCACCCAGGGATCCCTGAGTAGTTCTTTAGTTCCAGAACCCTGCTCAGTTTCAGCCTCTCCAGCTGCAAAATAGAAAAAAAAAAAACGACTTCTTTCCTTTTTTAAATTTTTTAAAATAAAATAAAAAAAATTTTATTAAAGATTTTATTTGAAAGAGACAGTGAACGAGAGAGAGAGTGCGAGAGAGAGCGCAAAAGCAGGGGCAGAGGGAGAGGGAGAGGGAGAAGCAGGCTCCTTGCTGAGCAGGAAGCCTGAGGTGGGCCTTATCCCAGGAATCTAGGATCATGACTTGAGTGGAAGACAGATGCTTAACGGACTGAGCCACCCAGACACCCAGACACATTTTCTAGCACTATGGTGAGATGGAAGCCTGTCACATAGGACAAGAGCTCAATGCCAGACACATGGCGTGTTCAGTAAGTGCACCTGCACCTGCAACCCACTGCTGGCCCCGGGGTGGCATTGTCCGCATCAGCTCTTCCTGTCTCCCCAGGGAAGGCTAAGTAAGTGTTCCATCACAGCACCTTGTCCATGTAGCCATCTAGGTAATATTTTGTTGAATCTCACAGGTCCTTTTTTCCCAACTGGCTACTATTATTTCCTGAAGACCTGGATCCATGTTCATAGCAGAGAGCACCTAGCAGGTACTCAATGCCTATTTAGTCAACAATAATAATACGTCTCCTCCCTTTACTCCCCTCCCCCATCAGGGTGGCTCACCACCATCTCAGCCCCTGGCTGTATTTGTTTTTATTAGATTCCCCTACCAAGAGAATGAATTCTTCTGAGGGTCTAGACTGAGGTTTCTGTTCCTTTTCTCTGCTTTTATATGATCTAGCCCTGTGCCAGAAACATTTCAGGTTCTCAAGCCATGCTTCTTGACATCTATGATTTGATGATAAGCAACTCTTTCAGAGGGACTGTAACGGTGCTGTGGTTAATTTAAGATTGTGGACAGTTTTCAGTATTTTCTTCTTTTGTTTATCCGTATTTTGCAAAATGGCTCATTTCTGTAGTTTAAAAAACAGGGTGCGAAAATGCTCTAACCCTTCAACAAAGCAGAACAGGAGAGCAGGAAGCTGAGATTCTTCATTGGTCTCCATAATGAGCGTGGTTTGTCTTGATCTGATAGAGACAAGTTGAGGCATCTTGGAGGCTAGGATCTGCCAGAAGCACTAACCCGGGTTAACTTAGGCCACACACCCATGAGCTAGGATCCTAGTCACACATCACATGATGCCATTCCTTGTAATGACATTCAATAAATATCTTCACAACAACAGCAGTAACATTCTCTCCATCTTTCAAGTTACTTAAGATGTTCTGACTGCTACTTTTAACAATTTTTTTTGAAATTTTTATTTATTTATAATAGCCACAGAGAGAGAGAGAGAGGGAGGCAGAGGGAGGAGCAGGCTCCATGCACTGGGAGCCTGATGTGGGATTTGATCCCGGGTCTCCAGGATTGTGCCCTGGGCCAAAGGCAGGCGCCAAACCGCTGCACCACCCAGGGATCCCCTGACTGCTACTTTTAAAAGAAAGATTCAAATAACTTTTCAGATAAACATGTGTTAAAAACCTTCCAGGTGTAACTGAGGAATTAAGAGCTACATAAAGGTTTTGTGAAAGCAAACAGTCCAACATAAATAGAAACACATCTTAATACTGGAAACATTTTGCTTAATCCACCAATTACCACTTCATTCATTTCTGTGGGGTTACGAGCCTGTGCAAGTGTTGGTCTTCAGCAGGTGAGCTTGGGAGGTCCCCTTTGAAGAGCAGCTGCTGGACATCACAGGCCTTGGCAGCTCCCAGAACATTATTGTGTCCATTATCCATGTTCTATCATCAGGCCTTTTGATGAAAAGATTCTTGAAGGTTGGACCTGTCAACTCTGGATCATAGACCGTGTCTATTACTGGCCCTTAAAGTGGCTGCCACATTTCTGTGCACATCCTTGGGTTCAGTGGCGGCCTTAGATAAAGGGCGTACTTTCTCTGTATGTAGGGTGATTTTGTGTCACTACCAGCCTCAGAGCTAGAAGCACAGCCCAACTTTTCCCTGGCGTTGAGGGCCATACTATTGCCAGCTGACACCTCTTTGGGATGCCTGATGAGCTGAGTCAACTTCAGATTTCAGTTTTCCATAGAGCCTCTGCTGGGGTGGCCAGTGGTATCTTTTCTTGAAGAGGGCAACCAGGTGCATGGGTGGCTCCGTCAGTGAAGACTATTGGTTTCAGTTTAGGTCATGATTTCAAGGTCATGGGATCGCACACTGCATTATGCTCGGTGCTCAGCAGGGAGTCTGCTTGAAATTATCTCTCTCCCTCTCCCTTTGCCCTTCCCCCTGCTTGTGCTCTCTCTCTCCCAAACAAATTTTTAAAATTTTTTATTATTTTTTAATTTTAAAAAATATTTTATTTATTTATTCATCAGAGACACACACAGAGAGAGAGAGAGAGAGTAAGAGGCAGAGACACAAGCAGAGGGAAAAGCAGGCTCCATGCAGGGAGCCCAATGTGGGACTTGATCCTGGGTCTCCAGGATCCCACCCTGGGCTGAAGGCAGGTGCCAAACTGCTGAGCCACCCAGGCGTCCCAAAATAATTTTTTTTTTTTTTTAAAGAAGAGGGCAACCTACCATAAGCTATGGCATTTTGAAGTAGTGACATACTCTTAGCACTTCTTTGTGATTTACCATGCTATACCAACTTGAAGGTATAGAAGGGGTCACAATATTGGTAATAACTCAGAATTTACTGGCTTTTGCCCCAACTATTTACTGAAGGCCTCAGGAATTGGAAGGAATCTTGCTTACCTGCCTGGGGATGTTCCACATATTTTCACAAAAAGTCTCAGGTTTCTGGGCACCCTGACTGGAACTCTTGCCTATCAGGTTTCTCTCATCTCCTACCTGGCCACATGGACCCATGGTTCTGCTGGACACTTACATGGGTACATTAGTGCCCTCAGGGTATTGAGTGTTGCTGGGCTCTCCATGGGAGAGCTGCTGGTGGCTCCCAGTTCTGATAGTCTTATGGTATAAAACAACCCACCAGCAGTGGATAGGAGATGTGTCATCATCCCATATTCAGGACACTGGCTGGGCAGAGATTACTGAAATCTGGAAGGATAGGCCATATTCAAAACCTCACATAAATGCCATTGATTCTGCTTACAAGATTCACAATGGTTTAGAGCCCAGATTCTGGTGCCAGACTGCAGCCTAGCTTTGCATCTTGGCTTTGCCACTGACCTTATAGAGGAAGTCATAAATCTCCCCTTGCCTTGGTTCCCTCACCTGTAAAGTAGGGATAATAATAATAATAATTGATAATAATAATAATATTTCCTTCATAGGATTTTTGTGATCATTAAATTCCTAATGTATGTAACCAAACCTTAGAGTCTGGCACATACTAAGCTCTAAAAAGGCATTTGTTATATTACTGTGCCAATTATTTGTCACATAAAAATATCTCATCTCCTGGAAAATTTAGTACAAAGACATAAATGGAATGAATCTACCCAAAGGAAGTATCATTTTAGTATTCTCGGCTATGCAGAGGCCTCCAGAATTGTGTTTAACGTAACACACTCCACCTTTGCACAAAGCCCTGCAGAGGCAGAAGGAGCACCCCCTCTCCCTAAAATGAGACTAGAATGAAAGAGGCACGTTTCCCTGTGATACGAGGGAAAGATACAAGATGAGATGGGAAGTAATTCCAAAAACCCAGGAAAGGGGCCTGTATTCATTCACTGGGGCTGCCATGACCACAGACTTGGTGGCTATTGTCTCGCAGCTGTGAAAGCTGAGTTCCAAGATCAAGGTGTCAGCATGGTTGGCTCCTTCTGAGGCTCCGAAGGAGAATGAGATCTATGCCTCTCACCTGGCTCCTGGTTGTTTGCTAGCAATCCCTTGGCGTACAGAGGCAGTACTTGATCTCTGCCTTCATCTTTACATGGTGTTCTCCCTCTATGTCTATCTGTGTCCACATTTTCCCTTTTTATAAGGACACCCGTTGTATTGGGTGATTACATCTGCAACAACTCTAGTTCCAAACATGGTGACATTCTGAGATACTGGGGGTTAGGACTTCAAACTCTGAATTTTGGTCCGGGGGGTGTGGGACGCAGTTCAATCCATAATGAAATGCTGTTGGGGATCTCCAGAAACAATCCCTGAGGACGAACCAAGAGAAGATTCCATTATTTCTTGGGGGACGAAAGTAACTGAGCAACACATGCTTCAAATGGAATAAAGTGTCTTTTCATTGAAGGAAAGGGTCACCAAGGAGCCTGCACAGTGATGCTGGCTCTCGGCTTACCTTCTCCCACTCCAGCATACTGGGCTCTGAGTCTATGCATCTGAAGGGCCCCAAAGCCACTTGCAAACAACACCAGTGAGGGGCTGGGCTGAACAAAGGCCGAGGACTGATAAGAAATGGCAGGCCCTGTGGCAAAGGTCCCAAGCTGGCCTGGCCCTGGATTCTCTGCAGCCACACATCCTTCTCATCCTGAGTGGACAGGAGGCCATTTGCACAGTGGCTTCCTGGCATGCCTGCCACACTTTGTGCAGTGTCGCTTTTACTTATCCAGCCATTCTGAAGATGCTGAAGCCCACTGAACTTCTCTGTGTCTGTGAGGAGATTTGCTGGGTGGATCACAGCTTTCAAGAGAAAGTAAGGAACTGATATTTCTTGGTTAGCCCCAATCACAGCTCATTTTGAGTTTTGCAGGTGAGAGTCCTTCCTGGGTAGACTGGAAGGAGACCGTCTTTGTGCTGGTATAAAGTGAGGGAGAGGGAGACAGTAATAAACTCATTTTACTGAATTTAAATCCACTGATGGGTACCAAACTCTTTTTCTTTTCTCTTTCCCCCTCTCCCAAAGTGGTTTCCAGATTTTGTATACACATCCATATACACTAGCCTTGGATACATCAATGGTTATTGTTAACAAATCACTTTGATTTAGGCTTGGGGGAAATAAAAGATGATTAAAAAAGAAAGTTCTCAGGGTGCCTTAATGGCTCAGTTGGTTAAGCATCTACCTTTGGCTCAGGTCATGATCTCAGGGTCCTGGGATCAAGCCCTGCATTGGTCTCCCTGCTCACCGGGGAGTCTGCTTCTCCTTCTCCCTCTGCCCCTCCCTCCAACTTTATCTCACTCTCTCTCAAATAAATAAAATCTTTAAAAAAGATTCTCAGAATGTCTTCTGAAAAGTAAAATAATTTGGGGCCATTTCTCCCCACCCAAAGGAGCAGGACAATTTAAACAACAGGAGGGAGCTGGCTATTGTATGCATTTGCAGCAAAGCATAGGGGCTCATCTGGGGGTTTATTTTTTTTTTTCTTTTTTAGAGAGAGAGAGAGGCAGAGACACAGGCAGAGGGAGAAGCAGGCTCCATGCACCGGGAGCATCTGGGGGTTTAAATACAGAAGGAAGTTCTCCTTCTCCCTTCAGAACAGGCCAAGTGTGTATCTGATCATATTGGTGCTGCTTAGAAATGGCATCATTGTTCAACCTCAACTAGGCACTTAGCCAGGTTGGGGGGGGGATGGGAAGATGAAATGCTTAACAAAGAACTGTTGTTTTGCTTCTTAAGGAATGGGTCAACTCCAGTAGAAGCCGCCATATAAGTGATAAATGCACTTTGAAGATGCAGAGCCAAGATCCCCTCTACCCCTTGCTGGTGACTCTATTTTGTGAGCAAGTAAAGGTCATGGAAATGAGTTTTTATTTGTCATCTTCTCTCAGCATCTTCCAACACACAAAAAGCATACCTGAAGCTATGGACCTTCACATGCTCTGGTTGTTTGACAGGCTAGTACTCATTGCAGCTCAGTTGTATCAGGAGAAGTGTGGACTCTATTCAGGAGGTCTGAATTTGGATCCCAGCTCTGCCCATAACTGTGTGGCTATGTAATCTTTGCTAAGGCATCTAACTTCTTCAGGCTCATCTGTGCAATGTGCATCTGCCACCTGGGATTGTTGTGAGCTGCAGATTATATTGTTCAGGTTCAAATGAAATCACATATGTTCACACACTCTGTAGGCTAGCAAAGCAGCTCTGAATGGATGAAGGTTGTTATTATATGTTATTACGCTTTTATTATTTAGCACTGAATTCACAATGACTCTATCAAGGAAAAATAGCAATGGATAAGCAAAATGTAAGTATACTCATATAATAAAATACTGTTCAACCATAAAAAGGAATGAAGTCCTGATAATATGCTATAGCAAGGATGAACCTTGAAAACATAATGCTAAGTGAAAGAAATCACTCACAGAAAGACTACATATCATATGATTCCATTTCTATGAAATATCTGAAATACACAAATCTATAGAGACAGAAAGTGGATTAGTGGTTGCTAAGGGCTGGGACAAAGTAGGGCTTGAGGGGGTGATAACTAATGAGTATGGAGTTTCTTTCTGCAGTAATGAAATGTTCTAAAATTGATTGTTGTGATGGCAGCAGAGCTCTGTGAATGTACTAAAAACCATCAAAGTGGGCACTTTAAACAGGTTAATTGTACCTCATATGAATTATAACTCAGTAAAGCTGTTACCTAAAACACAAACAGCAGCAATTGAAATTACTATGGGTTTCTTAACATGAAACAGAATCTTTCTTCATACTCATTAAAGATATTTGAGTTCCTTTACTCACAATAATCATAGCTAATCGTACTAAGAGCTAACAAAGAGTCAGGTTCTGTGTTGCAAGCATTGTCTGTTTCATGCTCACAACACAGGTTTTTGTCCTCCTTTTACAGATATGTAACAAAAACTCAGAGAGGTTAAGCAGCTTACCCTAGATCACACAGCTAGTGAGTTTTCACGGTTGGGTTTGAGAGTAAACTGATGGACTCTCCAGCCTCCATTTTTCCCATGTGTCCTCACGTCTTCATTGAGAACATACGTGAAAATGTTTTGGCTTCTATTCTGTCTCTATGATCTTTCCACTAAGTTTAAGTGGATATGGCTAATCTAAATATTTACACGAGAAAAAATAAAGCAAAATCTACTTTTTTGGAGGAGTAATTATTCCAGATAAGTACAAACTTAGTACCAGCAATTCCATCTGACTTTATGTAATGGCAGGTGTATAATTTGATCTCGAGATCATTCGAGGAAGGTGTATGTTTCTTAGCCTTTTCTTCCACCTCCATAGAAAGCTGAGCTTCAGATATTATTTAATGCCTACATGTTAACCCCTTTTCAGAGGAAAAAGGTAGGTAGGTTAAGTTAACTGGGGGAATCATTTCAGATTTGTACAAGATTTGGGGCGTGCAGTATGGCCTTGTGCGAGAACTTGTCACGAATCCACAAGGCTATCTGCCACGAATCCCCTGTTTCTCCACACTCAGAACTGCTTTCCCTTTGATGCGGGGTCGGAGGCTGTTTGCAGCACCGTGGAAGGCCTCGCCACCAGAATAGATTAATTTTGTCATTACCCTTTCTCCATTTCTGTCTTTAACCAGAAAAAAGAGGTTAATTGTGTGCCATTTCTCAGGAGAATGAGGTATCAGCATTTTAATTCCTGATATTTTATGAATTGTGGGCAGCTAATTAAAACTTAAAGATTAGAGGAGCTATTTTGGCGAAGAGGCCATTTGCAGGCTTGTGAAATGAGGAGAACAAAGGGCTGTCTTTTCTTTTTCTTCCTACAGCTTAAATGAACCTTCATGCTGAAATAGAGCCTTGAATTGTTTTACATACTGAGGATTCATTGTATTGATTCTAATTTTAATTTTGCAGCAAGTGGCACAGTATCTGAAAGGAACTGAGAGGTTACCATCGAGATCATTGGGAATGTGAAATAGCAAGATTTGTGTTTGGGGGCTCTCTTTGACCCTTCTTGACTTTTAAGAGACGTCTTAAAGTCAGAGAGGAACCACTCACAGATGCTGTTAGATGTCCTTAATTGCCATGTCAGAGCTCACTCTGTATTTAGATCGTCTCTTCTGTTCTCTCTCCCTGCTGGAGTTGCTTCGTGGTGGATTAATGGACCTGCCACAAGCATTGGGCTTTGTCTCCGCTTCTTTCTTATCTGATTGACTTTCAAGCTATCTCATTTCTTTGGACAGCACTGAAATCACCAAAGGGCCCACATCTTTGGGATGTGAGTCAGGAAACCACCAGTCCCAACCCTACTTCATGCAAAGGAGAAAGAAGTCGCATCTTGGGTGGGTGCAGTCCCCACAGATGCGCTGCATGGCAAGCCAAGTGTGGGTGGATTTTTGCTCCTATCCACCTCCTGACTCTCTGTTCCCTTGAGCAGGACAGAACCCCCACAATGGATTACAGTGGCCATGATTCAAATAATTCTATCTTAAGTTTCTTAGCCATGTGACTCAATTTACTTACTTCTGGATGTAAAATCATTTCTTCTTTCTAAGATGGGATTAAGTTAGGTGAGTTGAAGCAAGTGTCCAGTGCAAATTCGTTACACGCAAAACCAGGCTGGACTTATCCTTTCTGTCCCCAGCCTCCTATTTTTTGCCTTCAATCCAAGAAGTAACTAGGGCTAAGAAATAACCAGAATGGGGGAGAGAGGGACAGGTCAAGCAATGGAGAAAGGCCGTTCTATCCACGCAGAAGAGTGTGGGCAAAGACTCTGAAACTGGAAAGAATCTGGTACGTTCTAATAATTGAAATAAGACCAGCAAGACTGAAGCTTGGTGATTAAGGAGAGGCGCAGGGCAAGATGGAACTGCAGGGAGGCGAAGAGGCCAAGTCTTGGGGGGCCTTGAGTTCATGCTAAGGATTTGGGGTCTTCCCCTGTGAAGAACTGGGATCCATTCAGATATTCAGATTTAAGCCACAGGTGTGAGATGATCAAACCAGGATTTTAAATAATAACTCTAGAGGGGAATGACAATAAGTGTGGGAGATCTGTATAGAGGTTATGGGCCCTACTCAGGCAATGGACAGCACTGAGTAGAACGTGGCATTGAGAGGGCACCTGGGTGGCTCAGTTGGTTAAACATCTCCTTTAGACTTAGTTCATGATCCCAGGCTCCTGGGATCGACCTCCATGTTGGGATCTCTGCTCAGTGGGGAGTCTGCTTGTCTCCCTCTCCCTCTGCTTGCTCTTCTGCCTGCTTGTGCTCTCTCTGTGTCAAATCAATCAATATATATATATATATATATATATATATATATATATATATATATATATATTTAAAGAACAAGGCATTGGTGAAAAAGTAGAGAAAAGTTTGGACAAAACTTTAGGAAGCATAATCAATAGTATTTGGTGATGGATTGGCCAAGAGCATTCCTCTTTTCCTTTAGGAGGACAGGTGGAAAGGAGGAATTTATTGGAGATGAAGCCCAGATAGTGGATGGATGTTCACATGGACCTGGAATTGGACAAAGGCAAGAGTGGTAATGGTCAACTGTCAAAGACTTCAGAGGATGAGTAAAAGTGATTGGAAGTTGGAAGAAGACAGAAAAGTATGAGATATTGTTGGCAGGTAGAATAAAACTCAAAGAGTAGAAGAGAAATGGTTCGGAAGCTCCTTCCCACCCATGCCACTCCACCACTTGCCCTCTTGTAATTTAGCAAATGATTACATCTGGGGGCAATTACAGAAATTACATATGTAGTATGCCTTGAGATATCTTAGTTGCAATGGTGAATCTTCGTACAAACTTTGTTTTTTAGAACATACTTTCAATATTAGTTTATTTTGCCTTTCCTTCAATGATCCTAAACATTACTTGGTTGGTAAAAATGGATTGCTTTTAAAAATTTATTCCTTTAAAATTTTTTTTTTTCCTCCCATGGCAAATGAGAAAAACCATGAAATCTTTAACACAAAGAAGCATTGCTTAGTTCACTTACTTAGAATCATGTGGTTTTCATCAGACATATTTCCCTTCTGGGCTGCAGTTATAGAAGGTTTAAATTTAATGTAGAAAATAGCCTCCCCAATTTGTAACTCAGGCTCTCATTCTGCCAGTTTTCCTCCCCACCCACCCACCAGCACTTGACCATCATCTCTTTCTACTTTTAGTTAATTGGGGCTCAAAATACTTGCCAGCAGATCCTATTCCATAATAAGCCCTAACATGAGGTGTGGGAGTTGCAGGGACCACCTGAATCTGGGGTCTGAGTCTGCTCTAAAGTTAGAGACTGGGTGGCCAGCATTGGGAAGTTTGCTCTATGGCCTTATATTTGGGCTAGTGGCAGATACTGTCTTTATTTCTCACTTCTCTCTTTATGGTCTCTGGGTGACCTAAAGTTTGAGCCCTACAACTTTCAAATCTGTCTTTCCAGCCAAGAACTCATTCTTGCTGTCTGAACGCATATATCGAAGATCTCCCTTGGGGTGAGGGGGTGCACACAGCATACCCCAACTCAACTTTCCATTCTCCCAGCTGAACTCTCAGGTAAGCACCTAATAATGGTGGTCTAGACATCTGCTGGCTCCTTCTTGGCGATTGCCTGCATTGCTGCTGCAGCCTGAGGTCCAGCCTTTCTATAAATTCTTGAGATTTAAAATAGCTTTTCCTCTGGGTAGCAACCATAGAGCTTCTGAGGACCACTGCTCACCCTTCTTGAGATTTTGTAAGTCCTTCATTCCTTGTATTAAAACCCTTCATACTGAGGGGGGCACTTGACAGGATGAACACTGGGTGTTATGCTATATGTTGGCAAATCAAACTCCAACAAAACAAAACAAAACAAAACAACAAATGACATACCATAATTTAAAAAAAAATAAAAATAAGAATAAATAAAACCCTTCATGCTTGGAATACATAGGGTGGCTTCCTGACCAGTGCTGTCCAGTTCAGTAATTGTAAGTGGCCTCACCATCCACTCTGCTAGCTAAGGCTTAAGCTTGAGGAGGGTCCTTCACATCCCTGTCCCTCACTTCCCATGTCCAATTGATTTCCAAGTTCTGCTTATTCTTTTGTACCTCCTTAATATAATGTGAACTTGTCTATCCTCTTCATTCCTCACTGTTGCCAGCTTGGTTTAGAAACTGATTTATTTAGTAATTTGATTATTTTAATGGGCTTCTAACTAATTTTTCTGCCTTCTGTATCTCCTTGAACCCCGTCTATTTTTTCCACACTCTTGTGAGATAAATCTTTCTAAAATACCGCTCTGATTATGTTACCTAAAGTCACTCAAACTCCTCACTGCCTTTAGTATACCAACCACACTCCTCTGCTTCCAACCATACTGAAGGTCTCAAGAGCACAGGCCTTACTCATTTCTTTGTCCTTCTCTGTGATCTCCCCTTTGCCTATTTACTCCCTGCTTTGCCAGGTTGACTCCTATTTACTGCAGGCAGGCACACAGTCTTTCCTGACACTGTCCTGAAGTCTGGGTCACATGCTTCCTCCTATGCTATTATAGTCCTGGGAATGTGCAAAATCTTCAGCGACTCAACCCAGCCAAGGGATCCCGGTGGGTGATCTCCTGGGAGCTAGCTGCTGACTCCACTTACCTTAGATTCTGCAGTGGTCAGGCCTGCGTCTGCAGGCAGGAAGGGAGAAAAGAGGGCGAGGTTCAGAAAGTCAGCCTGAATTCATATATGGTGAGCCTACCTACTTCTGCTCTTGTGTTCCAGGGCGTAAGAAGTGACACAACATTGGTTTCATCTCTGACAGTCCTGCGTCCTTGAGGATGCCCAGGACTCATCAGAAAGGCACAGTCCTTTGCCCTGCACCATGAGTGACACAGAACCAC